>NW_019392768.1:1072745-1574001 GCF_000648675.2 Cimex lectularius | reverse complement strand
GAGAGAGAGAGATATATATATATATATATATAGAGAGAGAGAGAGGGAGAGAGAGAGAGATTAAAGGAGAAAGAATGAAATGAATGGAGACAATAGAAAATCAGATTATTGGTGCAGAAAGAAGAGATAAAGGAAACAAAAAAAAGAAGAGAGATTACGTGAGATTAGAAGACGTGAGTTAGAAAACGAATAGAAGGAAATCGTTCTGCGTTAGTGTATTTCTAAAAATAAAAATCATATTTCGAAAAGTAGAAGATGTTTAAAACAAATATACATAAAATCCGTTACGAACTAATTTAGTTAAACAAGTCGGAGGATTCCTATAAAAGTAGTTCAATTTCAGTTCACTATTTTTATCCATTTGAAAGAATATTAATACGAGGAGATAGGAAAATATTAAAGATTCGTGTAAAATATAAATGTGCTTTCATCTCTTTAAAAAATCCACCACTTCTTCCATCTCATTAATTAGCAAATATTTAAATTTTAAGGTTTAGGTCGGCATTACTGTATAATTTGATTTATTACTAATGAAATCTGATAAAAACCATGTTCAACATTTTTCCATCTAACAACATAAAAATTCTAAGAAGTGTTATTTCAATTTGGGTAAATTTAAAAATACATTTTTATACTCAATGTCAAATTGTTTTATTTTTGTACATGCTTTTACTTTTACAAATATTCGTAGGCGTTTTGATAAATTATTACTTATAGAGTCTATTGTTTTGGACTGTTGAACACTGGACCATAAAAGTGAGACAAATTTGATTTCAAAAATATATTTCCAAAAATTGACCGATTTTAACGATAAATTTAAAGATAAACTCAGCAAGTAAAAAAAGTTTAACTTATTCGAAACAATACAATAATTGAGTTAAAAGTGTACAAAGGCATAGAAAATTAACTATTTATTAAGTTGAAAAGCTTGTTATTATCCATTTATTAAATTAAAAAACTTGTTAAGTTACGTTCCAGTATAAATTTTTTTTCAATTAATAATATTGCCAACTTTATAAAATGTTAATTACAGTTGAGCATTTAATTTAGGGGTGTATTATATTCGATGTACGGTACGACACCTACCCAGCAAAATGTGAAAGTACAATAACGTTATGACGTACTATAGCGATGTCACTTTGTTGACACAAAATTTACATTACATTAAAAATGTTGTTCTCCGTTATTTTGCATGTATATTACTGGTTACATCCGTCGATTTTGTTTTTGCTTACGATAAGAAAATAATACGCCGATTCCATTAAATGAAATTAAGTGATTACATGCATTAAAAGTTATAAAAACTCTATTAATTAATTAGATTAAGAAAATTTGATCTTGAAAAAAAACAATTTTGAATTGTTTTAAGTAGTTATCCTTTTCCCTATTTTCTTATTTTCTTTGTCACTATGCTAATTCATCTATCTCTTTCCCTTTCTCTCTCCCTCAACATCTCTCTCTCTCTCTCTCACTATTTCTTTATAATCTCTTTCTATGTTTCTCCATCCATTGAAACTAACGATCTATCTATCTCTGTTTTTCAATTTATTTCTAACTTTATTATTTATATTTAACTGTCCCTCTCTTTCGCTCTCTTACTCTCTCTTGCTCTTTCTCTCTCTCTCTCTCTCTCTCTCTCTCTCTCTCTCTCTCTNATATATATAAACGTCCTTGTATATTTTTTTGTATGTTCTGTAGCATTAGTAAATAACTTATTATTAATTAATTAATTAATCACACAGTAAATGAAGAATTTGTTTGTGAGTTGTAGTTGTCCTCTTTATCAACATTTTGGTCTATATCCACATTTTTTTGGTGGAAAAATACCGCAAACATTCCTAGAATTAGCGTACGTTATAAATAAAATGTTACTGACCCTTATTTAACGAGGAGGTCTACAGAAATAGTCGCTTCGAACTGGAAAGTGTTCAAGTAAACGGAGAGTTTTTCCGCAATCCTGTTTGTTTTAATTTTTTTAATCTCCTCTTTTCAGAATATTATTTACAACCCCTTTAGACCAATACGGTTTGAATAACGACATAAAAATAACGCGGTCACTTCAAATAATAAAATTATATTTACTGTCCGAACCTAGTTCCCAGATTGGAATGGTATAAAGCTGTAATAATAGAGACGGATGTTGTGATGAAAGATGCAAAGGATTGGCAAAACATGCGCATACATCGCGGGAGCGAAAGGGTGATTCTCAAATGAAAGAACGTTGAAAGAAAGGAGAATCTATTAGGAAAGAATTGGCTCGAAGAATAAAAATGACTTCAAACAGTGTTATTGGGGTGCAATTTTAAGCAATCTTTTTACCAACTTATCTTACGCAATTTCTAAATGCAATTGACAACTTTAAATTAGATATACATAGTTGAACTTTAACTTTTAAGCGCCCATGGCGTTCGAGAGTTCTTCGCCTAACATTGTCACGTCTCATGAATATCGACCCAATTCCTCTAGATAAGAAGAATTTAGAAACCTTATGTCTTTTGCGTGATTATGTTTCTCTAATTTAACACAAGCCTCGTCCATGTTTCCATCTATCCTTTTCATTTGCAAACTTTCCCGGCTTAATTCCCAAGCCGGGGCGATATTTCTAAGAAAATACCACTTAAACTTGATTCAGATCTATCCAGATAAAGGTTAAAGATCTCGTTCTACTTCCAAAATGGAAATTCTTTATGTTTTAAGCCACAAAATGCAGCAATTTCAACTGATTTTCATATTTAATCTTGTGATTTATTAATAACACATTTTAAAGTCATAAAGAAGGGGATATATCCCTCATAAGCTTGACGGAACTGACAATACCTTGTATATTATAGTATAAGCTAGATTGAAAAAAACTCGCAAAATTATTGTGCGGAAACTCAAAAGAATATTGTTCGAACATCTTGCCGCTTTAGTCATTTTATTGTACATTACATTTTGTAAGTCATTATTAGTTATTAACACTCAATACGAAAAAAAGAAGCGCAATCAGAAATTTAGAATGTAAAGGCTGTGAGTGTGAATAGCGACGTTGAAAGAAAAAGAGTTCAATAGAGAGAACTAGATAAAAGAAGAATGATTCAAAATATATATAAGATATCATCATCAGCAAAGATTAAATTATTGGTAAAAATACGGTGAATTGTTTTTGTTACATATAAACAAAAAATCACATAAATATCATTGTCACAGTTGATCGGAAGTGTCGTGCCGTAATATGGTCGTTATTCATTCTTATCCAAATATGATTGCTTTGAATTGTACCCGAAAATCAAACGATGGAAGATTGTCTCGACTGGACCGTTCGTAATTACAAACTTTTGTAAAATTTTTTTTAATAATTGCTTACTCAAGTGAAAGGATTTCCAATTACAGTTTGACTTTTTGAAATATTGTTTTGATTAGTAGGTTTTTATATTGTTTTAAACGAATGTTCAGTTAATGTTATTAATAATATTGTTGATTTATTTCCTCGGTTCACTCATGAGTTCCTTCAGGTAGAAAATATTTCCAATCGGTATTTTCAAAAGGGCCGAGGATCTCGCGAGCAAAACAAACAAGTCATAAATTCTCGCATCCGAGGCCCCTAATTTAAATTTACAGTTAATCCCCTCTGATCAAAGGAGGTCGTGAACGTCGGATCTTCTGGGATTTCGAATCGTCGGGGTACCGATGCCCATCTTCCCCAAGATGCCATCATCCCGAGGTAATAATCCCCCTAAACTCGCCTAATGGCCGTTTGGCCGTTTCACCGCCGGCCCACGCCCGATTCGGGTATCGGAATAAAAAGTGAATGGACCCTTTGCCAGGGAGTGGTCACAGCTGGGATTCGGGAGTACAACGACCTTGATCCTCCGCTGACTCATGATCATAATCATCGACATCATCATAAGTCACGTGACGGCAGTCAAGGTCCCACGGGACGGCAACGGAGTTACTCACCTGGATGTATATTTTAGGACTGTTGTCGTTCTTTTTATCTCTTCACCGCTACTATTTAAACAAGGCCTCTGAATTCCTTTGATATTACTTGACTAGAATAATTCTCAGAAAAACGTTAGCTAAATATAAATTTCTTCAATTTAAACTTTAATATGAAAATAAAAGTATCGCAGGTGAAAAACCTCAGTTAAACAATTTACTTGGACTGTCATGACCAATCATGAATAGCTTTGATCAGGTCTTTTTTCAATGGCCAATGATTAATCATTATGTCACTATTTTTATGCTACTCGCTGATTTTTGGCCTCAAGCCTCAAATCTGATCAACTTTTATCTCACCTACAAATGTTGGATAAAATATATTTATATTATGAAATATATTTTTAAAAAAGTAATAACCGGAAGCATCAGGTTGTATCATTTAGATTTTGGCTACTGTAAACATCTTGAGGAAATAAGGTTTTTTTTCATTTTGAGCTCGTTCCAGATGTTTATTAAATCCAAGCAGTACACGTTCTATCCCTCGCCAGCGATATGATGCGAAAATACGTATTCAAGAAAACTAGTATTTACAGGAACGCTTTTGTCAAATTTCAAAATGTTACAAAAAAAGTGCAATTGCCAAATAGATCAAGTTAAAGATTCATACGTGGTGGTACCACGTTCTAGCCAAGAAAGTTTTGCCTGAACTTACTATTATTATTGGTAACAATTGGTATATTTTTGGTAGTAATAATACAAAATATTAATATACAGCGCAACATTTAAGACATTTGTTACTATTATCTTTCGGATGATAGAATTTTGTCATGATTTTTCTATCATAAACTAAAACCGTTTTTTCACAGAATGAAACTAGTCTAATTACAATCCGGGCTTTAGAAAAAGCATCAAATGATATTTGAATGTTGAAATTTAATTGTTTTGCAGTGTTTTTCTTTATGTACTGCACCTCATCCTTTACGTCACTTACATTGGTCAGGAGAGAAAAATGCAGACAAGAAAAAAACCCTCTCTTAATTAAAATCCATTTAGTAGAAAATTTGAAATTCGGGATAAAATAGAGTTTGACAATCATTTTTTCAAACTTCATTTTATAGAAACTGATCAAAAATATCTATTAATTATATTTTTAAGGAGGAATGATAAACGTAATGTACGGTCGTAAATATTTTCGAAGTAGACACCTTAGTATTCCGGCGACTCTAAACCTTTTTACGTAGCCTGCTAGGTAAAAACAAATATTTTCATTTAAGCGGTTAAAAACTCTTAAGTGCTTTAGCAAACAGGTTTACGTCCATGGAAGTTAAAACAACAGCGATCACTGGGATCATAGAACGTGCTTTTAATGTTTTTATAGTTTAGAATTTGTTTTGTATAAAAATTTATATATTATGAAATAAAGGGATGTATGTAGAGTGGTTTTTAAAAATGGGTGTTCTAACTCACTCCTAACATATGATTTTTTAAACATTTCGTAAAAACGGAGGTACCACACAACAAACCAATTTTATCCGTTCCCTACGTACCGTTATTATATTCCAAATTTTATGTTTTTACATACAAAATTGTAAATATATTATATTTGTTCCTCATAAAATAGATTTTTAAGAACATTGACAAAATAACTATTTTTTCTTTCTTTCTATTGCTTTATTCCTTGTCTATTCTTCTTCTCTACTATTTCTTTTCTCTCCCTATCGCTATAATTCTCTGCCGTAAGGTTTAACCACTTAGCTATCACTCTTTTTTCACTCTCTCATTCTAGTTTCTCTTAATCACTCTTTTTCTAAGGTTCCTTCATCTTTCTCTTTCTTCCTCTCGTTTCCCATAAACGTTGGGTCTCTTCCATCTCTTCCTTTCTCTCTGTCCTCTCCCTTTATCTCTCTTCCCTTATATCCCTTTATCTCTCTCTACTTCTCTCTAAACCTTATTTTTCACTAACATCTCCATAACGAGGCCGCGGTAGCCGAGTAGTTAAGGCGTCAGACTCTCGGCTATTAGATCCCGCGGTCGTGCGTTCGATCCCCACCGTCTCTTCTGGACTTTTTTTTTACGCCTCCCAAAAATGGAGCCAGGGATAAAGTACAATAAGCTGAACAGCTGCAGTGCTCAGGAGGAACTCCTCCAGTTCCTGGTATCCATTGTTAAAACCAAGAAAAAAACATCTCTATAAACATTTCCATTTTTTATCTTTCTCCTTCACTCCCCATCAATCTTTCTCTTGCCTGATCTGAGACATTGTCTTCTATTCGCTCTCTCTCTTTCTTCTTTCTTTTAATCTATCTTTCTCTTCTGTCCCTTCATATCTCTCTCTACCTTCTCTCTTTCTGTACGCACGCACGCAGCAATTGTTTGGTTTTATCTTTCACTCTCTTAAAAAAAATAAATAAATAAAACGCCATACAAATCCACTGATTTGCCGTCATATCACATCAATGGTTTCCGACCGTATCGAACGGGAAACAACGGACGACACCGGATAAATCACAGCTGCCGGCAATTAATCAAAAAGTTATTAAGACCGATGCTCTCTGTTTAGACTGGATAATCGCAATTTGGCAGGGGCTCCGGATTCCTTGACGCTCCTTTTAAACTTGTTACGCCCACGTTCGACTTTCTGCTTTAATAAACTCCTTTCCTAAACGGGAAGTCTCCAGATGAGGACTCCGTAAAAATTTTTACAGCTGGCTGTTTAAAATTTATAATCGTACGCCTTTAAAATAAAAATCGACGATTACACTGGGAGGTCTGTGCACGTAGTTCTCACTAAGCATCCGGGATTTTTTTTTTTAAATAATTTCTCCCCTTTGGCAGTAAAACTAAGCGGATTCAATAGGTTATTACCGGCCATGCGTTACAAATCAATCAGCCAATTCAACTGAGTAGCTTTCTGCACGCCATTTGACTAGACATAACCTGTACTTTAGCATAAAAATTCAAATAAACAATAAATTTCTTATGATATTTATAATTATTTAGAAATCGTGAGATGCTGTCTGGTGTGATGTAGGTTTCAGAAAAAACATTTTCTTTATCGTCCCAACGTTTCGATCTTTATTGAGATCATCTACAGGGCTTGGGATTTACAAACATTGTTTACATATAACAATGACAGTTTTAATGTGGAAAAGTGAATTTATACAATGCAAAATATATTTTTTATATATCCAATGACCACACATATTTATAATTGTTAAAATACGGAAGAAATTTTCAATCAAGGTAAACTATGAAGACATATATCGAAAATTTCTTGTAATACAATCTTCTGTTATTAAAAGTAATTTTTCGTTTTTGGCCTCAGAGACCAAGCGGACCCAAATGCTGATTAGTGCCCATTTGTTTCGAACCGGTCGTGAGGTAATTTAATGCCGACGCTCGATGGCATTTTTGACTGACTTTTTAGAATTCTAGAACGGCCTGGTACATAAAATAAAACGTTGTACTGAACAATCGGCACCATAAAAAGCAAACGTATTTTATCATTTGTCAGAAGTCTGATTTTTTTCTATCAATTTTCCAAAAGTGGATCGAAAGTTAATTAATGGGTGTGTATTGAATCGTGTCGAGACAAAGCAGACGGAAAAATTTGGGAAAGTTCGGTTACACCTGCCTTTTAACGTTTAAACTCCATTTAAATTATTCAGTTGTTTAACACATTTATAACAAACCTTTTGATTTTAATTCTTAAACAAATCATGGCCGAAAAGGGTTATTGAATTTAATATGGGGATCGTTTAATATCTGGTGAAGGCAACTTTCGACCCTGCAGTTGACGTTTAACCCAGCACAGTATATCGCCTCTCCACTGAGATCAATTTCATGGCTTTCTTGAGGAACAATTAAAACCCTGTTAAGTAATTTTCTCTTATTTTTTTCTTTTGTTTTCCAATTAAAACGTTAGAAGATCAAAGTTAAAAATAACTGTTGTGTATTTACTAGTATAATAATATTCTTTAATGCAATTGTAGTATCTTTTAGTCTGTCTTTAAATTATCCTGACTTGGATACCTGTCAACTCTCAGTGTATTTCAGTGAGACGAAGCTGATCCAAAAGTATCCAGCTGTGAATTAATGGGTGAGCTTTTAAGTCTTGTCAGCTCAGTTGCTCTTTAGACCCTCTTTTGCACTGACAATAACACAAATCATTTTTGAATAATAGCTTTGTTAACGGCTAGACGTTTTATATAGTCAACCATATAAAACATTTATTTTCAGGTTGGACTACTTTAAATAACTATACAACATAGGTATATAAAAGAAACAATAGTAAAAAAATTAAAATAAAGAACATAAAACATGTCTCAATATACTCATGTAATTATGAGTTGAGGAGGAGAGACAAAAGTGCTTTTTGTTTAGAAAGCTGTGGAAATTCACAATCACATCGTACCTTTGATGACCCAAAATTCGACGAAATCAAGCCTTGTTTGCATATTTTAAGATTCGTTCTTTTGAAAGAATGCGGCCTTCATTATTTAAAAAGTCTAGGGCATGCCTCATACAAAGATAATGTTGAAATATCTCGAAAGATAATTAAAACAGAGACAAATGACACATCCTAAATGACTTAGCAACTTGCTGTCACGGTCTAGAGGTTCAGATACGACATTTTGGAAAGTAAACATTCAAATGTTCCCACCTCTTGAATGACAATTGCCTCTTAAAAAGCTGGCCGGCGCAATTCGTCATCGTGTCAGCCCGGTATGGACAGGAGATAAACGACATCTCCTTAGCATAAGCTGCGGTTAGTTGCCCGTTTCGACAATACGAGGTCAACATGTCAGCGGGAGTGCTTTTGAAAAGTACCTCCGGGAAGAATTTGACCACCCACATGTTCCTTCGGTAATTTTCCCAATTGGCTTGATTCAGAAAGGCTTCTCTTTTTTGGCCCGAGGTGGATTTCAAATGAGCAAACACATTCTATTAACAATTATTTGCATACTACATTTGCATATTATTTATTTTGCATTTTTGTTTGTATTTGTGTTAAAATTAAAATGTAATATAAAATAGGCCACCAAAGATTAGCTTTTGTTGTAATACAAGACATTTTAGTAGGATTTTCTTCTCATTTTGGAATAAATCTCAATTTTATCCTTGGAAGTTAAAACTCTTGTTCAGCAAAATAACAATATTTCACGGTAGTTATGATCACAATGGATCATTTTCAGCCCGCCTATTCTCGCTGTTGATTTAGAGCCAGAGGTCGCCCTACTTATTTATCAGCCCCCATCATATTTGATCATGTTCGCAAGATGCTTGAATTTAAAACCGTCTTTCTTTAAACTTGAGATTTATAAATTTTAATTATATGCATAACCTGTTAAAAATTTGTTTAAACAACACAACTTTAGTTTGCAGAAGAAAGCAATGACTAGTTTTTTTTTAAGCAAAACACAACAATAAACCGTTAAAAACAAAATTTTGAAAACAACTATTAAACAATTATAAAATAAAATAATTATTGAGGGATGACGAGAATAAGCGGAGGAAGAAAATCAATCGAGATAGTGCTACAGTGGTGGGTTTTTATTGTGACCATTACTGATCATTTCCGGTCCGCTTATTTTCGCTGCACTGGTGCATTCGTAGGAAGTTGCAAGAAAGTGCTTATTGTAATTTGTTATTACGCAATTTTCCGGCTGAATAGTCCTCGGATCAATTTTTCCTATGGACTATGTCGGAAAATATTAGAGACTGTCCAAGCGTACTTGCCAATAGGTCCTAGGAGACGGGAAAATATTTTAAAAAATTTAAGTATTTTTTTACAAAATATGATTCTCTCTCCTTCGTTGTGCATGGGTTACAAATTTATCACATATCTCTAGATTCAATTTCTGGAAGAATAAAATAATATGCAAGATTATATTAAATGAGGTTACACATATGAAATATTGCAAAATCCAAAATACACTTTTTATCGAGAAGGCTGAAAATCTATTTTTGAAAAAAAATCGGAATCAAAGAAACTTATTTTAGATAATATAGGTCCAAAAATGTTAGAGACATGCTGCAAATTTCATACCATTGAGCCCTAGGAGCGTGAAAGAAATGACCTAATTTAAGTAAAATTAAAAAAAAGGTCATATTCCTGCCTAGGGAAGATGATTCCATGTATTTCAAATTGCTTACAATCATCTGATTTTGTATTTTTCTTTCTTAAAGTAGAAATACAAAACGTTTTTGCACCTCAAAGTGCCGCAGAATGCAATGAAACATTAATTCCAAGGGAAGTTTTTTTTTTGGCGATACTAGGCGAAAAAATATTAGAAACGTCTCGGAGCTTGCTTGACAATGAGCCGTTGGAACGTAGAACGTTTTTTTAAAGACTAATTTAAATAATTGACTCAATAGATGAATTATTTTCTAAGATGACAAACTAATAAATAAGTATTAAATGAGATTAGACACGTAAAAATTTTTTTTTAAATTTCGAAATCGTGAGATGAGTTCCAGACCGCATCTCACGATTTCTAAATAAATATCGATTAACGGTCACTAATCACCACACGTAAAAAATAATAAAAATAGATAGACGCGTTCAGTAAAATATGTAAAAAAAAATAACATTTTTGTCTGAAAAAACAATTCGGATTCGCAAAAGTACTCTTTAAAACCCTCAAGACCAATTTTTATAGCAAGCAAAAATTTAAAAATTTCGGGCGGGGGGTGATTTGATTAATCGCCAATGACCGATGTTCCGCCTAAAAATTCATATTCCTCTGAATTTTTCCAAATTTAATGTTATTACAACCGTCGGAAAGCTATCTATTACATGCTCTGCAACAGACTTTAGCGTATATATATATATAAATTTTACTTTATTTTTTTATTTATTTTTTTTTTTATTAAAAGAGGGCATTTCAACTACGAAGATCTATGAACCCCCAGGGTTACAGTGGGTACGTAGGTAACAACAACGAAAAGCTGCCAACACATTTCAACATAAATGATATTTTAATTTAATCGCTATCGAGTTTTAAGAAAATCGATCATCGGGTGTTTGGTTTTCAAATGTTTGAAAAGATAAGACGTATTCAAACTGTATTCCTCAGAGTTTACAAGATTACAACGATTCAGTTTTCTTTGTAAAATAACCTCATGCCTTACTTTTGGAAGGAGATAAGATTAGGTTACCTACCTAGGCCAACATATTTTCCGGACTGGAAGACAAAAACATTTTATAGGAAATTATTGAAATTGAAAGTGCGAGGTGCGACGCGGGAAATAATTTTAACTTTGTTGACATATGCGGCTAGTAGGCGCTCTTAACAGTAACCCGTCAATTACTAGTTTGATGAAAGGAAAGTTTCTAACGGTAAATAACAATTCAATATTACTTGAACACTCGACGAAAAATCTATTTGAGTATATTTTCCAATACAACAAAAAGCATTCGAAACAGTACTTGTATCGAATGACAATATTCGATACCGATTGGTATCGCACGTCAATAATGCAGAGCCGCTGGATTCGAACCCGAGACCTTTCCTTTAGAGTGATGAACGCCATGTCATCGCCAAAACTATTGCAGTCATCTACCACCATATATATAACATTAAAAGTGAGAAAAATGAGGATTAAATAAAAAATTAAAGCAAAAATTCTCCAAACCTTTGGTTTCACATTTTAGGTTCTGATTTATTTACGAAGGCCAGGTTACGTGTAGGTTTGTGTACAAAACTTATTTAAGTTTCTATAAAGCGTGGTGTCCTTTCAAGTGGGAAACAGGGGAAAAAATGGGAGACATGAAAAATTTGTTAGGAAAAATGATATTTTTTATTATTTCAAAATTTTGTATTCGGCAATTTGTCAGCGTCCAAAAAAATAATATCGACTTTTTTCTTGCCAAAGAATCATATTTAATCTACTTTGCAAAAAGGCAAAACGAATCAATTCTTGGGCGTGAAAATTCATATCTATTGAAAAAATAGAATGCATTATTCTGTGGCCAAGCAGTTTATTAGGTTAAAATTTGTTTAAGGGAGAAACAAAACCGATATTCATATTTTGCATTAAAAAAATTAAGAATAGACATTTTTAAGAAATTTATTTAGAAATCGTGAGATGCAGTCTGGTGTGATGTAGGTTTCAGAAAAACATTTTCTTTATCGTGCCAACGTTTCGATCTTTATTGAGATCATCTTCAGAGCCTGGGATTTACAAACATTGTTTACATTTAACAAATACATTTAGGATGTGGAAAAGTGAATTTATACTCTATACAGGGTGAATTGCTACTCGTGCTACAAACTTCTCCAGTAGATTCNCAGAGCTCAAAGTGTTTGTCTTGTGTGTAATTGTGCCATTCGTGCACTGAATTGAATATTACAAATATAATTGAATGGCACAATTACACACAAGACAAACACTTTGAGCCCTGAAAATGATCTCAATAAAGATCGAAAACGTTGGCACGATAAAGAAAATATTTTTCTGAAACCTACATCACACCAGACCGCATCTCACGATTTCTAAATAAATATTGATTAACGCTCACTAATCACCACATATTTTTAAGAAAATCAAGTTTGTTCTTAAACTTTTGCCTTACGAAAGTCTCTAATGTTTTAAAAATCACAAAAATTTTAATAACTTTGAAACATCGTCGATTCAAGGCTCTTTTACGTTAGTTTATAACTATTAAACCTACACGTATTGCACAAACCTTCATGGCTTTCATAAACAAATCAAAACTGGATATATTATAATGTTAAAGGCTTGTAGTTTTCTAGATTTAATTTTTCTTTTTCTAACTTACGATAAAAAATACATTCAATACACCTTGTTAAACCTCGTTTATGCAATATACAATGTACATATCTGACCTCATTATGTATTGTGTTTCAATAATCAGCTCGAACGTCATGTTTGATCCTTTTTCCGATATAGCAAAGTTGAAACTTATTTTTTACCAAGAAACAAAGTTATGTTTATATTTTTTGAAATCTCCCCTAAAAAATTAATCGATTAGAAATACCATAAAATAGAAGAACATGGAAGGCAGAAAACCACATTTAACATGCTTTAAAAAACGTCTCTGCTACTAACGACGACTGAGAAGAACGCTTGGATAATCGTCTAATATATTTCGTGTAGTGTTTCTAAAAAAAGATTTCAAGGTTTTAGCAAACCGAAGTTTTTTTTTCAAAAATAAATTTTTGGCTTTCTCGACAAAAAAGTATATTTGTAACTTTTTATATATCTAACCTCATTTGATACGACCCCGCATATTAGTTACCTTTTCTATTATAAAATATGCTGATATATAATATTGATATCGTTGAAATACATGCACAACTAATGAAGAAAACCTTATTTAAAAGAATTTACTTTAAGAAGATAAAATATTTTTTCCTTGCGTTTAGGGACAATGGCAGGAATCAACATTTTTAACCTAGTATCACAAAAAGAAGATAGATAGATAGATAGATATAATGATTCAGGGTATGGTATACTGCGCCCTTTAAGAGCTATTGTATCCCCTGTGCTCTGCCTAAAGCACATCGGTGAGTCCTATTTCATCAAGAAACTTGATTAATAGGCCCGGTTTCAGTGGTTGTAGTTCTTCTATGGTCACATTGTCCATCCCAAAACACTTCCTCCTGCGGGCTAGTGTGGCTCCGCAGTTTGTTAGTAAGTGTGTTGGTGTCTCTTCTGCTTCTTTGCAGAATCTGCATGTGCCATCTTGGATTATTCGAATTTTCTTTAGATGTCCATTTAATCTACAGTGTCCTGTCAGGAATCCCGTTAGGATTCGCAGTCTGTTCCTGCTTCCTTTGACACACTCTGTGATTTCTTTCTTGCCAAAGTTGGTTAGAAGATTCTTGGATTGTCTATGTCCAATAAGTGAATTCCAAAGTTCGCTCATTTTCTTTTTGTCCTTCTGTCTGAGGTATTCGTTAATAGTGTGTGTTCCTATTCCGCAGAAGGGTTCAGGTCCTATTAGCGGTGTGGCAGCCCCTTTTCTTGCCAGGGTGTCCGCTTTCTTGTTGCCTTCTACTCCCATGTGTCCTGGGAATCACAAAAAGAAAGTTTCATTAAAATCATTGGCCCCACGTTTAAAAACGTTAAATTTATAAGAGATTTGGTACAAGTTTTATCTTTTAATGAAAATGTTCCACACAATTTCATTTACAACATTTGCCAAGATAAAACTATATATGGCCTATTTTTGATGTTTATTGCAACAGACTTTTTCGTTTACAAGTATGGTGGAATTAAGCATCTTTTTTTGTCAAAAGAATTTTCAAGTTAAAAATAGTAATTTTTATAGGGGGGGGTTTACTACTTGAAAAGAACAATGACGACGAGCTTAAAGCTTTAATTGACAATTATCCTAGGTTTATTCTTTGTAAGAAGGAGGAAATGTTTGTATTAACTGGGAAGGAAGTTTTGTTTTTGATTTACAGAACTTCGGATTGCCCCTTGTCAACCGACAGAAATTCATTTTGAGTTCACAGTTTGCTTTAAAACATTTATGAAAATTTCTTAAAATAAAAAAGTTGTTGAAAAATAGATTAGTTGAAATCACATCAAATTTACAATTAAGTTAGAGACATCACAACCAAAGAAAATCTGAAAGCTCAGAAAGGAAATAATTGAATGCAGAATATGATTTTACTTTTCTTGAGAACGATCTGTTTTTTTACAAAATAATGTAAAAAATTCCAGAAACAATAAAATAATAAACAGTATACGATGTTGAATAGAAATCGTTTTGTTTATTTTAACACAGTAGCCTAAAGCCTGCATTCTCTCATTACTGATTCAATCAGTGCAAAAACTCTTTTAAGTCTGATTAAGTTTTTTGTTTACAAGTACATATTTCATTCTTAGTTTGGAAGCAAACAAAATAAGCCTGAGCTAAGAAGTAATCAAAATGAAAACGTGGTTAGGGTTTGTAGGGACGTCAACCTCTCGATTTGTCACAGGTCATGAGTTCGATTTCCTTAGTTGCACTTGAAATGCCACTCAAGATGTAAATTAAAAAAAATAAATACAAAAATACAAACTTTAAAAAATGAGTACCTAATAAATCCATAATTGAGGCGATAAATTAACTGTAACTTTTCAAGTTAATAGTTTGTAATAATGTATTACGAACAATTGTGGCTACTGATTCACATAAAATCACCATTAAACGAGTCATTTAGTTTCCCATATTACTGTAAGCCGGCACTTGTAATGAAATGTTTCGCCACGTGCTTCAGAAAGTATATCCATCAAAAATTATCCTCTAGAGGGGCCACGAGTAGACTTGTGGAAAAGGCTTGAAAACCTCACTGATTTTCCCTTCATCAATCTTCTCTTGCGGTGAAAAATTATATGTATTTCAACAACCCTTACACGGTAGAGCAACAAGCAGTACCAAGATAACTACATTACGATAGCTGGATCAACATCGGCGCCAAAAATTTCGCTTTGGTCAAAGTGCACGGATAGGCCCTTATGTTATTACTGTATGATAATGCTAGCAGATAGCCACGGAGCTCTAAATTCTCGCAAAACCTTTATCAACTTTTAATTTAAAATTGTCTGGAACTGCCTGACCATAGTAAAACCTGGTTTCTGCTAACATCCGAACGCTTAGGTGTCCCACATTATGACTGAATCTAGGCAAAGTCACGCAACGAAAAATCAGACATACTAGCTGAAACGATAGCTTAGGAACAACAGAACGGCCTAAATCAATTTTCTCGCTTGAATTACAGAAAAAATCCAGGTAGCTGGTTCTTATTAAAAAACATGACGGATACTAGACTACTCGCCAAAACAACGCAATAGAGAAAACCTTAAAAGAATGGGTATTAAACAAAAAAAAAGAAACTAGTTACTTTAAAGCAATGTTCTTTAATCAAAATAATTTCCCATACTCTCAATACATTTCTCCCAACGTGTTGGTAACTTATTAATTCCGTCTGAGTAGAATTCAGAATTTTTAGAATTGATAAAGTCAATAAATGCATTTTCCAGTTCCGTTTGATTTTTGAATATTATGTGTTGTAAGTAGTGGTCCAGGTGTCTAAAAAAATGGTAGTCAGTAGGCGAGAGGTCCGGAGAGTAGGGTGGGTGAGGCAAAGTTTCATAGCCAAGCTCCAATAATTTTTGTGACGTTACACGTGACATACTCACAAGACATACTTCAGTAATATACTGTAGGATTATCTAGGATGGTAGTGGAACTGAGCTGACTAACCGGAAATGGGTTGATGGAATGTGTTGTAATAGGTTTTCGCTACTTCTGGAATAAATGGTATAAGAAATAATCTCAAAGCCTCGGTCTAGGGTGAGGTTTGATACATAAAATGCGGCGGGAGTTGGAAACCTTGGTTGAAACCTAGAGTTCAATACCATAAATCCACATAGATTTGGAACCATGTTGTATTATGAATCTTTTATAGTTAAATGGACGTTGGGATCTTCTGTCAAGTAGTGGCGATAACAGTTTCAAGTATTTTTAGTTCCGTTTTATTCTTCTATGCGGATTCCAAGTAAGTTGTTTTTCTAGGCTAGGTCAGTACAGTTTACAACTGCTAGAAGAACTAGAATAAGTAGGAGCTAGAAGAACGCAGTAGAATTATGTTTAATAGTAATATTGAACATAAGTTTCTTAGTTATCTTGTAATTGTAGTTCATGTCTTTTTAAGTTGCGTATGCTGATTCTTAATCCAACGTTTCGTCTATATACATTCCCAAAAATTTGACCCCATCTGTTGTAAGGAAGTGGCATTTGGTTCAGAAAAACCAGAGGAAGTATTTTGCTTTTAACATAATGCGATTTGTTTTCATATAGCTTTATCCTTCATTAACGGAACGATAGTTCTAAATTAAGAAGGTGATCATGGAGAGAATGTACTGCAGGACAGGAGAAGGTTTGCACTGTGGATTGCAGTATACGCAGGAAAGGTAAGAATGATTGTGTTAGATAGTTGCGGGAAGTGTGCCGTGTGTATGGTGAAAAAGTCCTCCTTTGAGGATCACGAGAGAGGATAGAATGGATCAAAGAGGTTGAGGTAGGTAACGAGGAAGAAAGGATCAGATAGGTAGGATTTTAGAATGACGTATTATGTAGTCGAAAGGAATGGAAGGATTTGAGTTTCGACAATACACCTGTTGCAGGATGAGATTGACCCCCTCGTTGACGTCTAGACGGACTTAAGGGTAGAATTTTAAGCTTAAGGGATGTTTTGATGAATAGGACATGATGAAATTGTTGGGTTGTGGAGTAGTAATTACGAGAGTCAAATTGGTTTTGGAGGGATAGGAATAGCTTCTCAGGAGGACATAGGATACAGACTGGATGTTACGAGAAAAGTGTCAGTTGGTTTCTTAGGCTTTTGGATCATACGGATGTAAGAGAATTCCATGGGAAGGACAGCGTTATAATTATTATTATCGCCGTGCCAGGAAGCTGAAGTAATAATTTGAAGGATATTAGGATTTTTCTTTCTAGAATGGTTCAATTGACATTTTTTTCTTTAATAGGTGTGGAGGTTTTCGGTTGGAGTGAAAAATAGAGAGGTGTTATTTTGATCCAGTGGGAAGTGTGTTGTGGGTCATGTGTGTCGGGATGTGGAGCGAATTGCAAATTTTCTGACGAATATTTGTAACATCTCTTACAAACAGATGTCCCAAAAAAAAAATTAAAATTAAATTAATAATATAAACTAAAATAGATCAAAATAATAATAATAAATTAATTAATAAGAATTTTAAAAGTTTGGTACCAATGAAAATAAAAGAAAGATAAACATAGAGGAGCTCGAGGGGACAGAGATCAGACACTCTCTCCCTGAACCCGAGCTGGATCAACCTAATTAAAAACACAAGGTATTTAAGATCATTTCTTTTCAATTCCGGATATTCTTTGAGTGATCGCCAGTTAAATTTATTTGTTCAATAAAAATTTAATTTATTTTATTTTACAAAAAAAGATGTATTTTGTTTTGAGTTTATTTAAGAAGATCAATGAAAATATAATTTATTTTATTTTACAAAAAAGGTGTATTTTGTTTTGAGTTTATTTAGGAAGATAAATAAAAATATAATTTATTTTATTTTACAAAAAAGGTGTATTTTGTTTTGAGTTTATTTAAGAAGATCAATAAAAATATTATTTATTTTATTTTACAAAAAAAGGTGTATGTCATGTTTTCATTATTTGTTGGTAACTGTGACTGTCTGGACTGTTGCTTTACTACAAAATACAAAGTAAAATAAACCGAAGTAAATAGCCATTTTGTGTGAAAATCTAAAAAAAAGTTTTGTATTTCGAGGGTTATTAATTATTATTCAGAGGTAAAATTACCAATTTTGTCAAGAAAATTATCGTTTTTTGCAACTTTTTCAAAAAGTCTTTTCCCTCTGGGACAAGGAAAAATTAACTCCTTTGACTCTATCTCATAAGAACATGGAAATCTAGTCAAAAAAGATTTTTAATCTTTCTTGCGGTGCTTGAATCTGTATGTGCTTGTACCTATTTGTGTACTTTTACACTTATATTTTACATTATTTTTACTTACCAGGGAAATTGATAAATCCGTTTGGTTGTGTAGAATTTTGTTGAAATAGTTTTTTAAAAGTATTTGTCATTAATTAAAATGTTTTTCCATTTTCAAAGGATGTTGTAACTGAGATTAATCAAATCTAAGTAGTCATAATTATCAATGAATCGCCTTAAGTGCGCTTTTCCGTTTTTTCTCCTGCAAGACGAAAAGAAAATCCTTTTATTAAAACTTCTTCGACTACAAAAACCTTGAAACCAACCGGCCGACAAATGACAAAGGAAAAGATTGCGCTTAGCAAAAAAAGACAAAGCTGGAGTGAGGGTGGAAAAAAGAAACGGGTTTAATACAGGCGAGACCACCCGTGGGTGGAGATGTTTTAATAAAATTGCCCCTACAATCCGAGGGGTTGAAGGGGAGAAATTCATATTGCCTCTATTAGGGATAAATTCTAAAAGCGCTTACCGCCGCATTAATAGAAAAATAAAACAAGCTGCGGGATGTCGTAAAATCGGGGTGTTTTTCTGAACAAAAAGCCCACTGGAGAAGGGAGTGTGAAGGATTTATTCAAATTTAATTTGGATTAAAATAACCCACAACTATTGCAGAATTTTCATTTAAATACTTATCCGTTCATAGGTCGTATTAATATAATAAAATCCTGCCAAATGGTAATTTTCATACAATTCTGTAAAAAAGTCTTATAATTGTATTTATACTAAATTTAACTACAATAAAGATCTTCAGAGGATGATATTTTAAATATCTCAATTATAGAACGAAACAAACTTTTATGTATTTATTAAGATTGGTTTAATATTGTCATTAATTATGGATCGCGATTTATACTTAATCTCAATCACAAATTTATCCTTTTTATGTCCATAGGGTGGCCGATAATCAAATAGATGCTACTTTCCACTATTTTTAACCCATTTTCAGCAAAGAATTAAGCAAAAATATTGATATAATAATTTTCTGACTTTTATTAACCTTCCTGTTTTTGAAATCCTCAAAACATTGCTTGTAAATTCATTAATTTCGTGGTCCGCTTGACCAATTAATACATTACAATTAATTAAGGTTTTTAGTTGAGATGAAAAAAAAGCTAATGGCACGATCGGGATTCGAACCCACGATCTTCGGCTAGATACGCCGCTGCTCTACCACTTGAGCTATCGTGACCTCGATCCACTCGGTGTAACTTCCTATCCCAACCCCACCTTTTGAATATTCCCTCCTTGTTGCCATTTTTCAAATGTCGTGTTATCGGATTGGATTCTCGACGACGAATGAAATGGCCACGGAGAGCTTAGTGAAGTGTACTTCATTTTAATTCATTAAATTCACTAATTTCGTGGTCCGCTTGACCAATTAATACATTGCAATTAATTAAGGTTTTTAGTTGAGATGAAAAAAGCTAATGGCACAAGCGGGATTCGAACCCACGATCTTTGACTAGATACGCCGCTGCTCTACCACTTGAGCTATCGTGACCTCGATCCTCTCGGACATCAACTTCCTATCTCAACCCCACCTTATGAGTTTTCCCTCCTTTTTGCCATAGCTATTAGCTATTAGCTAGATAGCTCAAGTGGTAGAGCAGCGGCGTATCTAGCCGAAGATGGTGGGTTCGAATCCCGCTCGTGCCATTAGCTTTTTTTCATCTCAACTAAAAACCTTAATTAATTGTAATTGCTTGTAAAGTTGACATTATGTAGCTAGATTATTAGAGCAATTTTCGTTTTCATTTTAATCAACAAACAGGAAGTTTAAACATTATTTACTCATGGACCTTCATCCATTTTACTTCTTTATATTGAGGGTAGCTTTTTTCATCCAGTACATTCTATTTAGCTCATTTTTATACAAATGATTTACTAACAAAAACTTTAAGTATTTTCATAAAATTCTGTTCGATCCATCCAGTCTCGCAGAAACAGCCGTTTATTTGATCCGGTTAACAAAGGATAATCTACAAAATTTTTCCCTTTACTAACCTTTGGTAAACTGCTCTTCTACTCTAATAATAACAACCTATGTGAACAGTACTTGTACATAATATGCAATGAATTGATGATGGGGTGATGTTCTAAAAAGGATTGAACCTAATTGAATCTGGATCATCTCCGTTCTGTTTAAAAATTGATAATATGTATGAATTTAAACGTATAACATAATTCTCAACTTTGATTCGTCTTACCTCGAACCCTTATTTAAGGAACATAACTGTAAAATCTTCAAGAATTTTTATTGTCGTGTTTGTCCTTAAAATGTAAAATGTAAATTGAGTTCGGTTATTCCGTTAAAAACTAGGCAAAACATAAAATCCAAATGGACTGGGCTAGTTTCTTCCGTGGAGGTCAGATAGCCGCGATTAGTAATTAAGCTTTCTAGTTTATTAATCCTGTACAACATTTGATATAAGAGCGTTGACAGTTTCAAACCACCGTTAATTGGATATGACCGGACTTACTGGAAGTACGATTGACTTGGAAAACAGACGTTTCCACCACAAATGACAAGGTTTATCCCTTGTTTGACCTTATGTCAAAACAACGCTGAATAATTGAGCCCAGCGACAACAACAAACACACCCCATAGCCGGCGCCAAAAATTAAATCTTAACAAATTGGTGATAACACAACGATATATGTGTTTAAATGGAAAATAGTGAAAAAAATACATTAAAATGATAAAAGAAGAGATCTAGATAAAGATAGGCTAATAGAATAGATATATAAAGAAAGAAATAGAGTTAGACAAATCGATTAGATAGGCAGTTAGGTAGATGTATAGATGTATAAATAGGTAGATGTTTAGATAAATAGATCGATAGATAGAGAGGGAGAAAGAGAAAAATAAAATAGTAATAAGTGACCGAGAAAGAAAGAGAGAGAGAGAGAGAGAGAGNCGGGATTCGAACCCACGATCTTCGGCTTGATACGCCGCTGCTCTACCACTTGAGCTATCGTGACCTCGATCCACTCGGACACCAACTTCCCATCGCAACCCCACCTTTTGAATTTTCCCTCCTTTTTGCCATTTTTCAACTTCAACTGACTTTTTATCACAACTAAAAACCTTAATTAATTGTAATAAATTAATTGGTCAAGTGGACCACGAAATTAGTGAATTTAGAAAAAATGTTCGATTTAGGCAAGTGTTCTTAATTCTCGTTTTAATTTCTTGCCGCTTCTTTCGACTTATTTAATATCGCAAGCATTATAATTAAGTTGGTAAATCCCGCTTTTTTACAAGTTTTTAACATTTATTTTGAACACCCATCTCTAAAATCTTTTCATTTAAGAGTTTTACCTACTTTTTCTAATAGTTCACTAATTTATGGTAAATAACGTAAACCGAATTATTTTTTTAGCGACCTATCGGTAAATATTTCATGACATTCATCGTTTTTAGCTAAAGTTTTAATTGTTTGTAACTCTTTCTCGATAAGCAGATAGAAATATAGTTACCTAGTTAGAATCTATACGTAATGTTAAATTATGAGAGGAAAAGTACTATTTTGATTTTGATTATTTGTTTTAATCTTTGACACTCGTCCGGGGCTGATAGAAAATTTGGTGTTGGAATGTCATCTTTGACGGATTTGCCGAAAGGGCTCTTGTCAATCAGACATCGAAGAAAGGACAATCAATCCGGAAATTGTATGGTATTTTTTTAAAAGGGAAAATTACAATTTCAATAAGCAAGAGTGGCAGAGAGAGGAATACTTGGCAAAATGTAGGTGTGAAGATTGTTCGATAATTATTTCAAGATCGTGAGATGCGGTCTGATATAGGTTAGAAAATATTTTCTTTATCTTGCCAACGTTTCGATCATTATTGAGTTCATCTTCAGGGCCTGGGATGAATAAACATTGTTTCAGTTATGCAAATACGTATAAATAATATGAATTTTCTAATGTTGTACAAAATTACTTTTCGCTAAAACTTTTAGCTTTAATGAAAGTATTTGTACTCACTCAAAATGTGTGTTTTCTGTGTAGTCGTGTCACCTTTGTAGATCGTGTTGAGAGAGTAAGTGAAATTTTAATGTTTTTTGTTTATGTATGTTTGGTTTTGAAAGAGTGGGGATAAAAATTCATTTTCCTGAGTGACAAACTACATCACGCCAAACCGCATCTCACCATCTGTAAATAATCATTAAATAACGGTCACACAATATTACACATTATTCGGGAATCGTGAGATGCGGTCTGGTGTAACGTAGGTTTCAGAAAAACATTTTCTTTATCGTGCCGACGTTTCGATCTTTATTGAGATCATCAGCAGAGTCTGGGATTTATAAATATTAAAATTTATTACATGGAGGTCGTGAGATGCGGTCTGGTGTGTCGTAGGTTTCAGAAAAACATTTTCTTTATCGTGCCGACGTTCGATCTTTATTGAGATCATCTTCAGGCCTGAAAGTGTTTGTTTTCTGTGTAATCTCAATAAAGATCGAAACGTTGCCATGATAAAGAAAATGTTTTTCTGAAACCTACGTCACACCAGACCGCATCTCACGATTTCCGAATATTAATAGACTAACGGACACTTATCACCACACATATTCACATTGTTAAGTAAGATGAAAGATAAACTGACGTTTCGTTTTAATTTTTTCAAATAAAAAATTTACATTTTTTATTAATTTATCGAGGTCTAAAATATATGAAAAATCAGGCGGTATTTTATAATTGACGAAATTCTATAGATCAGTTTCAATGATCTTTAATTATTCACTTATATCGGGATTAATCTATCTCGTGGATATTAAGGTTGCATTATTGTTGAAACATGGCTTTTTTAATTTGACTAATAAAAGCGATTCGTAATCCTAGTCATAAAGGTTGATAAACCAACAAACGCCCCGATGTCCCCGATTAATATTCAACTGATTACCCCTACAATTTCATCGTTTCTTCCTTGTCATGTCATCACGATGTCCGCTCTGGATTTTTGAGAATGCGACAAGAGAAGAAAAAAACGGGCTAAAATCGTACCTGGCAGACACGATCTCCTTGGCGCCGTCTATTTATTTTTCTACCACAATTCTATGTCAAAGGGTCTCTGAAACGTGGGGGCGTGGTATAAAAATAAGAGATTTTCAAATTCAAAGGGTTTCTCTCGGCCCACCCTCCCGCCTCGTAAAGAAAATAATAGACCCCGAGACAATCTGTTATTTACACAACAGGGGATTCGCCCTAATAATAACCGCCTCGGCTGATTTATTGCAGTCGCGTTGAACCATCTCCGGAGAAATTATCGTGATATGACATCGTGAAAAATCCCTCAGACATTTTAGCCATCTCGACTTATTCAAAAATTATTATTCTCTACTTTACATTACATAAGATTAAAACTCAAGAAATTGTTAAACTAATGCCACCTCACAGTTTATATATAATGTAAGATTTACCTACTACTTCACATTTTTACAGAATTACTGACGACTAAGCGCCATCTTTCCAACATTGATTTCGTTAGCGCATAGCGAGTTGAAGACAAGTCAAGGATATAAGCCGGGAGAGACCATCCCATTTCTGCTAGCTTACATTTGCTTAAAAAACTGACTGGGGAATGGCGTTAATGAAAAGTTGTTCAATTTCGTTTGTTTTTACACTTATAAAATATAATCTCTGAAATGTTTATATAGCCGGATTTAAAAAGCTAAGAATTTAGCCTCACAAGTTCTATACGCGGAATGTGACTTAATATTTTTATTAAAGAAAACAAAGGAAAGGAAAAAAACAAAAAACCTTCGATCGAATCATTTTGTAAAGCGATATTTTAACAGCTATTAGCAAATCTGAATTTTGGCTCGTTAAATCGTTAAACGTTTAAAAATTGTACACTTTTATTTGAAATCTTTATCTGAATTTTAAATTCAATATCAGCTTAGCCTTAGATAAAACCGCGGTCTTATCCGTCTATCCAACGTTGGGAACCAGAATATCAACTGCTACGTCAATTCAGCACCCAGCGCAAGCAGTTTCAACCCGTTTATACTCACGTTGTTCTTAAATCCATTCTGTCCTTACAGACCCCAACGTAATCAGTGTCCCATTCAATATATTACATTTTGATTATACAACATATTTTTGCAAAAGGGTTTAAGCTACGTGTATGATTGTCCAATTCCAGCTATTTTGTGTATATCCTTCACTTCATTCAACTTCAATAAAACTTTACTGCTAGATTTGCATAAATTTTTTACACTTTCTTGGTTGAAAATAATGGGCATGATTAAGAAATTAATCAGTTTTTTTTGGAAATGCGTTCAAAATTTGTTTTACACGTTATGATAAAACCCAAAATTAACAAAATTAAAACGAAAATGCATCGAAAAACGAACTCGAAATTTTTTTTATTGAGGTCCAACTTGAAATGAATAGTTATTTATTCTCAACCAAGACCTCTCCATTGAAAGGTCATACTGACATGTTTTCGGCGCGAATTACGGCTTTTTCAGTTTTTAGCCTTTCCAGAAAAATCACATTTTCACGTATAAAAGTACACTTTTTTCACGTAATATCAAGAACCCATTTTGATAATTAATTTCTAAAATTTTAAACTGATTTTTTAGAAGAGTTAGGGCTATGTAATTCTAAAAATAATATATAAAGTTACTATGTAGTACGTTCAAAATAATGAAACCCTTTGTCCCAAATTAAATTTTTATCAAATTAAAACTATATACTTTAGAAAAATTTTTTGGTCATACCTATTTGACACATGCCCAAACAGCAATGTAAAATTTGAAACAAATTTAAAATGGGATCAATTTGTACGGGGTTTTCCTTAACCGTAGATATAACCAATGCAGCGTTTTAAAACAAGTCAAAACGGTCTTTTTTCAGAAATACGACTAATACAGTAATGGAGTTTTTGACCGTTTTTAACCCCAGGAAGTTGGTATTTAATTGAATTCAAACCCTCTTCTGAAATTGTTTAATAGAGAAGTCATTTAGCTTGAAAACATGTCATACAGAGTTCCCTTTTAATCTCCGTCATTAATATAAAAACAAGTTTGTTATCTTAATGGTTTGAAAACTCTGAAATAATTAGAATTTTAATTTAGAAATACTACTTGCCAGTAATATAGAAAGTTCTTCCTTCCTTTAATCTGCTGTAGTATAGATTAGTTTTTAATCTTGATCTAAAGTTAAGTTTAAGGAAATAATAACAGTAATATTCAGAAACTGTTCTGAACTAATTTTTCCACAATATTGAACAAAACATGGCTTTGGAATTGTCCAGCAAATTCCTGAGATAAAATGAAATAAAATCAGACCTAAGGAGAAACCACCATCACCTGTAGAGAATTAAAGTTAATAAGATGGCTATAATGGTACTTTGGCAGGCCATTCCAAGTGGTCACAGAGATCATTGAAACAACATTGATGTACCATTTCCTCTCAACTTCTGGCATAGAGGACGTCCAGAAGATTAACGCTAAGCCTAGTTGCTGCTTTTGGTCACACCTCAAATTAATGCATTGAGGAAGCAGCAAGAAAAAATAATATGGACCCAGAGCATTCATCTTGTAGTTTAACTTGGAAAAGTCATTCCGAAAAATAAAACCAAAAGTTAACATATTTTTTGGGGAATATTTTTTTACATTATGTATTAAGCCATTTGCGATACGTCTAGGAATAGAGTTGAACATATGTATTTATCTTGTATAGTTTGCTCTATGTAGCGATTGTATGTACCTGATCTATGGTTGAGTGTTTGGCTCTGAATCCAGTGGCTTGGTAAATTTTTTTTTTCAATGAAGGGTTTCAGTCTTTTTAGCAAAACCTTTTCGAATTATTTTAAGACAACTGGAAAAAATGAGATGATACTACGGGCAGTTTACAAGCATTACTACTCACTTACCTAAGTCTTTTTGCTGCGTTAAATAAATTCGTCCATTTTAAAATTCCTTTTTTGGGAATTTTTTTTCAAAACATCCCCGTTATCAGATTGAATCCTGGAGCTTTCCCAGAATTTAGATTGGTTTTTTTATTTCTTTGGTTATTTCCTTCAGTGGAACATGTTTAATACCATATTCTGTTTTTTTCCGTAGGGTTTATCTAAGAACGATTTGAGCATATGTCATTTGGTTTAAACGTTCTGCAAAATGAATTACAAATGTGATAGCTTTGTCTTTATTATCTCTTGCCCATTAGCCGTCTTTTTTTGAAAGAGGTAGAATTTGGCTGATAGGTTTCTTTGATTTTCGTGTAGCTTTCCATAATGAATACTCAGTTTTTAGAGTCTGTAAAAACTTTTAAGTTTCTTTTTTATCTTTTTTCAAATCTATTTTTAGAATTTGCGTTTTTTTAATTAATCATTATTTTATCAACAGGGTCTCTCGATATATTGTACTTTAATTTATGATTTTTATAAATAGAGTCTCGAAATAGTACCTAAGGTGGTAAATGTTTGAAAGAAGTACGGGTTGGATCATAGATCTAATCCGTCTGCATATAATTAAAAAAACACTTATCCATGTGTATGAAACCTCATGAAAAACAAATATTAGGAATATATGCCAAGGAGAAAAGAAAAATGTTAGACCGATAGAGGAATTTTTTTTGAAATGATTATGACATATTTTGTTTTCCGGCCCAAAAAACCAAATTATTATTTTAAAACAAAATCTTTGTGTAAAAACATAAGGTGCTTCTGAGGGCTGCATTGATCCGATTGATGCTTAATAAATTCTCTACTCTTTTACAAAGATTATCTTCTAATTTTCTTTCTTGAATCTTTATCGACTAACTTAAACGCTTTGTTAGGACGAAGAAAAAAAGCGTTAAAATTCGGCAGGGTCAGATTCAGTGGATATTTATTATACCAAGCTGCCGTGTAGAGTAAAAAAGGAGGGGGAAAAAAAAAAGAGGGATGAAGTGGTAGATTAACTTCACCGGGGGACCTTAATTATCTCCTTCTGACCCCCTTTAAGCCACAAAGCTCACTAATGAATAATAATTGTGTTAATTTTTCAACGATTTTTGCATTTTATGAGATCACCCCCGAACCACGCGGAGGGTTATTAGCATCCATTGCAATAAGAGAAGGGTGAAGACGAATTATTTGTCCGGGCGGACTCCCCCCTAGTTAGTTATCGTTAGAAAGGACAAAGAATGGAAAGAAGAGAAATCACTGGGTGGAAAAAATCATAAAACCAACACCCACAGCTTTAATGTTAATCTTGTTTACCCCAATCACAGGTTTTTCTCAAGGAATAATCTAATATAAGAGTTAAATGTATTAAGTAAACTCTTGTCTAAAACTTTTCTATCGTTGAAGGTTATTTGAATTGTTTAAAATAAATGGCATATTTATTGTACAGTTGTTTAACTGATTAACGAAATTGAATCGTCTTTGCTATACAATTTTTATTCTGTGAGCAGCAAAAGGTCAATCGTTTTTTCATTTCAAAATTTTTTCACAGGCATTCAGGAATTTAATTACGACTATTATAAAACAAAACGCAAGGGAATTGTGTTGAATGAAAGATGTATGACGAAGCAAGCTCTTTTTCTGGTTAATGAGCAAGGGTTGGTGGCAGTTGTTAGCCGAAATGCCCACATAAAACCCTCCAGTTTAATTTAAGGTCCCATGGCAATAACCATATTCTCCTCTTAAATTGTTAAGACGGCTTCCATTTTCATTACAGCCCGCTGAAAGAAAACGGTTCAACAAAACAATAATCGATTAAAATTAAATTTTATTTATGGACTACGGCTAATTGGACATATCCAGGGGGAAGCCGAAATCAGACCTTATTGTCCGATTTGATATTCTATTTGCGCATCTGTGCCGTTGAATTTGAAGTCTGATCACATTCCGTTGATTATCCGATGCCCGGGTTGATTAGGGCATTGATGGGAACAAAATTCGACTTGATACGAAACATTGTCCCGTCCGTCCATCAGACCGCGGCCGATCGAAAATTGCCTTTTGATTATGTTAGAAATATTCCTTTCCGGAGATTATCGGCTCATCAGGAAACAGGAAGTACGGGGCAAAATGTGATTTAAAGGCGAAAATGAGAAAACTTTATAATCTGTAACGAAAATGACGCCGTAGTATGAGCCACACTTCTTTGACACTGAACCGTCCACCATTCTGCATTACAACACAAATGAACCACTTAAAAATTTAACTTTGCAATTATATCAGAAAAGGCAGCATCACATACTAACATTAATTATTTATTTGCTTTTAAGCTTGTAAGTCTTGTTATAAAAGAGTTAATGTGCTTACAAAACATTATTTCTATGTAAGATTTGGTAAAATTTTTTATTGATGTTATAAAAATTTGTGAAAAAATAAAAATAATGCAAACTTAAATATACGTACACACGTGGGTGTATACAATACCGGTGAAATAAAGTGTTAAGCCCACAATTAATTTTTTAATTTATACAAAATAAACTCAGTTTATAACAAATGGCGACCAAAGTAATCTCGAGAGAAACAAAGATAGATAGATAGATAAAGAGATAGAAATAGAGATAGAGATAGATAGATAAAGAGATAGATAGATAGATAGATAGATTAGATATATAGATAGATAAAGAGATAGAGATAGAGATAGATAGATAGATAGATAAATAGAGAGAGAGAGAGAGAGAGAGAGAGAGAGAGAGAGAGAGAGAGAGAGAGATGCTTCTCAATTTTCACATTTCTCGTTTCGATAATCCGCCTTGATGTGGTGAATTATTTATTTTCACATAGGATAACAAATTAATTATCCTTTTTATGTCAGGTCTTGGTTGAGATGAAAAGTTAGTGTCATGAGCGGGATTCGAACCCACGACCTTCGGCTATCTCAACAAAGACCTGACATAAAAATATGATATAATGAATTATACAATGATGCACACAATATAGAAATTTTAGGTTTATTCAAAGTATTTGTACTCACTAAAATTGTGTTTTCTTTGTAGATGTGTCATTAGAACATTAAAATAGACTTCAAAAAATATTCACACTGGTTTTTTTTTCTAAAATTAAAGATTGGTCACCAGTAACAAATAAGTGTGATGTAATTTACAATATCAATTCTATAAATTGTCCGGCAACTTACATCGAATTACATCCCAATACTTGCATAAGACAAAACAACATATCTATGATTGCAAAAACCCAAACAAAATCCTACAGCACTGTCTATCCACCATTTTCAACACCAACACAACTTCGATTTCCACAATCCAAAAATATTAAACACAGAATAAAAGAAACATAAACGTAACTTTTTAAAAATGTTTTATATCAACAGAGATAAACACAGAATCAATTACAGAACAGACCCATGTAAATCAGTCGCAGTTACGCTAATATCTATAATCAAATTCAATATCAATAACATACATACAACACACGAAACATGTAATACAACTTATAAAACGATCATTATACTCCATAAATCTAACAAGTCTAGTCTAATTCTTCAGCCTTCCAGCCCCGCATGACAAACCATTACCCTTTTTTTCCATTGTTGGTTCCTTTCACCTTAAAGAAGACGACTCCTCGTAGAAAAATGGATATCTATCCCTACTTCCTTCCCCATTTCATTAAAACATATATAAACAAAAAACATTAATAGCTCACAAACACTCTCAACACGACACACAACAATGACACATATACACAGAAAACACACACTTTCAGTAAGTACAAATACTCTACCTAAAATATCTATGTTGTGTACATCACTGTATACATTCATTTTCACATCTTACATGTATTTGTATAATTTAAACAATGTTTGTGAATCCCAGGCCCTGAAGATTATCTCAATAAACATCGAAACGTTGGAACGATAAAGAAAATGTTTTTGTAAACTCACACCAGAGCATTACACAAATATTGCGTGAGTGAATACACATACTTCGATTAAACCTAAAATTTCCATATTGTGTACATCTTTGTGTACATTCATTTTCACATCTTACATGTATTTGTATAATTTAAACAATGTTTATAAATCCCTGGTCCTGAAGATGATCTTAATAAAGATCAAAACGTTGGCACGACAAAGAAAATGTTTTTCTCAACTCACACCAGAGCATTACACAAATGTACAAAGAAATGATTGATTAGTCGAAAAAAATAAACTTTTTTAAACAAATAGTTAGACTGGTGAATAGGAAAGAGTTATATAAATATATGAAAAGGAAAATTTTCCGCTTGCATGTTTGATAATGTAATTAAAAACAAGAATGTAAAGAATACAGACGAGTTTGTTAAGCCTTCGTAATAAAAATCAATCAATTCTAATTTCATTCAGGAATTTCAAGAATTCTAAATATAATAAAAACATCCCAAACTTCCAGGGGTAGATGTTTATAATACCATTTTTTCGTCAAAGTTGACAAGTACTTGACTATTTTTCATCTGGTCCGAAAACCATCCGACCGGTGGGGGCTTACACCCGGATTGCTTGCGGCCTGGGCTTCATTAAGCCACGGGTCACTTATTAAAGCGGTGCTTCGGACACTATTCGATGTACACAGGTTGTGCAAACCGCCGTGACCTTAATGTTATAAGTGGAAAAGACCGTTTTTCGAATGATCGAATCGAATCGAACGTAAATCGAATTACAATGCATTTGGTATAATGGCGGTTACTATTTAAATTTCCATGGATTGACCTCCCATCATGCCCGAATTGTCCGAACCAATCCATGTTCTTTGTCCATTTTTATTTTTACGTACGTACAAACTTGTTCAAGTCAATTCCGTTGGATTTTTTCCTCCAGGCCAGATGGTTCGGGTCGAGGAACAGATGTTGGCCACCCGTCAGCAATTACTATCGGACAGCACGGGTCATAAACGAACACAATTGCGGACTGTGGAAATAATAAAAAAAGTGTTTAGAACTCGTAAGACAAGAGGGAGATAAAAGGAAAACAAAAGCTATAAAACTTAACAGTGTAATGAAAATGTATTCCAAAATACCAAGATTGTAGCAAACGTTTTATTTTCTATTTAAAACCGATTAGATGAGCCGCTGATTTTTTAAAATCCAATAAAATTTTGTTTTAATTTAACTCAAATGTTTTGATTGTTTATTAATACAAAAAATGCTTATGTTACTTTTATGTTTAGGTCCACCCAGTCTATCCGTTCTCCTTTCATTCATACTGCTTGCCTAAGGTACGTTTACTCTTCACGATATTTTTTTCACCATCTTTTATCATATTTAGCAGTTATTATATTCTGTTTTATTTTAGAGTTTTGTTTAATTATTATTATTGTTTACTTTGGAAGTAATTGACAAAAACCTTCAAAAATAATTTACCACCAAAACCCTTCCCGCCTGGGCCGGGCCAGTAGAGAAGTGTAACGTATCAAGAGCACTGTCTATTGGTGAACCTTGGAGGGCCTGCCTCGTATATAAATTGCCTGCCCCACTCGATTAGAATAGGCCATGCGACGTTGGCACACGGTCACATACTTTTGGGTCATAGCTCGCTTATATGTCCGACATATAGAGAAAGGTTGCTCGATATGTCCCACCTATTCGAAGCGTGCGATTCCTTGCCTCTATATAGAGAGCGTGTAGGAATGCCACCCTATATGAGAATCGTATTGTATCTGGGTGGGTAACACCTTATATGTGTTGAGAGTGAATGTATATATGCGCGTGAATGTGTAGTGAAAGACGGCTGATAGCGTAATATTGAGCACCCATCGACTCTCAATTAGATTAGTTGTACAATAGTTGAACAAGGCGATGGAGGAATATCGAGTACTTCACCACCCAAATTGACTGAATCGTACGTAAATATGAAATAATGTTCTTAAGAATGAATGAGAGTGTGAATGGGTTTGGATCAAGGAAGTGTATGCGTTGGGCGTTGAATTGACCTGACCTCGGATGCCAACACCCGGGTTGGTTAGTGGTCGTGGTATGCCGGTAATTTTTTGTAAATTACAATTGCTGGAATTGCCAGTGGACTGCGAGAAGGGATATGCCCAACTCTGTTTATGTGTGTCTTTAAATATATATATATGTACACATACATACATAAACAGAGTTGTACATACTCAGAGTATATATTATGCAGGGTGGGCGACCAAGACACTAGGGGTTAATTGCCAGGGTAGACTCGTACCCCATCCATAAACTTGGTCGGCTCACATGTCCTGCATAAACCTCTTGGACTTGTTCACAAACCCCATTTAATCTCGGGGAGTGATTTGGTGATGTCCTCTCCTTCAAAAGTCGCGAATCTAGACCTAGAGTACCTATCGCACTCTGCGAGGTAGTGACGTGCCGTTTCTTCTTTTGTTTCACAAAAACGGAAAAAGGGGTCTGGTAGAATACCCATTGCGAAGAGGTGCCTTCTCAGTGGGCAATGGCCAGTCAGGATACCTATCAGCCTCCTAATTCCTTCGTTGAGTTAGAGAATAGCCATTTCGATTCTACTGGTTTGATCTCCTTCGATTGCCTGTGTTCGGGGGACAGATTCCATTCTCTAAGGAATTGTTTTATACCCCAGTTTTTAATACTCTCTTTCGCTGTGCTAATATAGTGAGATAATACCGGTTGTGGCCCGACAAACGTAGTATTTGAGCCTTCTTTGGCCAGGCTATCCGCCTCTTCATTGCCATAATGTCCTTTATGTGCTGGTATCCAAATAAGGGTTACCTTGATCTCAAACTTGGAAGTGATCCTATTGATAAGATCAACAGTTTCCTCCACCAGTCTAGATGTTGATCAATCTTTTTGTAATGACCTAAGACTGACTGTCGGAGAAAATTCTAGTATCTTTTCCCTTGATTTTATTTTCCATAAGTGTTTTACAACACACATTAATGGCCCAGATTTCTGCCTGAAAAACAGAGGAGTTATTGCCAATAGGGGAGGAGATGCTGATACCTCATTTAGGTATATGGATTCTAGCACCACTTCCTTTACCTTTGATGAGTGAACCATCTGTATAGCAGTCTATGTTACGATGGTCCTCATCCGAACTATAGTTGTATTCACAAAACTACCTGAAGTACGTTTTCCCCGAAGGGGTTTTAACCTTTTTATCGCCAACGTTTAATAGTTGGCCGTTAACCTTACTCAATAATTGTATGATTTTCGAGTGACCTATGTTATTACCCTTATGGTTTCAGCTGCCTTCGGTAATTAATCTGTAGCAGCTGGTTAGTTCTCTGACCTTAGCCTCTATGTGTAGAAGTGTGGTATTGGTTATGATCTCAAGTGCTAGGGTGGGTGTAGTTGAAAATTCTCCTGTCATCATCAAACAGCCTAGTCTTTGAAAGGATCTTAATTTGTTAATGTTCCCTTTTTTTCTAGCCCTTTCCACCATACTAAAGCTGCGAACAATAATCTAGGTAGAATAATTGCGGTATATAGCCATTTAGCTGCCCATGTTTTGAAACCCCATGTTTTACCAACAATCCTCCTACATTGTACCATAGATATTGTGATTTTCCTGTATGTATTGTTAATATGACCTTTCCAACCAAGTTTCCTGTCAAGCGTCACCCTAAGGAATTTGATTGAATCCACCAATTTTAATTCTATGCCCTGAAATTTAGGGTTTTGAAATTACCTTATGTTCTTCTTCTACTAAACATTATCAATTCCAGTTTAGCTGGATTAATTGATAAACCTTTATCACAACACCACTCAGAAAGCAATCCCATGGCATCCTTCATCAGTGAAATAGTCAGGGGATCCCTACCCGTGATCATTATGGTACCGTCATCTGAAAATAATTGACTGTAGAAACCTGAACTATTCAGAAGTTCTATTAAACTGTTTACTGTAATTAACCATAAAAGAGGTGACAAGCAACCTCCCTGTGGACAGCCTCCTTTGACATTAATTCTTAGAATACTACAACCTAAGCACGTATTGACCATCTTTCCCTCCGACTAGGTCTTCACCCATCTAGTAAGGTGATGGTCAACATTGTATTTATCTAGTGCTGATATAATGCAAGAAGTATCAGCATTATCAAACGCCCCTTGGATATCGAAGAATCAGCCTAGTGTATATTCATTATTAAGTAATGATTTCTCAATCCTGCCTATTAGAGTTGAGCATATATAAATCTAAAATCAAAATCCAAAAAAAGAAACCTTCAACCATACAAGAAACAAAAGTCATGTCTATAATCTAATAACCTTCAAATAAATTGATTTAGTTGTACATTAATTATTGAAAAACTTAAGAGAATATTATATATAATAAATATTACATATAATAAAATTTATTATATATAATATATAATGAATTTTATTTACTGTGCCTATAAGTAGTCATGGTGTAATGTAACAACCGATTAATGGCTCTCCTTCTCGAAAGCGTACAAGTTTAAATTCCATCAAATTCCAGTTTAAAATTTATTTCTTACGAAATCTTTGAAAATAAGGTTTGTTAGCATAATTAATAACAAAATTAATAGATTACACTTATAAATAAAAATGTTACCAACTGTTGAAGATGATTTTGAACTTTTATTCTCTCTACTGGGCGGGTAGGAAAGTAAAATATGTTTCAGAAACTTCTTCAAAGATTTCCCCGTCTGCCAATGGGCAATAAAGCGAGGATAAAGTGAAATTCAGGCACAGGCCAAAAACAACAGCGCTGACCCAATCAGGCCTATTACACAGGGGCGCGCTGTCCGGCTGAGTAAACAGACTGAAATTAGTTTTATCCTACTGGTCGAATTAATTTCGCTGCAATTGCCATTCCAATGAAAACTTCAATAAATGATGGTTTTAACGCGTAATTTAATTTGCCAGCCTGGGTAGATATGTAAAGTCGAAATTCCATTTCAAACTCTCAGACCTGCGAAATAAACTTTATTATCATATGGTAAAATAAATAAGTAAGCAATTCAAGGAAGATTTTAAAACTGACAAATATCTTTCACCCACCCATTCTCTCTCTCTCTCTCTCTCTCTCTCTCTCTCTCTCTGTATCTCTCTCTATCTATCTATCTATCTCTTTCTCGTTCTTATTTTCTCTCGCTCTCATCAATATATCACTATCTATCTATCCCGAATTACTCCTCATGCTTATCTTACTTTTTTTTCTTGAATATGAGTTCTTTTCCTTTTTTTTTTTAATTGTACATACTTTCCATCCTCCTTTTGTCTTCCTTTCATTTATCTATCTGTTGTTATTACTCTCACTTTTGTTTCTATCGTTTTATTTTACTGTGCAGGTCTGACTGTCTTACTACCTTTTTCTATTTCGTTGTATATTTGCCTTTTTGGTTTGGTCAAATGGATTAAAACGTATAAATACCTTACTATTCATTAATTTTCCTTCTTTCATTTCCGATTCGGTCTCTTTAACCAACTCTTTATCTAATGTATTTATCTTTCTCTCCCTTCATCTCCCTCTTCCTTTCACTCTATCTTTCTCTCTCTCACTCTCCCTCTGTCTCTGCCTGTCTGTCTGTCTGTCAGTCTCTCTCTCTCTCTCTCTCTCTCTCTCTCTCTCTCTCTCACACACACACACACACACACACACACACACACACACACACACACACACACACACACACACATTTTCTATGTACTTATTGTTCTTACCTTCATCATCCTTGCTTCTCTCGTTTATTTATTTATCAAAGTTTTATTATGTATATTATGTTCAAATATGGCTCTTACATTCGTAGTATCCATATTGTTTAAATATTAAGATCTAAGTCGGTGTAAGTGTGCGCGTGTGCGAGTTCGCTTCCATGCGAGCGTCTGTATCAAAGGGATATAATGGATAAAATATAAGATCTACATATTTATGTCTACCTCCCTAGATACAGTTTGCTATATTTGTTTTTGATTTTGGTGTATTAAAAAATTAACATACTTTGTGTAAAGCTAACTAAGAGACTTTTAGTCGTATAAGAAGTTTGGAGTATTTTATGATAAAGATGCAAGCATTGTTAAAGTATGTCAGGAGTTATTTTTTGCCCGCGTCAAGTTGAGCGTCTAGGATCAATTTAGATACTTTGGGCGATAAATTGAAAGAGCCGTTTAACAGCAATATCCATACGATTCCTACATCGGCGATCCCCTTCAATGGGTTTTCGGTACGACGATCCGGCCTATATTCAATAATATTAGCATGTAAAAACAGATCATTTTTTCCAAAAAGCGGCCCGCTCTCAAAGGGATATTAAATTCCCCCTTATAAATTCTGTCACCCCGAGGAGGGCGATTGCGGGAGAGGCGAGATTAAATGTTGTTAAGTATGACAAGACAGCGACTATAAAACGGGGCATAGCACTTCATTATTAACAGGGTGCTGAGCTTTTACCGTTCAAGTTTAAAGTCGTTCGACCTGCCCTGTGTCCGACAACTTGCGTTTTATTGCTTTCCTATTCCTACTTTTTGTGTGTACACGGAGTTTAAGAGGTTTTTGCAGCCATGTAAGTGCACTTTAATGTTCTCAGCAAGTAGGATTAATATTTTGGGTCACATTTGTCGTACTTCATATGATAAAATGGTTTTAAAAAATTATCTAATACAGTTTAGAATGCTTAACATCAAAACTACTCCTCTTACCCGGTAAAATATTATTAAATCTAAATCACAAACAACTTTTACGTGACAGATGAAGAAGTGACAACTAAATTTTAATCATTTGTGAAGTGTAGAAAAGTTTAAGGAAAACTGGCAATACAACAAAAAAGGTGTATTACTAAAATATAATTACTATTGTTTCATAAACATACACAACCTCCTATTTTTTGACATTCTAATTAATTCTTAAATACATTGTTTCCTCATTATACCATCATCCATAATATATACTAAATAACGGATTTAATAAAGAGACGCCGATCTACGCAATATTCGACCATCTTCCTCTCATACTAAAATTCTTGGTAATAAATATATTCACTCTCTTTATACACAAAAACACCCAAAACCAGGGTTATGTGGTGGTAATAGATTTAACATAACTTTCTCATCTAGCTGGTAAATGTCACTTTGTTATTTTAAATGTGAATTACATATTTTTATTGAACAATTTGATTCTAGATCTTATTTTATGCGTTTTGCTGAAAGGAAAATTTTGATAAGATCGACCATCGGGAAAATCTTTTCACAAAAAAGAATTTTTTTATAATCAATGAGTCCATATTATTTTTACCAGGATTCTCAGCCGTTATTCGTATTTTTGTAGATTTGACAATTTATTAAAATTTATGTTTGTAATAAATGCCCAAATACGCTCCCCGCGTTTGATTTGCAGAGCTCTGCTCGTTTCAGAAATTCTGCATATATGGCCTTTTCTAATTCTTCTGGGCGGATTACTCTGCAAGCTACAACAATCTGTAGTTCCAATTCTTGGACAGTCAATACTGGAGATGGACACTCGATTCTTCAATGTCCCCCCCATAGAAAATATTTCAAGGTGGTCAAATCTGGCGACCTCGGATGACCTTGGGTTCCAATCCATCCCCCTGTACGGTTCATGTCCAATAAATTGGTAACGATGCGATAGTTGTGAACGGGCCAACCGTCTTGTTGGAACCACATCGTTCTCCTCGTGTATAGCTCTCCATGAGAACAGGGAGGGTATTTTATATGAAAGAGTGATACTGCTCCGCGTTGAAGGTTCCGCTAAAAAATGTGATCCAATACGTTGGTTGCTGAGCAGTCCACACCAAACATTAGTCCAATTGACTGTTTGATAACGCGTTTGAATATTACAACGAGGATTTTCTGTTGCTCAGAAAACACTGTTGCGCCTATTCAAAATTCCGTTATTTGATAATTTGGATTCGTCCACAATATTCGGCTCAGCAGGTCTGGTCCCATGTCTATCTCAACGAGGATTTGTGAAATGAAATCCAAACGCCTCGTTTGACCTCACTCGCGGATGCCATGTGAGAGATGAGCACGATAAAGAAGAAAATTATTTACTGTCAGTATTCGCCAGACCCACTGACGAGAATTGACGTATATATGTACATATATGTATGTATATATACATATTTATATATTTGTTTTGGGTGTTTTTGTGTACAAAGAGAGCGAATGTTTTTCTTTTTTGCTGACTATGTACGGGTATACTGACGGCTCCAAAACCGACACGGGTACGGGAGCTGAGGTCTTCGGGAAGATCCCCAAAACCGAACTGACCTTAATCCTTGGTAAATATGATACAGTTTTCCAGTTTGAAATCATAGTGATTGAACAATGCGCCAGAGAAATAAAAAGGCTAGGAATACATTGCCGTAAGATAGCCATTTTCTCTGACAGCCAGGCCCCACTTAGAGCCCTAGCCTCATGCGAGACGAAGGCAAGACTGTTTGGAACTGCATGGAGGCCCTGACGGAAGTCAGTGACACTAACCACATCACCCTGGCATGGGTCCCTGGGCACTCGGGGATAGAGGCAACGGAAAGGTTGACATGTTGGCCAAAAAGGGAGCCAACATGAACTCTCTAGGCCCAGAAACTTACTGAGGCCTACCAGCCTGCCACAAAAGAGGATACATCTTAAAATGGATCCTTAATGAGTCCAAAACCTAGTGGAACGATACCACAAGTATGACGCTTGCGAAGAGATTCATAGAAGGACCATCCGCAAAACTTAAAAAAGAATTACTGGAAGGCAACCGCAACGAACCGGGATCCTGGTTGACTCCTGACGGGCATTGCCACTTAAGAAAGCACTGAATAGGAGTACAGAAAGAATAAACACTGTGCAGATACTGCCAAGAAGAGGGGGAGACCGTACCACACATTTTATGTTTCTGTGAAGGTCTACGTGTCTATACAACTAGGACAGTATAACCACAAGCAAGAACCCGCTGGCAAAGCTGTGGAGGCTGATTAATAACCTGAATCATGTCAGTGAGTTATAAATAACAGGGTCACAATAGATCTATTCAGGTCGATGTGCAGTAGGTCTTGTGGCCTCTTTTATCCCTGTCCCCTATCCCTAATACCTCTATTTCGCTCTCTGGCGTTAGTACCGGACATTTTCGGTCGGAGTTAGCATAGTTTCCGAATTAAATAGGTGGACTAGAGAAGTTAGTACACCTAGAGTAACTAAATATATCTATTTGTTTTGGGTGTTTTTGTTTATAAAGAATGTGAATGTATTTATTGGCAAGAATTAAGAATTTTAGTGTGAGCGGTTATTATGCACGTCTATGTGGGTCTGGCTTTCTGTCACATTCATTCTGTCTTTCTTTCCTTCTCTCATTTTTTCTTTTTATATTTTTTATTTATCTATGTCGCTTTTTCTNTTAATATTTATCAACATCATGTACAAGCACTGACTTATTAAATATAACATAACATTGTCTCATAACATATCAATTCAATTTATAATATTGTTTACAGAATAATGTTAACTTGTCGCTTGTTAGGTAGGTTATTACTTGATTATTTTTTCGTTTTTTTAATGTGACATTTCCTATCAAAAAAAATGTAGCTGTACATTTTATAACGGAATTGTGAAGGATTATGAAAATCAACTATCTACTAGAGTACAGTAATTCTTTTTATTTATTTGTGTGAAAAATGTATAAAGACTTATTATTATATTCTGCAGTTTTCTGAATCGCTTGAAATGACCTCTAACGCATATTTAGGGAAGATACAAAAACCCAAAAGTTCTCGGTTTCTTCGCTGAAATGTGGTGAAAAAGTGAACCTTTTTCATTATTTAATTCACTAGTTTCGTGGTCCGCTTGACAAATTAATATCTTTCAATTAATTAAGGTTTTTATTTGTGATAAAAAAAGAATAAAAAATGGCAAAAAGGAAGGAAAATTCAAAAGGTGCGGGTGAGATGGGAAACTTCCATCTAACTAGTGCCCGAGTGGATCGAGGTCACGCTAGCTCAAGTGGTAGAGTAGCGGCGTATTAAGCCGAACATCGTGGGTTCGAATCCCGCTCGTGACACTGACTTTTTATCTCAAATAAAAACCTTAATTAATTGGAACTTTTTCATTATTTTAATTTATTTATGCCAAAGCTTGACAGTTTGATGATAAACAAGGAGGCTGACGTTAAGCGTAGATCAATACAAGGAATGTTATACTAACCGAATTTGGCCTATTTCAAAGGATCTAACGCATTGAGTGTAGATATCTGTACTGCCACTGACAATAAGGCATAATTCCGGAAATATAAAAAAGCCTCTTTCTGAAATTTATCACTGGCGATAGTGAACAAGAAATCAAGTGGTCGAGTCTCCCTCCGAGAATCAATCCAACTGGACGGCCGTCAAACCGAGCTCTATAAACAAATTTCCGAGATTTAGGAAGGGCATATGTCATGGGAACGACTGCGAAAGGCCGTCTCATCAGGCCATCAGATAGACTGATGGATCAATGCCAAGTCACGTCATTTGCCGAGCCTTCCTTTTTCCATGACTGGCCCTGATGGTTTTACGATCGCCGTTCATAAAGGGAGACGGCCGTTACGATCGCCTGCTATTGGCCAGAATGGCATTGCTGATCCGTACCGACTAATCTACGTTTTGGGAAAACGGAGAAATAAATTATACGATCTCATTTGACTGTTTTTGTTCATTCCATTGATGATTGTGCCTCCGAATTCCGTTATCGCTTGATTTACCAAACTCTGAGTGTGGCCGTTAGTGATTGACATTTCACTCTTGGTATGCTTTCATCAAAATTTATAGATAAAAAAAATAGTGTACACTGATTTTCACACTGGAAAAGACATGTGCCAACATGTGACCGAACTCTCGAACGCGAAAAGAGCACTGAACCACCTGCCAAAATATAACAAATATATTGTCGTATTAACCTGATTTAGAAAGAAAATTTTCTTAATAGAAATAATAAATGGTGGAGTGAGTGTGTAGTTCAATCTTTTTTGAGCTGATCGTCGAGAATCCAATCCGATTACACGATATTTGAAAAATGGCAAAAAGGAGGGAAAACTCAAAAGGTGGGGTTGAGATAGGAAGTTGGTGTCCGAGGGGATCGAGGTCACGATAGCTCATGTGGTAGAGCAGCGGCGTATCTAGCCGAAGATCGTGGGTTCGAATCCCGCTCGTGCCATTAACTTTTTTATCTCAATTAAAAACCTTACTTAATTGTAATGTATTAATTGGTCAAGCGGACCACGAAATTAGTGAACTTTTTAATAAGATAGTTCCTACTCATAGTTAGTTGTTTTAAACGATCCGGATTTCAAGCTTGCAACTCATCGTCAGGTTGAAGGAATTTACAACCTCGTCTCACGACGTGAATTATAAGAATGAACCCGCCGATGATGATGGTTTTTTATGCCGCTCAATTGATAAAATAATTAAAATTCACACCAACTTCAAACCTACATTCGATATTAAAAAAAAGAACATCAAATACAAAACAACTGTGTTTTAGTGTCATTTGATGTTATTAATTTTATCACAAATATCCCTGTTAAAGAATGCACAATACTAATAATTTAAAAACTCACGGAGAATTCTATTAACGAATTTGTAAAAAATGATATAATAGATCTCTTAAATATATGCCTACTATCTAATTATTTTATATTTAATAATTTTATGAAATGAAAGGGTTACTAATGGGGTCTCCACACGTATCCCTACACAATAGCTGTAAAAATGAACCAAATAAATATGTAAAGTGATTAAAAAAAAGCGGATGAGCAAGAGTTAATCAAACAGCAACGGATCAAAAAAAAAATATATATATATATATATATATATGTAAACGAATAACGCTTAAACAATTGGGAGGATAAAGAAGCCCTTTGAAGTTTATACCTCTATTTAATGGTATATCTAGTTTACAAAATTGCCAATTACAACTCTACAATTTTTTTTCTGAGTGAACATATTTTCCAACACTCGATTCATTGTGAATGAGCATCAGAGCCAGTACCTTAACCCATGATTGGATTTTATTTTTTATAAAGGTAACTGTGAAAGGGGAATTACAAAACATAAAGCAGCATTTATAAATTGTGTTAAAAAAATCATATTTCTAAATATTTATTTAGGGATATTTCATTGTTACGTACGGTAACCATATCCCCTTTTTGTAGAATAGTAAATGTTCATGCATAATAATGTTTGTATTATTCCATTATAGTATATCCCATACAACTAATGTACTATTAGTATTTATTATAGTTTGTTTTTATTTATTTTTCATTTTTGCTAAATGTGCCCAACTTTGTTTTATATCAACTATTCAATATTCAAACCCTTTTTACTTCACATACTCACACACATACACACACACACACACATACATACATACATACATACACACACACACACACATATATATAGAGTGAGAGGGAGAGAGAGAGAGAGAGAGAGAGAGAGAGAGAGAGAGAGAAAGAGAAAGAGAAAGAGAAAGTGAGAGAGAGGGAAAGAGTGAGTGGGTGTGTGTGGGAGAGGGAAAGATAGTGAGTATGTGTATGTGTGTGGTGGGGAGAGAGAAAGAGAGTGAGAAAGAGCGAGAGAGAGAGAAATTGCATTTGAAATGCTTCGTGAAATTCTTTATAAAATTCGCAGATTTACATCATATTGGCATAATCAATGATGTCGATTTTATAAGAAAAAAAATCAAAAATTATAAAACAACATCGGCCTTAATAATTTTTAGTAAAATGTAACATGAAATATGTAATATCTGCTAGACCAAAGAAAGAACGGAATGTAAGAGAACGAGTGAGGGGTGAGACAGGGAGAGATAGATAGAGATAGAGAGAAAGAGTGAGTGATAGAGAGAGTGAGAGAGAAAGAGAGAGAGCGAGCGAGAGGGGGAGAAAGATATAAAATGAATGAACGAATAACTTCTCATAAAATCCCACAATTTGACCACTTTAAACCCAAAGATGGAAGGAAAGAAAATGTGAGTGGGTGAGAGAGATATTGTTTGCGTTTATGTTTTTTATATTTGTAGTTGATTAAAAATGTCGAGCTTTTTAGTTTCATGGACAAGAAGAATTTTATCGTTTAGCATACAGTTATAATAATAATTCCAGTGTTGTCACTTCTTAACAATAATATAAATGAATTTGAAATGTTTGATATTCTTCCTGTTTGTTTTTATTTAGCCATTATAATATCTGTTTGTTAGGTGAAACCACTTTGTTATGTAAATGAACCCTAGGTTGTTAAAATAGATATCAGAAGGAGTCTAGAGCACTGCATCAGTCAAGTCTCACCGTCCAATTATAGTTCTGAGGATGTTCTCTATTCTCGGCTCATGCATTGTCCCAAGTCCCGTATTTATAACCGGGACGGAAACGGCGTGGTGGAACAAACTTATTGTCTGCTTGATGGGACGACGATGTAACCGGAAGGTGCATCAGCTCTAGGAATAATTTTTCCTCTCCCACTCTACTTCGTCCGGCCAGGCTTATTTCCAGGTTTGGAAACGCTTTCCTGCAAGCCAGAATATTCGAAGCTTTCCCTCTGTTTCTCCCCGCCTCCTGACTGTACCGTGGCAATTTCCGCCTTTTTTTCGATCAGACCCTTGTTAAGAGTTTGCGTGGGCCGGCCGGCTATTAGTCAAATCAGGAACATCGGCATTAAAGCCCGGGAGATAGCTATCTGTGCCCTTTTCGACACTAGGTTCGAAATTAGCAGCCTCTACCCGTCAATTTGGGCGGAATTGGTCCGCCCACCTGCGCTCGTCGTCCTCCAACCGTAGCTTGTTTGCTCTGACCAAATTGGCCAAAAAACAGCCATATGGGAAATCTTGTCATTGATGACAGACTAAGGGATGTTCGGAAGAGAAAAAACCTCCAGTAAAATTGGCACATTACAGAAACCACCAAATTGCATTATCAACATTTCCCATCATGTTGGTCTGCATACCCTCGACCAAAACGATAAATCATAGGTTCACCTCAATCCCAAGAAGAAATGTCTCAATTTAATGGAGTTTTCTGTGGGGTGCTGAAATTTTGATCATTTTGGCCTACCCAATCTTGCTGGTTTGATCACTCAGACACCACCTTCAAAGATAGGTTTACGAACCGAAATTACTAAACGTAAGACTTATCACCGAAAAGACTCAAACATGAAATGATGTACTTTGTAACGTTATTATTTTGAGTTTCCTATCCCAGTGTGATGAACGTGTATTGTTCGCTCAACATCCATAACGGTCGACATCGTCTTCTACAGTTGGGCTTTTATGTTTGTTTTCTATTTCTTTACTTATTCTGCTTATGTGATTTTAAAAGTTGACTTTTATGCTTCAACGAACAATGTTTCTCTTTTATTGAGAATGTTTTTGTTTTGTTTTTCACGCGGTTGTTAAATAAAAGGTCCTGGATTCAATTTATCGGCCGCGAATAAATGCAAAAAAACCGTCCCAATTAATTTGAGGCAAAGCGATAAAGAAAAAGGAGAATCTTCAGAAGTGGCCAGTTATCTTGGAAGGACGAAACCACCATCCCTCAACCCAGGCCAAATGGCTCCTCGCTTTTGTCTCAGATTTTCAAAAGGGCCACAGCCGCTGCCCTTTGTCAACCTTGTTAAACAGTCGAAAAGAAAGCTTGGTTTAACTCGCCTTTCCTTTTAACTCACTCTACGCTTTTCTTCGGCCAGGGGGTGAGATGAATTTATTCAATGAGAAAAGTTTGCCCTCGCCTTAAAACAGGTAGAGCCTGGATTTTGATTTAACGTCTAGATTCCTACGCAACTTGGACAGTTGTGTTTTCTTAGATACTTTTAAGCGAACTTTTTGTGAATATGAGCTGAAAAATTAAGAAACACACCTATTCGCAATTTAAAATTAATCATGTAAATGTTATTCAGGACGAAACAAAACCAAAGAAAAATATTGGGAATGAAGATAATGAGAGAATCAGAAAGAAAGAAAGCCAGGGAGAGAGAGAAAGAGAGACAGAGAGAGTGTAAGAGAGAAAGAGAGGGGAAAGGGAGAGAAAGACAGAAAGAAATGAAGAGATAGAAAGCAAGATGTATATGTATATATAATATATATGGAATAATACAGATATGTAGAAATAGAGACATCGATGGTCAGTAATGTCTCCTTGTGTGTGTGTGTGTATGTGTGTGTGTGTGTGTGTGTGTGTGAGAGAGAGAGAGAGAGAGAGAGAGAGAGAGAGAGAGAGAGAGAGAGAGAAATAGAAAGATAAATAGGGAGAGACTGGGAAAGAGAGGGATAGAGAGAGTTGTATGTGTGTGTGAGTGAGAAATGATGAAATGAGAAACACTTATGAATATAAATAAAATTTATGAATTTTCCGACTGTGAACAAATTAGTGAACAAACCATGTATTGAAAAATGGTAGATTGCACTTGAATCGTTAGTGTGAATGATGCATGTAATAGAGAGGTAAAGAATTTTATTATTTAAAACGATAGGAAGCAAACAGTCATATATATCCGTTAGTGTTCACTCGTACCTAGTAGGGTACATTATGGTTATTAATAAAATTAGTATATAAATATATAAAATAGATAAAATAGATAAAAATGTATAAACATATTTTTTCCGAGAGGATTTGGTTAATTTTAGTGGCATAATTTCTAATGAAATGGTTCAGATTTGTGTACAAGTTTAAATTGAAAGGAAACAAAATTGTACCAAACTTAAATTAATAAATTCCAAGAGGGTTGTCGTACCCAACATATTTTGTTTTTACTCTTCGGCGGACTATTATTTATAATAATTTTTGATATATCATATATATCCAAATTTTTATTTAAAAAAAAATATATAGATTTAAAACGGTTAAATCGGTTATGCAGAATCATGGAAGAAGCATTAAATTTCAAGGGCGGATTCGTCGGACAGCCTCCATAATCATGATTGACCCCTTCCAGGCCTCCTTTGAAAGCAGGTCCTTGAACCCGTCCTTTTTTTGGGCCTCCCGATTTTAACCTAGCACCTCCTCAGAATCTTTAATAAAGGCCCATTGATCCAGCAGAATGGCTAACTGTTATTGAAGGGAAAAAATGGAAAGCGGAAAATATGAAAAGAAAAAAATAACTCCCTGCTTCTGACTGTTTAACTAATTAAAAATTTGAACTTTGAAAAAAAATTGAATCAACTCTTTCAGTTTACCACGGAATTGTTCTATCGAACTGCCGACGAAATTAATCGACACAGGTCCGTCAGTTCTCGCTGTTGATGTATCGTTAGACGTTTAGGAGTGTCCGCCTTAGTAACCAAGATTGGGTGAATAATACGATTCGATAAATCCTACAAAGAGAAACCGCGCTGAAACTAATACAAACCCAAGTGTGCAAGCATGAAACAGCTCCGCTTGTCAATTTGGTGAAGGTGGAAGTATGACAAGCCATCTGTGAAGGCTGATGAAAAATTTCCGTCTTGAATAACACGACCATCACCACTGTATATTGTGCGACAATTACTTTACGAAAGATTTGCCCACCTTACAAAGATAACAATTAATGAAACTTTAAATATCCTCATAAATTACGTAGGTCAATTTGAATGATCGATATTAAACCAGTTTATTTTCACACACACACACACACACACTCTTTCTCCATCTCTCTCTCTCTCTCTCTCTCTCTCTCTCTCTCTCTCTCTCTTTCTCTCTTTCAACAATAACTCTAATATTTCATGTCGATACAAATTTGTTCGCATCCCCCTTTTTTTTCAACCTTCTTCTTCATTTCTACAGCCATACACAGCCACTTTCTTACTCTCTCTCTCTCTCTCTCTCTCTCTCTCTCTCTCTCTCTCTCTCTCTATCTCTCTCTCCCTCTCTCTCCCCTTCCCCCCCCCCTGTTTCCCTCTTTTTTATTCATATATTGTATACATGTTTTTTCTAGTACATATTATATTTNCTCTCTCTCTCTCTCTCTCTCTCTCTCTCTCTCTCTCTCTCTCTCTCTCTAAATATATATACTATATGTATTTTATATATACGCTCTCTGTTTGTCTTACTCTTATTTGGGTTCACCAAATGTGGCTCACTCAATCCTTTTCTCACTACCTCCGACTTTGGCTTATACTCACTCTCTCACTCCCTCTCTCTCTCTCTCACTCCCTCTCTCTCTCTCACTCTCTCACTCCCTCTCTCTCTCTCTCTCTATCTCACTCTCTCTCTCTCTCTCGTATAAATTTTGTAGAATGATTTGCTCATAATTTAAACTTATCACTCTTTCCTCCCAACAAATTACTATCGATCATTCTCACTCTTTATGACTTTATATCATTTGATTCGTTATATCGTAGAAACGTAGATAAGGCCTAAATTAACGCAGTTGAATAAATCATATCATGTATAAATCTATCTCCCTCTCTCACACATACACTCACTCTATCCCTCACTTTCCCATTCTCTGGATGGATCAATTGATAATGAGAAATAAAGATCGTTCCGGCTTTCTTTGGTAGTTCTTTTATCTCCAACTTTCGTATTCTTTGTTCTCATTCTCTCTTGATTGTTTAAATAAAACGGTAGTCATTCATCCTTTTTTTTTAACACCGAAAACATATATGTGATTAAAACTAACAGAACGTTTTTAAAAATAATTGGCTGGTCACGAATGTTTTAAAAACAAGAGGTGCAGACAGAAAAATGATCGATAATGTTGGAATAATTAGTCTTGCGAACTTTACCACTTTGACACAATTATTATTTTCAAATATAAATTATTGCAAAAACTTAAGTAATAAAAGTCAAAATTGTAAGCTGTATACACACATTAATCAAAATTAAGAAATCACACATAAAAATGAGTTTTCTTGGTGTTTTGTTGTTTATTGAAACGTTTATTAAGCTTGTACTATTTTGATGCAAGCATTGAGGGAGTAGTTCTTCAGATGAACTTCATAATTTATGGGGTTTCAATTCATATTGATGTTATGTTGTCTGCATGTGCATATTTCGATCGTCTTTATTGGTTTCCAGAAAGATGCAAGCATTGAGGGAGTAGTTTTTCAGATGAACTTCATAATTTATGGGGTTCCAATTCATATTGATGTTATGTTGTCTGCAAGTGCATATTTCGATCGTCTTTATTGGTTTCCAGAAAAGTTAAGAGTACAAAGTTAAATTACAGATTGTTTTTTCCAACACATTACACCTTGATACATAATTTTTAATTTTCTTACGATTATGAATTGGCCTCATTGGATGTGATGGATATTGCAATATTTCGCTGTACCCCCACATATCCAGTCCATAAGTCCATATCGGGAAGAAGTAAATTGGAAGTTTTTTTTACGGAGAGTTAGGAGGGAGGTCATGAGGGAGAATAGTCCACCAAGGCTGAACTATTCTCAGGTCTTACGGACTTTTACCTCGGATTACTGAATATTCCACAATCGACCTACACACAGTATTAATAATCGAATCTAAATTAGGGTAGAGGAGGTAGTTTTATTCCGCTATCGACCCTAAAAACACACTGGTAAAGGAGCGATGGGGCAACATATTTCACCATCACCCCTCACCACTTAGACTATTCAAACAGCAAATATGATACAACAGTTAGAATGATCTATAAACAATAAAAAAAAAACCTCCGCGTCTAAAACAAAAGGACAGGGGAACAGAAACCGACTGCTTTGCTCGAAAACGTAACTTAAATGCAGAGGCATGCATACACGATCCCTATGTGGACCATTGAATGACGCCTCTCTCATGTGCGACACTTCGAACAACTTTTTGAGAAAGCAGCCCAAGTGTCAACCTGTTAAAATAAAAAGTTTCCTCGTTCAACATCCCAAAGAAAAAGTAAAAACATTTTGTGATTTTATTTTAGTTAGTTCATAAACTAAAATGCTTCCACAAATGATAAACAAATGTATTAAATTATCTGTTTATGTAGAGTATAATATACGTAAATCATTCAACGACGATCACTCAAAACAAAAATATAAGAAAATATATCCTTTCTTTTGAATAAACGTCAGTAGAGGGTAAATCATGTCTTATTCTACACAAATATTGAATCATTTTTGTTAAGAAAAAAATAATCAATCATAAAGTTTTCCTCATTTGAATATGTACAAATGTTTCTTAATAAAAAAAGAACAAATTTACGATATTAAATTTTAGATATTTAAAAATGAAATTTGACTTGTGTCCTTCTACATAAAGTTTTATATACTTTGACACACAGGTGCTAAAAATAGTTGTTTACTGAAAGAAAACCAAATTACTTTGCAAAAATATATTTATAGAACACATTAATTTGCGCCCTTAAAGCGAAGTTAATTTTCTTAACTAACCTGTAACAAAGTAAAGGAAACAAAAAATAATTTTTAATAAGATAATTTTTAATAAGACACTAAATTATAAACACAAGAGTGTACAAATAAATTCACCATTTTTGTCCCACGGCCAGGTGATCTTCTCGGGCAAGGCAGGAAGGACCCCTGAAAGAAAATTATACTTAGCACCTTAAATAAAAGAATTTTGGTTTCTCTTTTACCTTATTAGCAGTGATCCTTCCATCAAACAGAGTAACACAGGGGGCAGTAAACGCCCCCCTGGTTATTCGAATTATTTGCTCTAACCTATTTAAATATCAAATTTGGTTATTTGGCGAAATGTGGGGAATGCACTCAAAACAAACATTCATAAAATTGAAAAAAATCTCACCTTTTTTGTCTCCACGCCCAGACGCTTTTCTTGGGCAAGGCTGGAAGGACCCCTGAAAAAAATTATACTTAACACCTGAAATAAAAGCATTTTGGTTTCTCTTTTACCTTATTAGCGGTGGTCCTTCCATCAAATTACACCATTGACGCCCGACCGATAGAAGAGTAACACAGGGGGCAGTAAACGCCCCCCTGGTTATTCGAATTATTTGCTCTAACCTATTTAAATACATAATTTTTTGTTTAGTTGGCGAAATGTGTGGAATGCGTGGATAACAATACACTTATAAAATTTTAAAAAAATCAAAAAGGGACTATAATTAAATATCTTAATGGTTGTCGTTCATACCTTAGGTCTCAATCTTCACAAAATCAATTTTCATTCTGTATAATAATGTTCACGTTGAGAGTCTTTGAACGTTATGCACATTTAAAACTTTTCTAGGCTTAATATCACTTTGGTTACCAGCATTTTGTTTCCTTTCTCATTTGTTTTCGTTCCTACTATGTTTTTAAAATGACTATCCACTGTTTCTACAAAAGTTACTTTACAAATAAATTGGTTATAACGACATGTTATAAAAAAATTCCATTTTGCTTTTGTGTATTCTTTTTTTTTACACTTGGACAATAATAATTTTTATACATTTTTTATTATAATGAACATATGACGTCAGATGTAGCACGACATAAGCATCAGCTGTTTTAAATTAATTTTAAAAATATATGTTTTTTTTTTTTATGGACCATTTAATTTGACATTTATATATCCTCTGATTATTTTTTTCCTTTATTAGAGATTTATATTCGAAATCGTTAAAATCGATTTATCCAATTTTATTTAGTTTACCAATTTGTATATTATATGTTCGATGTTGTGTATATCAGTAGTGTTGATAATTTGCAATTATACAAAGATAGATAGAAGAGAGTGAGAGAGAGAGTGCGAGTAAGAATCTCGTTCACAGAAATAATGAAAGAGAGCAAAAGAAAGGGAAAGGTCAAAAAATAAAATTGAGATAAAGGAAAATAAATTAAGAAAGATTGGGCACGAAAAAGTTAGCAAGCTGCTCTTAGTAATTTGTTTAACATCAAGAGGATTCCTTGCATTGTTTATACATTTGTGGTACCTAAGAAATATAAAATTATAGCATGTGATTAATTTATTTGAGATTGCAGACTAAAGCATTACCGTAAATGTGAGGATTATTTTCCCGCTTGAGGATTATCGTCATTAGTACATGGCTTCCCACGTATGATAACATTAATAAGTTGAGTTCAATGCTCTACAGGCTATCTGGAGAACTTTTTTGGTAAGAACTGTAGTTTTGATAACTTTCAGTTCTTTTCCTGTTTTTGATCTGATCTGATGACAGTGTAGTTTTACGGTTATTAATTGATCGGGCATAATTTTTTTAAAAAATTTTGATGTTGATTGGGATTCGGGTTGTGGTCTTCAAACATACAATGTTATTATATCAACGCCCAAGCTTTCGACAAGTTTTATTGTCTTCGTCAGGGGATCTACAGAGACATAGGGACATAATCATTTAGACAGTTATAAATTGTATAAATAGTTATAAAATATCAGTTTTTTGTTACTTACAGATACAAAGTCAAATCGTAAACACATTGCACATTCCACGATATGTATATAAACAAACTATATACATATATAATAAATAAATAAATAAACAAGATTTTAATTTCTAAAATTTAAGATCTTAATTTTTAAAAATTGTGGTAAATGATTGTTATCATTAGGTGATAGTGTGGGGAACCTCCCACCTGCTAACGTGATAAACACAATTTTCTAGTCAAACGCCTGTGATATTTATGTACAAAAAGAATATTATTTATTAAGTAATTGTTACTTTTTTTAAAAATGCCTATATATATGTAAGAGGTTGTTAAGAAGAGGTTTTTATTTATTTATTTATTTATTTATTATATATGTATATAGTTTGTTTATATACATATCGTGGAATGTGCAATGTGTTTACGATTTGACTTTGTATCTGTAAGTAACAAAAAACTGATATTTTATAACTATTTATACAATTTATAACTGTCTAAATGATTATGTCCCTTTGTCTCTGTAGATCCCCTGAAGAAGACAATAAAACTTGTCGAAAGCTTGGGCGTTGATATAATAACATTGTATGTTTGAAGACCACAACCCGAATCCCAATCAACATCGTATGAAAGCTGGTTGATCGCACAACAAACAATAATTTTGATGTTTTAACAGCTACTTAAAAAAATTGTTCTTGAATAGGATGGGAAGGTTTGTGACTTTCGGTCTCCTCTCAGTTTTTGGCGCTGGTAAGGAACGCTACTCTCCTCCAGCCCGGAAACGCAATTAGACCATCCCCGAGAGCCGGCCAAAACCAACCCCAACCCCCTCCTTACATTAGCCTTTATCGGACCAGCTTTTTTGCGTTCTTGCATTTTTAATTCACATTTCACTTTTTAAACATACGACATTATTTTTGTTAGAAATGTGTTAAGGAGATTGTAAAATTTTTCCAGTCCTTTTACCCGCACTGCCGGTTCTTTTTTATTATACATATTCATTGCTAGATAGCGGGCCAGAGGCGTCATATGCGTCACAGGCGGTTTACGTTTTCTTATTATTCCCGTTGAAGTCCGCTTTGATCTATTTTACTAACCCGTGTTATATTTAGACAATGTGTGGTGATTAGTGACCGTTACTTGATGATTATTCAGAAATCGTGAGATGCGGTCTGGTGTGATGTAGGTTTCAGAAAAATATTTTCTTTATCGTGCCAACGTTTCGATCTTTATTGAGATCATCTTCACGACCTGGGATTTCCAAACACTGTTTAAATTTAACAAATACATGTAGGATGTGGAGAAAAGTGAATTTATACAATGCAAAAAAATATATTATTTATATTCAATGAAAGTATTTTTACTCATTCAATGCGTTTGTTTTCTGCGTACGTGTGCCATTCTTGCATGTCGTGTTAAGAGTGCCAGTGAGATATTGCTGTTTTATGTTCATATATGTTGGATTTTGAAGGGGTGGAGAAGGAAGTCGGCATAGAAATTGAATATAAATAATATATTTTTATGCATTGTATAAATTCACTTTTTTTCCACATCCTCCATGTATTTGAAAAATTTAAACAGTGTTTGGAAATCCCAGGTCCTGAAGATGATCTCAATAATGATCGAAACGTTGGCACGNTCTCTCTCTCTCTCTCTCTCTCTCTCTCTCTCTCTCTCTCTCTCTCTCTCTCTCTCTCTCTCTCTCTCACTAATTAGTTGAATTATTTATTTTGGTTGCTTAGCAAATAATCTTCCATTATATATGTAGATATTTATTACTTTTTTATCGATTTCTCGTCTTTAGTTATCCGCAGTCGATCAGCGTTATCCACCCGTAATCTCAAATCTGGCTGATGAATTTTCGTTAATAAAATTTCCAAATTCAAAGTCGTTTTAAAATGCGGTAAAACTTAAATAAAGCTAATCCTAAACACTTTTTTATTGTTGGAAATAATTGTGTTGTTTTACGATGTCTGTTCCGACACACAATGTCAGCTCTAGGGCTATTTTTAAGTCGGAAAAGAGCCTAAGAGGGTGAATTCCGTTCCTATAAATAAATCCACATTTATCTTCGGCCAACTGTTCCGAAGTGGAGCCCTTGTGTCTATTTGTACACATCCCAGGTGTGCCTATCCCAATGTTTGCCCTACGGGGTCTTCTTACGATTCTGCGCGTAGCTTACATTAGAAAACAACAACATATATATATAAATTAGTTTCTGAAATCAAAATTCAGTACCTCTACTTTTACAATCTACTTACAATATATTTCTTTTACAATTTAAACTATCATATCAATCAAACAAACCAAATTTACTTGATTAATGATTAAATAGATAGTCGGCTCACACAAATTTTATGGTTCATTAATTCTTACACGCCGTCTCTATCCCCTTAGAATCGACAAACCGTGGGTTCACAGCCCATTGATCCATTCGACAAGTTGTCAACATCCATCCCACCATAATCCCCGTCGACCCTTCATGCCATACTTCATTAATCCGACCGGCCACTATCCAACCATTGACCCAAATAGGAAGGAAAATTCTATTTTCCATTCATTCAGAAGTTAACCTTGTCTTCAAGTCAAAGCGCTAATCTCTAAACTTATATCGAATTGTTATTCATTTTGAATATTTTTGTAGCGGTTTAGTAGAGGTTTTAACGATTTTCAAGCTTTAAAGAGGCTTCTGTAACGTCTATTCAAGTCTTATCGTTTAAGAGTTCCTCTGAGGGTTCCATGTAAGACTTTTATCTATATAGTGGAGTCCCAAGGAGGTTAAATAAGGGGAGAATGCTACGTCTCAAAGTGAACTATGTTTTTACTCTTGGTGGTATGGTTTTATCCAACACTTGACAAATTAAGGTTCAACTTTTTTTAATAATGGAATTTGTGGAGATGATGTATCTGGACGTTTTCCAAAGTCAGGAAGAGTTTTAAAACAATCTTTTTTTTTATTAGGTGGTGTATTTGGTCAAAAAATCAATAATTGCAGTGGGATTTGAGAAAGAAAGCAAAGTATGATGTAAAATTTGTAAAACTTAATTTTTTTAATTAAACAGAATTTTATTAATTTTTAAAGAAAGATTTTAGTTTAATTAATTATACTTTTTAACGAATCTATTTTCTACCTAAAGCTAGTGTCAAGCGAGATTCGAACCTACGACCTTCGGCTCAATACTGTTGCTCGAATCACTTGAGTATTGTGACCAACGCTTCAGTTTTCACCTTGCTCAAGGCTTAGAGATTTCCCTTAAATTAACTTTTGTATGTCTGCTACACAACTTAAAAGAAATTAAATTCTGAAGCAGAAGGATATAGTTTAAAATGGCAATTCTATTTAAATATGTGTTCTATTGAAAATAGTTTTGAATAAATATTCTATTGCATTCTAATTTATGAGATTAGAAACTGGCACCGGACAGCGTGCTAAAGTTGTAGTTTTAAAAATTAATGAAAAAGAAAACCTCATGTACTGGACAACACCACCCTTTTCACTTAACAGGCAAGATTTTAGGAAATTGAAGGTAGTTTAGTTTAGTAAGGTTAGATAGGTTAATTTTTAGTTGTCTAATAAATAGATAAATAGATATTGACAGATAAAGACCATTTAACCGAAAAAGTGAGAGAGAGAAAGGGACAGAGAGAGGGAGAGAGAGGGAGAGAGAGTGAGTGAGAGAGAGAGAGAGAGAGAGGAGAGTGGAAGTGGTAAATCTTGTGGTAAATAGAAAGATGGAGAAAATGATATATAGATAGCGAAAAAGATAGATAGCATGAAAGAGTAAATTGAGTGGTATGGGAATTAATTAATAAATGGATAAACAGTCAACAGGTAGTCACACATCATTCAACATATTGGCTCTGTGCAAATAGAACATTTATTAAACAGGAATAAGTTATTGCATATCATTGAATACGGAGTAGGGCCAATTATTTAAATGGAAACGTATTTTAAATTTTATTTAGTTTTTATATTCGGTTCTCGTTTGGCAAATAAACGGAGTGAAATTGGTTTGGATTTTTATTAAATTGAAAAATATTTTATTTGAAAATAATATTGTGGCACTTTTAAGCTTCTATGATATCCTTTGAGTGATTTCGGTGTAATAAAGTTTGTTATGCGTATGTTTAATATGTTTTTAATTGGAAAAGGCGGATTGATTTTATTTTAATTTTTACATAATGCATATTGATTTAACACATTTTAATTTTTTTTATAATGTGTGGTATTTAGTGACCGTTAGTTGATGATTATTTGGAGATCGTGAGATGCAGTCTGGTGCCGTAGGTTTAGGTAATATCGTAATAAAACAATCACATGGCACTCAAAAACCAAGAAACACAGATCGCTACCTCAACTTTACTTCGCACCATCCTCTTCATAATAAACACATAAAATATAATAAACACGGCCAAAGGACTACTTCACAGAATTATTACCCTAAGCTTTGAATCATTTCACTACAAGAACATATAAACAGATAACCATAACAATCACTACCCTAAGCACATAATGAACAGAATATTCAACAACTACAACTCAACATTAACACCATCTGCTATTACTAATAATTCCACATTAAATCGATCAAATGCAGACACACCAACATACATTTTCAAGGCCTACCACATAAATTAAACACATTTCTCTCTTCTGATGACTTTAACATAGCTTTCAAAAACTATAAAACAATTCACACTTTTTCCAAAATTAAAGATCCCACACCAATAACAAATAAATCTGACGTAATTTACAAATTCAATTGTTTAAATTGTCCGGCAACTTACATCGGTATTACATCCCAATATCTGGATAAGAGAGTAAAGCAACATACCTACGACTGCAAAAAATCAAAACAAAATCCAACAGCACTGGCTATCCATCATTTTGAACACTAACCCAATTTTGACTTCACCAATCCAAAAATATTACACACAGAACAAAACAAAAATAAACGTAACTTTTTAGGAATGGTTTACATCAACGGAGAAAAGCACAGCATCAATTACAGAACAGGCACACGACTCAGTCGCAGCTACGCTAATATCATTAATCAAATTCAATATAAATAGCATACATATATCATCATCATCATCATATAAAACATAAAATAAGGTATTAAACAGTCATTACATTCCTACATCAAACATTTCTGCATAGTCTAATTCTTCAACAAGTTGGCTTCCTTTATCTCTACTCCCTTCTTCACCTCTTCAAAATCCTATGTATATAAACATAAAACATCAATATCCTACTGGCACTCTCAAACGACACACAAGAAAAAACACTTTGAGTGAGTACAAATACTTCGATTGAGTCTAAAATTTGTAGCATTGTATAAATTCATTTTTTTTCGTCCTACATGTATTTGTGTAATTTAAACAATGTTTATAAATCCCAGGACCTGAAGATGATTTCATGAATGATCGAAACGTTGGCACGATAAAGAAAATGTTTTTCTAAACCTATTTCTAAACCTACACCAGACCACATCTCACGATCTCCAAATAATTTTTTATAAAGTTCTTAAGTTTTACAAAAAAGATGGTTTTTAAGGTTTGACTTACAAACTTTCAAAAAGACAATTAAGTTAAACATGAAGGAGTGAATGTGCATTACCACCAATTAGAGAATATAAACAAAGTTCGCCCCCTAGGGTTTCTACTAACGGGAAAGTTTTGTTTTTTCAAGCATACTCAACGCCAAATACAGTTTACTTACATAGGAAAACCCATTAGAACTGAGTGTATTCCTTTAAAAACCCAACTGAAACAATATCAGCCGGTAGCATTTTAAAGAGGCTGAGGCTTCTGCTTTTTTCCTAGGCCTCCCCAACTCTGAGGAATTAATTAAACAACCTTCGGTTGTTGGGGCGTCGAGTGGGCGGCGTCGTAACAAAAGCGAGACCACCCGCTACATGATTAACGTGTCGCTCCTCGTGTTTTCCAGGCCGGAATTACGCTTGGGATGGAAATTAAGAAAGAACACGGTCTCGATTACCTTAGAAGGCTGCCAAAAAAAAGCCTTTGCGATCTCTTGAGGTCTAAAGACCCAGCTCTTTTACCTTTAATATAACGTCTTCTTGCTAATCTAGAAGGCTCTTTTATATTTAAAAAACAATTGAAAAAAAAAAATATATAAATGATTTTTTTTTACTTTACGCATTTAATTTACAAATATTTATAATTGGTTGTTATTAACATTATTATGGTACATTTAAGAGAAATAATTAGCCGTATAGGAATCACTGTATAGAAAGAATAATCGGAAGAAGTTTATTTTATGATGTATGATGGACGGGCCATGTTTAACTATCAGAATCCCAATCACTTAATAATTAAATTACTTATTTTATTATACTGTTTTTTTTGTTTTTTTTTCGGGCCATATTTAGTATTTTTTTAATTTGGCATTAATTTCTTATGAACGTCAATTTAGAATTCATAAGGAGGTTTTTGACATGATTTCTAATTTTCATAGAAATATGTCATTTCGCTTCAACGGGCTGCCAATTCCGTACACTTCCGAAACGTCTAAGCGCAGGGGGACAAATTTCCTCGCCGGCGATCCGTCTCATTCAAAGGCGCTTACAAACGCTTGTGACACTGTTCTTTATTTTTTTATATATTTTATTTGTTGTGTATTCGGTCGAGACGTCATCCTGCTCGGCAATTGCTCTAAACGGCTTATCCGGGCTCGTTTTTCATGCTTAACACTTTTCCCAGGCGATACAAGGCGAGGAAATCCACCCTCGTTTACCCTAGACGTCGCCTAAAGATGGATGATATTCTGTACATATATACGTATATACAAAAAGGGTAGGAAATCATGTTGTGATAAATTGCACGTAACTACTCGGCAAAAATAAACTTCCGACTTAGTGTTTTTTTAAACAGAAACACGATTATTCATTTGAATTGGGGGCTAAATGTTTTTTCCCTTGCTACTTGGTATAATAACATCTTTAGAAAATCTACGTACAATGTACACTTTCGATGTCAGTTCATCTACGTTGAAATTTTAACAAATCTTATTCTAAGGCAAAGTATATTTTAAAAAAGCGTATAACAAGAAATACGCCATACAGTGCAAATTTACAAAGCATTTCTATATTAAACATACAATTCGAAAAGATACTTCTGTTTATTTATTTCATATTTCATACCTATATTTGATACCTGTGTTCAATACCAACATATTTTCTGTGAATTAGACGGAGATGAACTAGAAACTAAAAAAACGTAAATTGATTTAGAAGTAGGTTAAATTCGAACAAAAATACTGTACTTTGGTTGTACAATTTAATCTGGAAAATGTTAGATTTGATTTGGAAAAGGTACGTACAAGTTTGGAATTCTATTAACATCATAATACAAAAAATCACAATGCGGTGGTCTCTTACGATTTTTATAATGCGTTGTACTACAATTTATTATATTTGTTTATATTCATTTTAGAAAAATCAAAACTTAGAACTAAAACGAATGAGAGAGAGAAAAAAAAACGCAGAAAGAGAGGAAATAATGTATTCGATATTGGGAACGGAGATAATTCTATGAACAGAAGTATAAGATGGATAGAGATTGATAAATATACAAGTAGATAAATAAAATAGAGAAAGAGTTTGTGAGAAAGAGAAAAAGAAAGTGTATGTGTGTGTGAGAGAGAGAGAGAGAGAGAGAGAGAGAGAGAAAGAAAGAGGAAGAGAAAACGCAGAAAGAGAGATGTGTTCGATAATTCGGAAAGGGGTTAATTCTATGAACAGAAGTATGAGATGGATAGAGATAGATAAAAATACAAGTAGATAGACAAAGTAGGGAAAGAGTATGTGAGAAAGAGAAAAAGAAAGTGTGTGTGTGTGTGTGTGTGTGTGAGTGAGAGAGAGAGAGAGAGAGAGAGAGAGAGAGAGAGAGAGAGAGGGAGAGAGGGAAAGAGCGACAGTTGAGTTTCAAATAGAGTTGTTTTGTCAAGATGTAATGGTGATAATATAAAAATATATGTTGTATAATACTCCATAATTTAAGGGTTTAATATATAACTTTGCATTATTTGGATTATCTATGTTTTGTGGAGTATAAACACAAACTTATAAAAAACAGTTTAAACGCATAATCACTAAAATGTTTTTGTCTGAATTAAGACCTTATTGGATATGAAGTTTATAGAAAAACAAGAAGAAAGTCTCAAGCAATTTCATACACTTTTAACTCGATTTAGCCGTCAAGAATTAAAAATTAAGTTAGTTTCGACGTTTTTGCTAAGGCAAAGGTCCAATTTTCAGACATTTGTTGACTACGACAGTGTAATACCTATTCCTGCAAAGGAGCTCATTGTAAAATATTTAACCAGAAGAAACGTTGGTAGTCTTGCATTTTTAAAAATGTTGTTACCCTAAGAAACGTTAAATTTAGCTTGTTCACTTATTCTTAACCATCTCAAGAATTTATTTTATAAACTGATTGTCGATATTAATTGTTTCTTTGGGATTTGTCTCGTATCTAATAATAAAGAAGGACAGTAAGGAGCCAGTGTCCTCTGAGAAGAAACGGCACAAGCATCGACGAAAGAAGGATTAGTTTACAAACTGTGAGAATCTAAACGAAAGCAACCTGTAAATTCCAATTGCTGGTCACGTCCTGGCAGGAAAAAGGGTTCAAAGAATCAAAGAGGTTTCTATAGCTGGTCCTCACGTTTCTTGCCTTACAGCTTGCTACATCAGAGCTGTGGTAAATCTTTTTGCCTCGCCTCCTATTTATGTATAACGTGTTACTTTCGTTTTTTATATGACAAACAGGAATATCCTTATATTTAGAGTGTTTATTGATTTAGTTTGGTTTAATGGTTGTTATTTTGAAAGTGATATTTATTCTAGTTTAATTTTTATTTGGCTTCAATTTTTGAAAGTTGCTTTCTGAATTGCACACAATTTTACTTATTGAAACAGTGTTGAGAAAATCGCCTGAATGGGGAAAATATTAGGGGCTAATTAAAGGGAAAAGTGCCCCTCGTTTAAAACGAGAAAACCAGTTTTAAATGTTCTGTTTGAGTTATAATGTATGAGAGTTCAACAGAGGAGAAGGAGTAATAATTTATTCCAGCCGGTTCTGTCCTAGGAAAATCCAATTGAGCAAATGGTCCTCATTAGGAGCCCGGGACGATTTAGCGACAAGACCAATTCATTCCTTTAATGTTTCCATTTGGAGAGTTTGCCGCCGATCCCTGGAAGAAAAACCGCCGTGGCTAATGGCACGATCACGGTTTGACACATTGAAAAGACTAAGGGTGTAGACCTTCGGATTACCGGAGCAGGTTTTTCTTCCAAGGAAATCTCTTCATTTTTTAAAAGAAATAAATCCGTGACTCTTGAAATATAAACGGCAGAAATGAAACGTACCGCGATCTCTACTGCCAACAAGAGGATACAGCCTAAAAGTTAATTACGACTATGTTGACAAAGAACAATAAACAAGAGTCGGGAAACTTCAGATTTCACGGGCTGCCGAGCAAGGGAATCCAACCTTCTGCAGGTTACACTATACTCCAACTCAGTAATTACCATATGACTGCAGCAGAATTTCCCCAATTCTCAATTCAACCTTACTCTTCTGAAACTGTCTTATCTTCACCAACATCAGTGTTATTTTAAAATTAATCTTTATCAATATATATGTATATAGTGATTCAAATAAGCCGTTTAAGAATTATTTGATGGAATTAAGCAGTTACAAATACATTAACGGCACAAAGTTAAAGCTATATCGTCATAGTTGGCTGAACTTCAAAACTGTACACATAAACATAAACTACAAACTTTTACCGTTTAGAAGTGCTATCGGTTATTTCTCATCATTAAATTAAATTACTTTGACAGTAACTCAATAGGAACAATATCAATTAATTTAGGTATACAGCAATGCAGTATAAATCGAATACGTATGCTTCGGAAGTTCTTCCATCATTATGTATAAAAGTACGGTTTAAAATATAAAAATAATTTTGTAAATTTGACGACGTAATTCAATCCGAACGACCATAATAATAACAATTTTAATCTCATCTTAGATTTTTAGGGACGTTTCACTAGATTTCTAGAACCACTTATCGAAGTTTTATTGATTTAGTAAAGTCAAATAGTGCTGGGTGATAATCAATCAGAAAACTTTTATTAACTTAGATTTTAAAGAAATATCAATATAAAAATTCATTCTCCTTAAGTTAAAATCTAATCTCGCTCGTGGCACTAGTTTTTTATTTCAACCTAAACCTTACATAAAAATATTGATTAATTAAAAGAAGTAATTTGGTCAATAGACCACTAAATATAATGGATTTATTAAGTTAAAATATTTGCACTAATATTTTAGAAGAACACGGTTTATAATAAAGGCAATATATAAAAAAAAAAACATGATAAAATAGCATTGCTTAACAGCGTAACTTCATTGTAAGAACCTCGTCTGTATTGATTCTCGGCAGAAGAAACATCCTCTCTCGATGAAGAATAGGTCATGCTGGTTTGACACACAGAAAGTAATTTGGGCAAAATCTTGACTCTTTCCTGAGATATTAACATTTTCGTGATTTTAGAATAAAATGAGATTTTTTTAACACAAAATCGTAATTTTTCAACTGTAGCGCCATTGAAAAACCAATCCAAAATGTGACTCGTTAAGCATTAACCTTCCTTAATGTGCAAAAATGCATAATTTAATATTCATTCATTTTCATTATAATTTTTGTTTAGTTATGTACACTTTTTGAGAAGAGTGTAATTCTTGTCGCCAATAAACAAATGATGTTATTAAAAATATGATTTTGTGCTGCTGCTCAAATTTGGTCCGATATCACGTTTTTTGCCCTTGCAAAGGAGATTTCACTAACAAAAATTCTACAAAATGTTCAATTGAATAAGTCTTGGAATACTCATAAAATAAGTAACTTTTCTGATAATAAATATTTATGGATAAATTTAATTTCATCAAATAACAATGATTCCAGTATTAGTAAGATATAGAATTGAGGTTGGTCTGAAATATTCAGCTATCGGTAAGGGAGAGTATAATAAACAAAAAATTAATTTAAAAAATCACTCCTATAAAAAATATGTACTTCATGCCCTCATATCTATGAATTAGTATAAAGTAATTAAAATTAATTTTAGTACAAATAGTAAAGAAAATTACCTCATGGTATGTGGATATATATGTATATACAAAACTGTCTTTCAACATACAGTACCATAGGTATCTAAAAAACAATTAAAAATTCTATTCAGTAGAAATATAATAATTAAAGAAATAAACAAAAACAAGAACTTTGAAGAAGAAGAAAAATAAGTTTATTCTGGGACTGGTGTCCCCTAAGAATAATTTACATGAAATAAATAAAGGAAGTTCCTTCTATGAAGTTAAAAGNTGCTGGAGAGGGAATTGAGGAGTTGCCTGGCCCCGATAATTATGGCGGTGGATTTGGACGGATTGAGGACTAGGGAATTTTTATGGGCCCATTCGTTGATGGAGTTTAGGTCTTTTTGATCTTGAGAATGGCCGAGTGAACATCGGAAGGGTGGAAGGATATGTATATTTGGGAGTCATCGGCATATAGGTGATAATTACAGGACTGGGTGGAGTCGAGCAGATCATTGATATAAATGGAAAAAAAGATAGGAGAGATGCTAGAGCCTTGGGGCACCCCATATTTTAGAGGGAGTAAGGAGGAGGTCCATCCCTAAACTTTCAACAAAAGTACTTTTTACATGAAAGTGTAAAATAGTGTGTCTGACCCATCTAGTCAGACTATGTTTGAGTTGTTAAGAAATGAATCTATGGTTAATTAATCCTTTTTCCGAATGACCGAATATATTGAGCATGTAATATAGTATTAATTTTGTTTTTTAAATCGGATTTCTATAAGTTTTTTATGCTTTGACGTTGCTAGGACGATTTATTTATTCTATTTTGACCGTGGTAAAAGGATCAGATGGATCAGTGCAAATGAATGTTGTTTATAAAGGACATAAGGAATTCTGCCGAATTCATGTAATCAAATTAAACATTGAAATTGGCTGACTGTGAAATCAGATCAATTCCAACAACAGATCACTTGAATTCATTGCTTCTAGTTATATTTTATTTCAGGCAATTGGTTCAGTAGTTTCAACCAGGAAAAGAGTAAAAATCATTTTATTTGAATAATATACAATAGGATCCAATTGTAATACAAAAATTGATATTTTAATTTGAAATTTCCTGGTTAATTAATGTTAAACCAGTTCAATTTGCGGCCCATACGTGAACTAATTAACTCTATTTGGAACAGGTTGAACCGGTGAAATTGTTCGGCGGTAATACAAGTCAGCCCAAAATTACTTTGCGTGGAATATCTCACCTAACAATCTTTCTAAAGATTTCGATCAACTTTGTATATTCATAACTTGTTCCCCAGATAATTAGACTTAATGTATTGCACATAAACGTAAGGCCCGGTTCGCACGGAGGCGATCGGTAAGAGAGATCTGTATCGGAGGGGACTGACGTAACAAAGGGATAGGTCATTCAGACAGGGAGGCTGTAAGCGAACGGTTTGAGATACCGGTTATCTTTCAGTCGCTTGGGATGTTCGGTCGCTTGATCTTTTTCCGAATAAAGGGGACTGACGGGACATTGCGCAGCATGGTGTTATTCACACAGTTCATAGTCTATCGAGTAGATCTCTCCGTCCGATTTTATTTTCATACGCCTTCTTTGAAACTTAAAAATGTTTAGAAGTGACATTTTTGATAACGACACATATCCCATGCTTTGGAGCAAGAATGACCACGATTATGCGGATAAAGTTAAAACGAAAATGCGTGGCGAAATGTGAACCCACATTACGTTACTTTTATTTGTTTTTCGTCTAATTAAATGCCAAAGAGCTATAACTTCTACGACAGGGATAAGAGAGGCGGCCACAAGACCTACTGCACTTCGACCTGAATAGATCTATTGTGCTCCTCTGTTATTTATATCTCACTGGCCAGCTTCAAGCTATTAACCAGCCTCCACAGATTGGCCAGCGGTTCTTTGGTGTAGGATCTTTCTTGTGGTTTTTGTTGTCCTAGTTGCAAGAACCTGTATCAACATAGACCTTCACAGAAACGTAAAATGTGTTCTACCGTCTCCTACTCTTCATGGCAGATCTGCACTGTGTTTCATCTTTCTTACTCCTATCCGGTGCATGTGCTTTCTTAAGTGGCAGTGCCCTGTCAGGAGTCCAACCAGAATCTTGGTTCGGTTGCGGTTGCCTGCCAGTAATTCTTATTTAAGTTTTGCGGATGGTCCTTCTATGAATTTCTTCGCGTGCCTCATACCTGTGGTATTGTTCCACCAGGTTTTGGACTCATTAAGGATCCATTTTCAGACGTATCCTCTTTTGTGGCAGGCTGCTAGGCCGCAGTAGGGTTCTGGGACCATAGAGTCCATGTTGGCTCCCTTTGTGGTCAACATTGCAAACTTGCTTCTATGCCCCGAATGTTCAGGGACACAGGGTCAGGTCATTAGTGTCGCTGACTTCCGTCAGGGCCTCCATGCATTACCGAACGCTCTCCTGAGTCCTACAACTTCTGGCTCGACCATTATAAAAATATTACAGAATCAAATATCTAGGTTTTTAACCGCTTAGAAAAGAATCGAGAAGAGATGAAAAGGAGGCGACTGAATCTAGTCGACAGGAGAGTCAACTTGGTACTTTTTGTATCTCATACCGGTATCGCATACGCGTCTTTCTTACCGATAGCTTCTGAGAGAACATCACTGAAAAGTTTTTCAACAGGTGCTAATTTTGTAGTTAATATCTCGATAAAAGTTGTAATAATATTGTTGTTACAATCATGTCAGGCTTTAGTTCTAATAGTCTTCTTAGTTGCTTGTGTTTTGATAATTCGTCTATTAAGTCTACTGTGAGAATACCACGTGAGTCTGTTGATTAGATATAGTCCCAAATATTTAACTTGTGTAACTGCCTTATTTCGTGTTGTTGGCGTTTTTTAAACGTAAAAACGTGACTTGGGATCATTGGTATTTGTTTAATTCGATTTTGGATTTTGCACCGTTCCTGCATAGGATATCATCACAAAAATGCTCAAATATATGAGTAAAAGCATTTTTATGATGATCATGATTCGTAAATTGAATACCAATATCAGTTAGAACTTTATGTATTTTATAAGGTAAAGCTTTGTGAAGCTCAGCATAGGCAAATTTAGAAGTTCTATCAATTGCAACGTATAAATAAAGCTTTCCTTCTTCAGTTCTTACCTCTGCAATATCAATATGGAAATAGCCAATAGGACATTGTTTAAACTTATTTTTATCAACACTTGCTGCAACTTGCTTTTTAGGCAAAACAGAGCAGCCATGATGCTGCAGCCATCTATGCAAGTTTGATCTTCTCTAAAGGTAATTGTGTAACTTTTCTGAAAGCGACTATTGATTCTTCTTCAGCTTCAGAGAGTACTGTAGATTTTATCTTTTTAGGTCCCATTGGAATATCTTTTGTATGTTCTCTTTTCCTCCATTTCACAACAGTTTTGGATTAAGGTTAAATCTTTTTGCTTCCATGATATGGATGGGGGGTCCATATGATATCCATGATATCCAAGTTTACACTTCATATTATGATATCTTCCTCATAGATCGACAGATGTTAGGATTCATTGGCAGGTCTGCATTATAAATGGTACACTTTATGGAACCAAGATTGCTCCAATGATGTACGGTTTGGTTCGGTTTTATTTAAGAGAACACATTGCTGCCATTATCTATTCTGAAACATCGTTCGGTTAAGAGGGTTTCAGGATGAAGTAATAATGATTAAGGAGGAACTGTTTTAGTTTGTGCAAAAATTCCTGATGACAGTTTTGCGTCAAAAAGCGCAGCCAGTCTGTACTTTTTTCTCGACCATAGAGAATTTGGCGCCTACAGCTCTGAAACGTTGTACTGCGGCTTGAGAAAGACTAGGAAGGGAGTTTGATGTCTCAAGAAAAGTCTTTCGATGATTTTGGACATTACAGGGAGAAAGTTGACGAGTCTGTAGGAGGATACGACTAGGAAGTTTATAGGGTTAAGTATGAAAATGAAAATGAAATATTTCTATAAAAGGGGAAAGTCAGTATTATGAAGGATCATCGGGCGAAATAGAGAGATAGATTTGGAGATCATGTTTGAATATTTAAGGAATTAGGATAATTAATATATCCGAAATATAGGGAGGCAGATAAACTGTAGCCTTGAAGAACACCAGTAATAATGGGTTTGCCTGGGATAAGGGTTATTTTCGAACGGGCTGAGAGGTATGTATGATGTATGCCAGTGTAAAAAATATTTTGCTTGGAATTTTTTTTAAAGATTATTTTGCTTCAATACAAAAGTTTTAAAACCTTATCTTCTAATCACTAGCCGATCTTGTCTTAGGGTTAATGTTCTGAAAATTATTCTAAATTTAATGTTTTAAGTTTGAAGGACTTAATTTCCAGTTCATTAACTAGAACAATATAAGGGTAGATCCGAACATCGGCTTGTTCAATCATTTGTAAAATAAAATGCTTTTCTCTTCCATTTTCCTAATCTTAATTTATTCGTGAAACGGTCTGAAATAAATAGGACTATTAATGCAGTTTCGCCTCGACTTCAGGTCTATAAATGAAAACGTGTCGAACATCAGTTTCGCTATAATAGCTGACGACAACAGGTGTCAGACCTGGGGCGATCGGTCGCACGTGTGAATGGACTATTGAGTTAACAACTAGTTTATCCGTCCCATCCGGCTAAAAGGGTTAATTTAGAGGTGCCATAAAACGGAGCCGACCGTACCAATTACCGCTTTCTTGTGCAACCTTTTTTACGGACACCTTTCGACCACCCCTGAGCCAGAAGTCTCACATGTGCAAAAGTGATATAAAAAAACGAAATACGGATATTTTGACTTGTTCAATTCTTGTGAATCACCTAACATCATCGTTGATGACTCAACGGATAATAAACCAACAATAAAATTCGTTCCAGGGTTTCTCGGTTTTTCTTTACTTTTGTTTCTACTCCTTATCATTGATTTTTCTCTCTCTTTAAGCGTCATAAAGGTTAGAACAGTAGGTTTATTATAAGGCCGTGGTCCGTTTTTTGTATCGATTCGCATCCCTGCAGACTCGAGAGTTGATGGCTGCGGTTTAGAAAGTGGTCCTTTTCATTTCGCCGAGTTTACAACCCACAAAATAAACCAAGACGATGTTTCCCTGTCGAATTGCTTTTCGTGAGAAAAACGCTCTCCCAGGCAGAAAAACAAAAATACCCTGATTGACTTCAAAAAAGACGTGGCCCCAGATAACACGATAAGTTGTGGATTACCGGCAGTAAAACCTTTTCGTGCTTTACACTTAGTTTCAAGCAGGCAATTTTATCCGTTTCTCTTACATTTTAAATCAATATTTGAATCGAATGTTCAATTCATGGAATGGTGCCAAATAGAACACTACCCATAAAACATCCATATGAAATCCAACATTTTTTGTAACAATTTTCAATGTTCTTCATAAAATATAAATTTTATTTAATGGTTATCGATCACTTCGGGCTGCCTATGAAGGCGACAAACCGATAATTATCTGTCAAACCAACCCATCGAGGATAGTTAGACCAGAAGGGCCGGTAACGACCAAAATTACAGATTCATCATTCCGCAGGCACACCTCGCAATATAAATTTTGTTGTTAAGGATGGAATTTCATAGCTCTTTATAGATCATAGGCTAATGTTGTTGCTATTAAATTTTACTATTTGTAAAATTAAGCTGTCAGGAGCAAAGTCACGTCTAAATTCCTATCGACAATAAATCATTTTTTACTCTAGTTTTATAATCATTATTTTAATATTTTATTAAATATACTATAGCAGGACTGATTTAAATTTTACGTATTATAACAATCATGTTAAAACTTTACTTGAAAGTTAAAGTGTGGACTTGTGGCTGAATGTAGAGTACAGCCCTCCAAACCAGTTATTTTATCGTTCAGTATGATTGCATTTATTAGCGAGATCGTTTGAGTGAGTGTTTGTATGGGTGAGTTTGTGGCGGAACATTCGGTACCCAAGGTCATCAAATTAGGCTGGTTTTTAGGACAATTAAGCGTACAAGGGGGGACTTCAAATATCTCAGTGGCTTCCCAAATTTTATCTGTATATACTGTTATTTATTTGATTGACTGTTGATGCATATGTCGGTGGGTCTGTGGTGGAATATATCATACCCCACGGACCCACCAACCTAGGTTTGTGTTATATATATTTAGAATGATTATTAGCTAGACACCGGAATTTTATAAATATTTAATGGTACACATTGTATGAAAGTTGCTAGTTTGAGCGAATGTATTTATTAGCGTGAATGACGGCGGATTCTCGGATTTTTGAAGCCGTGCGCAAGTACAATTTTCATACGGGTGGCATTACTTTACCCTCTATACATAGAACCAAGGAAAGAAAACCAAGAAAACCAAAACACTCTTCAATTAAGTGGGACACATCAAACTACAAGCCCAAAAGTAGATGTCAGTGACTTTTAGTAAAGTTTGAGCTTCAAAGTAGGCATGACTGATGTTTTGGTTGAAGAGGGGGCTGGCTGGTTTTTCCCCGACATGCACAGGCAAAAAAAAAGTTGGTTGGAGTAGTCCAACATATTACCTAACAATAAAGTTTATTGTTTTTTAAATACGAATTTCTTGCCTTTCTTAAAACAGAAAGTGTAATTGCCTGCCGGGATTCGGCCCATTGGAAATTTATAAATAAAGCAAAATATATCCAATACACATGGAATACAATTTAAATAAATGAAAGAAAAAAGAAGGTAAAAACAAAATACAAATAAAAGCAAACAGAAAAGAGAAGATACTAAAAGGACAGTTACGATTTACATTACTTAATTTAAATCATTATTTAATAATCTTCCCTAATCCTAGCTTTTGCATAACTAATTAATTTATTCCAGTCAGGTCCATTAAGTAAATTTATAAAGCAATCTAATGGTATGAACATTTAACCGAACATTGATAGCCGATAAGGAGCCAGTAAAGGGTAATCAGCAACAAAGTGGAATTCACCCGATGATTAGCATACCTTTTTGCTGACTGATATTCCTGAGGCGTAAGACAAAGGTTCAGCAATTCTCCTTTTAACTTTATTAACTTTATAAACAGACGTACATCCGAATCAGCAGCCAACGATTTACCCATTCCCACAATCTCTTCAACTACTATGGTAAAATATTCTACACAGGTCAGCGGAAATGAGAAATAGGATCAGCCTCAACTTGAAGTGTAGTTGGAGCGAAGTTTGACAGAATAAACAGTTTTACCATAAAAAAAAACAAAACATTCACATTGAAATAATTGATGTGGATTGAGTAAATCAATTCAATGGTTATATCTCTAGGTCTAATCACAAACTGTACACTCTCTTAACTTACGATAATTTCTTGGATCCCTACACTTCCGCAAGTCAAGACAAGATTGATCATGATACAGCATTAAAATTTTATGCCATCCAACTTTTTCAATATAATTTGGGGTTATATTATGTTCTTTTTCCAAGAATTCGCGGCAATTTTGGCCAATTTAGCCAGGAAGATATACGCTGGATTCCTTGGTGACAATTTCATCGAAAATTCATTGATGAAACCAAAAAGATCTCGAACCGTTATTTCCTAAATTTTAAGTTATCTTGGTTATAATCAAGAAAAACTGGATTATTCCAGGATAATCGAAGAATCGGTCAACGAAGCAAGGACATGCCTACATGGATGTTCAAAAATCTTGAACATCATCCATATTCCCTTTTAGCCGAACTGAATATCAATGTTTAAGCTAAATTTCCGGGTTTTTTTATGTTATATTCTTTCGAACTTTACAAAAGGTTTTGCGCTATAATACCTTTAATTTGCCCGAGCATTTTCAGTAATACTGTTATTTTGAATATTAATTAAATTGAACATTCCGTATGACTTTTTGCTCATCGATTTCCCTATTTTTGACATCGTCTCTCTAATGCTTTTAGTTTATTGCCAGCCCTGGAGATCATAAAATTCAATGTCTCTTAACTGGGCAACAATAAAAAGATCAGTAGACATTTAGGCTAGATGGAGTTTTTCGCCCAGTTAAAATATTTTTACGATTGAATTTTTAAACTTCGCCTTGATGTTTAGTGAACATTTGAAACAGAATGAAAGTTTTTTCAAATTGAAAACCTTTACATTTATTTTAATTAAGCATTATGTCAATAAATATTTACGAGTAATTCACAAATTAATTAATCTTTAAGGGATTCAACAATCTAGTTTTCAAGGAGGAGGAATTTGGATAGGCTATAGCAAAGAATGTCTCTTTTGTGACTTAAATTGTCTTACATTCAGAAAGAAGGTTCTTACCTCTTGTTTATAACCAACCATCTAGCAAGTTTCTTTTGGATATCTTTGCTGAAATCATGTTTTAATGCCGAAAAAATAATTCGTTTGGCGGGGAATTTAAGTGCCTCTTTTACCACGAGTGAAAATAAGAATTCGTTGATTTATGGTGGGGATTAAGGAGTGTCCCGTTTATCTGGTATATAAATATGAATTTGTCTTTTGGCTCATCTCATTTACATTTTCAGTTCTAAAATATTCTGCCATATTGGAGAGATACAGAGATGTAATAGATGAAGATGATGAGATTACTGGCGGGGTTTGGTACACCTCAAGCAGCCTTTTGGCTAATAGTCCTTTTTCTAGCTCCTTGAGGTCATATAATTAGATTCTTCTTTTAAGAAATAGTAGGTCTTAGAATGTCATTACTCCAATTATTTTTCGCAGGTATTGTTGGCATCTTACGTTATGTCTCTATTGAGTGGTTCACATTCAGTTGTAGTATGGGTGGCAGATTTTTCCTCTTCGTTACATAAGCTACACATAAGGTCATCATTGAATATGTGTTTATTCAAATATTTGTGGCTATATTATACTGTATTAAGATCCTGAGTTTTACCTTTCTACGTGGAGCAGTAAAATTTCCTCCTTCGTTTGGTATGGACCCTTTCGGAGATAATGTCCTTTTTTTTATTTTGTTACACCAATTATAGGTCCTGTCAGTGTAATTGAGCTCGCAGATCATTCTCTGTTTTTTGAGTAACCGAAAGTCCTATATGTCAAGGCACTGAAGATATTGTCAATTACGGTTTCTTCCATGTTTTGGAGATTTCGGATGCATTTATTGGACTTGTTTATCTAGTACTGTCGTGGTGTTAAAGTATCAATGTAGATTTTGATTTATACAGGGTTTCCTTTTTACATGGCCCGGCAGAATTTCTTCTAAACCAATGACGCTGTAAAAAAATGTCTAGTTTCACTTTTTTTGGAGAAAATTTATACAGGTACCTCAGGCCCAGTTCCGCTACATAAGGTATTCCATTCAAAATGAACCGAAGAGCACATTTTTCCGATTGAGTTGATTTTGTACGACTGTTTTCTTAATTGTGGCGGTATGCGCTTCGTGCAGTTGAGTCGTACTCCCAGAAATTTCCTGATCGCCCCAGAGTAAACGACAAAACGTTTATTCGTGTTGCTCGCAATATGAGGAGATACGAATCTGTTGCTGTTTCTTCATCAAGAAGCCTGCAGCGTAATTTCGACGAGGAGCTGAATATTTTACTGTATGTTCGCTAAAATCCAAATCCTTTCTACGAAATATTAGAAGGGATTTACGTTTTTGAAAAAATAAAATCAGATAAATACTCCGGACTTACAATTTTAAGCCGTATTGCTCTCATCTTTTCCAAGGACCTCGGGTCTCACATTATGACAGGCGCCTAACATTCATTGCCCAAATGTCGACTTGGGAGGTTGAAGAAAACATTCTTCCATACATCCTATGGTCTGTTGAATCCATGTTAACCTCTACTGGCATATCAAACCGTGCGAATTTTGAATATGGGCAGAGGAAAATACGAGAATTTTGTATTCTTGTCATCATCAGGTGGTTCATCATTTCCATCAAGGTTTGATGTGGACTTGTCGGAATAAAATAATTGGGCCTTATTTCTACGAAAATAATTTAAATTGTGCTCAGTTTTTATATTTTTTAGGGAGTTTTTACGAACATTATTGTATTTATTCCTCTGCAACAACGACAAAGAATCTTTCTTCGGCATTGTTACTTCCGGGATAGGTGGATAGGACTTAATGGCCACATCTGTTGACCTCCTCGGTCACCCGATATAATTCCACTTGAATATTTTCTGTAGGGCCATTTAAAAAACAGTCCACGCCAATCCTAGCAACGTCAGTTGAATAACTCCGGCAAAGTCATAGATAGAAAATGCTTGTCAATCCATCTCCACGCCTCTATCGCTCTGACCACCGTGAAGAGTGGTTAAAAAGAGCAAATCTTTGCATCTACGCAAGGCAGGCAGTTTGAAGATGAAATGTTATTAATAAATAGCAAATCAAATGAATGATTTGTTTTCAAAATGTTTCCATAACTTTGTCATTTTTTACCAATTTAAACTCCTTTAATTCTTTTATAATAAAATTATTTTCAGCATAAAACCCTTTTAAATGGTATGTTGGGACGTATCATATCGAATTTGAAATTTTGATGTTGAACTGGGCCTGAGGTTCGCTGTATAGTTTTTTTTTCCAAAAAAACGAAAAATTTGAAACTAAACTAAAAAAACTAAACAGGTTTTTTTTGTAGCGTCATTGGTTCAAGAGAAATTCAGCCAGGCCATCTAAAAAGGACACCCCGTATATACAGATTTTCCACCAGTAACAAAATAATGAAAGTAGAAATGTACTATGAATTAAACTCAAAGGTTAGGTTCTGTGTATACAGAATATGCATATAAATGGACTTCCTCCTGTTTCACGGAAATAAATTCGTAAAAGCATTATGGATAATATTCAAATTTAATCAAGAAGTGACAAATAGCCCTCCACTCTGGGAAAGACATGGAAGTATCAGTAATGTTAGTATTAAATGTGTGGTGATTAATGACCGTTAATTGATAATTATTCAGAAATCGTGAGATGCGGTCTGGTGTGATGTAGGTTTCAAAAAAACATTTTCTTTATCGTGCAACGTTTCGATCTTTATTGAGATCATCTTCAGGGCCTGGGGTTTACAAACATTGTTTATATTGAACAAATACATTTAGGATGTGGAAAAGTGAATGTATACAATGCAAAATATATTTTTTATACAAAGTATACCTACTAACACGAAGTGTTTACACAGAAGACAAACACTTTGAGTGAGTAGAAATACGTTGATTGAATATAAAAAAATTATTTTGCATTGTATAAATTCACTTTTCCATATCCTAAATGTATTTGTTAAATGTAAACAATGTTTGTAAATCCCAGGCCCTGAAGATGATCTCAATAAAGATCGAAACGTTGGCACGATAAAGAAAATGTTTTTCTGAAACCTTCATCACACTAGACGGCATCTCACGATTTCTGAATAGTTAGTATTAAAGGAAAAATTATTTGGGGGTTGTAAATGCAAGATAGAACATCCGTCTGTGAGTCACTTACCTACTTGGTGATCTAGGACTACGTGTGAATTGTACGGGAAGAATAATAAATAAGAAAATGTAATAGCTAGGAACCAATGTGAAAATAGACAAAGTCTCAGAACATACAATCAATTGTATAGACAACAATTCATGCAGTATATAATCTGGGATAGAAAGAAAGTCCAGATAATGAAAATGCAGCAACGACAGCCAATGAATGACTTCTTAGAATTAGGAATGAGTCGATTGAACTCAAATAAGGAAGTAGTAAAGTACAATACGCTTAAAAGCTGCAGTGTTTGGGGAAGAAAAACCCCAACTTATATCCATCATCATTACCCATACAGTCAAAGTCAGTGCACTTAAGGTAACAAGGAAATGATTGATACGACCTCGTGTTTACACTTTATGCCAGTAATAAGCAAATAAATGCTGAAAGGCGCTATTAATCAAGCTGAAAGGTAGTTAGGAAGTATGAACTAAAACGAACGATACTAAAATAAATGGAACGAGAAGTTACTATAGAAAAGGACCGGAACGATGGAGAGTTGTTGATAAAGACATTGAGAGGGACTGTGACGAACATACTTGGTTATCAAAGACGAAGGATCAATCAATTGTGAACGGAGAAACATGGAATTCTGATCTTGGCGTGTGCCTAAAAACAAATCGAACTCATTCAAATGACAGTAATTCATTTGAAATAATTTTTCTGCCACCTCACTGAAATTGGATACAATTTGTGCAGATGTCCAAAAGCGTCAAAAACTTTGGTCTTAATCAAATATTTTGTTTAGAGGTGTTATTGTTGTAGTTATTGCATCACTGTTGATTTTATGTTTCGGCTTTTCAACATGAAATTATGCGGATGTACACGGTGTCTTAATCTGCAAGACAGAAATGATAAGTTTGGTTTTTACGTTTTCCATTTTTATGGAGTTTCCTAGCTAAAAATCTAAATATTCCAAACTCAACTCGTATTATATAACTTCAGTTTATCTTTGGTATTGTGCATTTAAATAAGGGCAATCATAATATTATTGAAGAATATTTCCTATATTCTGTTTTTATTTCCCTGCGACGCAGACCTTCAACGTTTTCGGCATTTTCGATAGTGTAACAATATACTTGGTTTATTGATTCTAACTTATCCTCCAGAACGCCCTGCCTACAACAAAACGCGCCTTCCATTGTTGTTTCATTGTGCTAGTTTTACTAAATAAAAACTAGCTAACTATGTAAGTTCAATAAATAGTTAAAGTCCCAGCCAATGCTGATTGATTACCATAAGTATTGTGGTTAGAATATTATTTTCATCCAGCAGATTTTACATACTCCCTAGATTGATAATTGGCTACGTATGAAAAAAGTACGTATTTTTCTATTGGTCAATTTAGCAAAAATGAATGTAGAATTAATTCCTAATAACCTTAATTGTATTGAAACAAGTATTTTGTCAACTGTGTTTAGCCAAAACTCACTCGAAACATTCTGGCTTGATAAGTCAAGACATTTCATAATTCTTTTCGGGTTAGATACCATATTTACCATTCAACGTATTGTTATCGAAATATATAATAAAATAATTATTCAAGGTGGGATGAAAATATGATGCAAAAAGAGGCATACAAATATGTCAGATTTGAATGAAATACAAATGTATCAAATATTTCCAAACAATGTGCGGTTAATTAATTAACAGTAAAAGGTGAATTATGACATTATTGCCATTTCGAACTTTGAATTGTTTCTTTATAACTACAAACAAGAATTGAATCTAGTCTCATTAAAATCAATTCGACGTTCATAAGAAAATATTTTTATTTGATTTAAAATTGAAAATATTTAGTAAAACAGCTGGCATATTAATAATATATGCCATTTAGGTATCATATGATATTTCTGTATATTATAAAAAATATGATGATAATTTAAAAAGAATATAAACTGCATACGATTACAACCGATTTTTTTAAAATTTAAAATTGATAAAAGAAAGTTTATATTTTTTCTGTCACAGTTTCATGATTTAGTTGATAGTAGTTTTAAAAACATCGTACAACCGCAAAAACAAGTGCCAAAACAAACAAAATGCCTGTAACCAAGGTGATATTAAATCTCGAAATTTTTGAAATTGCCATAATTTTTAAAAGACTCGCACGGTGAAGTAGTGTGTGACGCGTCATCCGGAATTTAGTATTCTTTTTCAATAATGATGCAGGCATTGCAAAGGAAGGACTCCGGTTGTAAGGTAAGAGTAAAAGTAAATAATAATTTCCTGTTCAAGTCTCTTAATTTTTATTTTTTCGTANATTTAAATCACGGATCAGATCCCTCAAAAAAAAAAAAAAAAAAAAAAATAGTCGACCAAAATTTAAATTTGCAAAATTTTAAATTCAACTGGGACTTTGGACTCCTCTTCCTCAAATAATTGGGCAACTAGAAGTTTAGTTATCTCAATTTCTCTTCGTCCGTCTACCGATTATATTCTTAAATTATATAAAATTTTTTATTTTGTTGATCCCAACCAAAATTTAAGAATCAAGAATTTCTGAAGAAATTTATGTAATAAATTGTCAATAATAAATTTTTAATTTTGTTCATACGCTTTTTTATTTATATTGCTTTAATTATCTCTATCGACAACTAAAATATAGTAAATGGTAAATGTTGATCCAAACAAAATTCAAGAATAAATCTTTTTATGGAAAATATATGTAAAAAAGTTGTCATTAATCAATTTTTATTTTCTTCAATATGCTCATTTATATTGTTTTAATTATATTTCTATAACTGGCTGAAATATGATATTATAGTAACGACATTGTTTTCTCTGAATATGATAAACATTGTTTGAAAAAGTTCTAATATTTGGAAATTCTCATTTATTTAAAAAAATTGAAGTTGATACAAACGAATGCCATAGGCAGGATAGTTTGTTGGTTTGTAACAGTACTTGTATTGTATAGGAAGGGACAACAGCGCTCATGTTTATCTCTACATACTCTCTTAAAACCAAAAACACAATTTTGACATGTTTTATTCATTCGTACAAGAAACATATCAATTTTATTCCCGAAAACACTTTTTCTAATATTCATCCAACATTTGTGTGACGCGGATTAATTTATAGCGTACATTATAAACTCTTGACGAAATGATTTTTGTTCGTTCTCATGTTTTGGCACCTTCTGGATGTTCATTTGTATGAAGCATCTAAAATATTCGCAAGTATTTTTACCTCCTGAATAATTCGGCAACGAAAGGAATTTTAGATATATAATGTGTTGACCAGGTACTCTTTTAGATTTGAAAGTGGTTATTTTCCTCTATGCAATATTATACATGGCTTTCGTTTCGTGAACTATTATTCTACGCATTCCAGATGGACTATTTTGACAATCGTTTTACGTTTAATCAGTTTTTCTCATATCGATTAGTGTCTTTAACTAATTATGTGATCAATTATCAATAGTAATCAGCTAAACAAACATTTTAAAAAAATAACGCCAGGTTCTGTAGAAGTTAGTAGAACGTTTAAATCATGCAAAAAAATTGGTGTGAACCGATTTTACATGATTTAAATATGTAAATTTTATTTTTTATAAAATGAAATAGTTTATTTATTGTCTAGAAATTCATTATTTTCACAATTATTTCGTTCATCATTACTCTATCACTGGCAATATTGAAACATTTATACTGATCCTTGTGACAACGATTCCGCTTCTACGCCCTGAAGCACTGCCGACCGATCAGTTAGGTTCATCTAATTAGATATTTTACAACTCAAGGTATAATATTATTGAATTTTGTTTAGAGTCTGAAAGTGAGAGTGAAAGTGAGCGAGATAAAAATATGTCCTTTGTCAAAAGTCGTTTTCGGTTCGATTGATTTTATTTTGAAATCGGGTTTGTGTTAACGGCAGTGGGTTTCCGGGTCTAGGGAGAGCTCTGGGACTTCTAACGTTGATTAGTGAAGACACTTCTAAATTAGATAAAGCCGTTTAATTACATTCATCCTACTAACGGTTGTATCATGCCGGCCAATCCCCAGGGTAACACCTCTGTTTCAACAACAAAACTGAAATCTCCCGCTTGATCTATAGGTAGTCAAACGAGTATATCCGTCTATTAGTAAAATTGATTTCATTAGCTTTTTAAAACTTTATTAACGAGACTTTCCACCCAACTGGAAAAACTCTTTACGAATATGTTCAAAGTTTAACACGAAGAAGTCCTTACGTTTACAGAAAACAAATTTCAATAAACTGTATTCATGAATCTACGGTATTCAACCATATAAACTTTATCAGTCCTATAAATAGAAACATAAGTGGCCGATCAATGCTATCGCTTTCCAAAATACCCATCTAATCCAATAATATAATAAAACCGTCTTTTGGCAGTTTACCAATGTTTGCATGAAAGAAATATCCACTACATAAATGAATCATAAATACGTAAAATAAAAATCATACATTTAAGTTGATTGATATGCCAAACATTTTAAAACAATTAGGTAAACAGAATTATAATGTATAAATCTTTAAAAGACATGTTGGTTTGGCTGATAATGTCGAGTTACTTTACTCAGCCATCAGCCTAGGTTTTGGATTTGACGACATGTGTTCGTAACTGGCCAATAAATGTAAATAAAAAGTAAATAAAACTCTTTAGACTGGAATAAAAGAAAAATATCATTGATTACTATGATAGGTATATCACCAATTTTCCCTCGGGAGTATTAAGTACTCTGTGGTAGTGAGAAAAAATTTGTGAATATAATTTATATATTTATTGTGGTGAGAATGAATGTGTGAATATAATTTATTTGTGTGAATGAAGGTCACATCCCCACTTACTCCGAGCTTTTTCGAGTGCTCTATTGTGGTGAGAATGAATGTGTGAATATAATTTATTTGTGTGAATGAAGGTCACATCCCCACTTACTCCGAGCTACATCGAGTGCTCTATTGTTGTGAGAATGAATGTGTGAATGTAATTTATTTTGGTGAATGAAAGCGCACATCCCCAATCGCCCCGAAGAATATCGGGTACTCTGAGGTAGTGTGGATGTTACGAGACTATCCCGTTATTATATTTCTATGTTTCTGTGCATTTGTGTTTGTTTTTATCCGCAAATGACGAGGCCCTGAGGAAGCGAGAGGATAGTAGCAGGATAAAGAGTAAAGAGAATTCCGTTATGTCATACAACATGCTAACATGGCTGTGAGAAGCATCAAAAACAAAGTAGTTTATAACGCAGAAAGAAATACAAACAAATAATGCAAAACTAAAAAAAGAAGGCTGGCCATGGCCAACAGAGCGCTCGCGATGACCAATGTCGGTCCTAAAACTAAAAATTTTGATTTTCCGATTTCCTGGTGTATGCTGGCAATGTTACAATGTAATATATAATTTCCATCAATGATTATCCGACTATTATTGATTGGCCCAGTTTTTAAGTTTTATTTTTATTGACCTTGCACAGGTCTTGATAGTCGGTTGTCACCGGCTCTCTGTTCCGATTGATTTTGTTTTCAATACTTGGTTTGTCTTGTCGACCTCCTAACGCTGATTGCTGCAGCCACTTCTGAATTCTATATTGCTGTTTATTGACATTCAACGTATAAACGGTTGTCATGCCGCTTCATCCCCAGAGTAATCCCTCTTCTTCAACGACAATATTCAAAACACGACTCGCCTCTTCCCAAATGTTTTCAACTTCTAGTACAAACAAGTAGTCACTTTACAGAAAACAAATAAATTTCATAACTGAATCAACGTCCAATCAATCCAAATTATGTATGGATGTAATTGTATCATAAGATTTACATGTTATTGCTAGAATAACTAAAAACAAATAAGTGGCCAATGGTGTTTATGCCATCGACTCCTAAAGCAAGCTAGTATCGCAATTATTTAATAAAACAGTAAATTTTATCGTTAATGGCTATCTAAAAGCAATAAAATGTTTGGTAGTACATATCCATTCATACAATGAATCATTAATATACGCAATGTGAAGAATCAAGTACTTAAGCTCGTGTGCAAAATATTTAAAAAATGAAGATAAACATGCTTTCTGCCAGTCATACATTAACAAAGTCATGAAATAAGAAGCTTTAATATAGGCAGGAAGGACCATCGAACCTTCACTGTCTGGGGAAATACAAGGCGATAGCAGTTCTTTGAAATTCAAAAAGAGTTTGTGGGTTTTAAAATAGATAATAAGGGTAAATTGAATATGAGTTATTAACAGCATAACTTGAACTCAACATTGACCTAGAGTCTAGACAAATAAATAGATGGCTGTATCATAACGTATTGCCACCCAACATCCCCTACTAATGATATGATTTGACTAAACACATTTTGTCTATACGATTCTCCATGGGAATAGCATGCATACTAAGAAGAAGACATAAATCATTAGAGTGACCGAAATGCATGACAATTTTAGGTACTTTCATACTTTGTGACAAATGATGTAATGGTAACTGGAACCACTGTTGACTTGTAAGAAACAACCGGAACATAATGCATTTCTATAATAAAAATTCATTCATTGAAGTCTATGGACTTAGTAGATAATAAAAAATAAATTAAAATAATATTATGCAGCATTATGCCAAGAAAATTGCTATGAAATTAGTACAAAAGTATTCTGGAAGTGCCAAATATCCGTCCAATGCCTCGGTAGCATCAATACAAATAGAAATCCTTCATAGTTTGACAGATGATAGAAAAATCATATACGAACTTACTTTTATCAAGGGATATGATTAAATTAGACGAGAATTTGTAGCACAGTAACATAGAAGTAACGTTGAAATGGTAAAAGCCACGGGAACAAAGCTAATCAATAAAGTAATCCATTCTGTCAACGAATATGCACTGCAAAAGTTTGAAAGAATACCATATATACATACATTCTGCTAGTTACATGATAATATTATGAATAAATTTCAGACCGTCTTCAAGCCTAAGATAACGTACAATCGATATTCTAATCAATCATCAATGATGTCAAATTTTATGCACTTAGGGTGATAAGCATTTATACAGACTTTATGAGAAATAAACATAAGTACAATTAATTAAACAAAAATGGTCCAAACAAACGTCTCCTGTTAGGTAAAAGACGTGTAGTAGCAATAATATTACTAGATGATTAAATGGTACAAGGATTTAAAATTAATAATTACAACAGGACTATGACGATGAATTAAATATTTTCTGAACAGTGGTCATGGAAATATTGCATAGGAATTGTAAGGTAATAGCATTAAACCTTAAATAACTTGGAGAAATTCCCAGAATAGGTGTAGTTTATCCGAAAAATATTAACTTCAGACCATAATAAGGGTCTTTCTGCTGGCTACACGGTAATAAATGCACTAGGAATAAAGCTCAAGTAGGGTAGCATTCTCTAATTTATACTATGTTACTAACACCTTCATTGGATAGCAAGAAATAGTGAGTATATAAAATATATACAGGAAAACGGCAGTAGCTGTAATGTTATTAGGAATTAATACTTGGAGACTTTGAACTAATATTGACCTGAAAAAGTGTACCTAACAATCCTCCAACTGCTAAATTCTCTCCCTTTGAGGTAATTACTCATTGATTGAAAATATATTTACAGGCTTTCCGCCAGCTATAGATTAAACAATGCAGCATTAAGCTTAAAAGTAGTGAAGAAGTCCCAAACAACCGGCTATTGTCAGGTAAATTGCTGCTTTCTGCTTAGAATATAAAGAAAAAATTGATTACATATCATCATTTCTGTTAGCTGTACAGTAATAAAAGCCAAAATTTACTATAAAAAAACAAAAAATGTGGTCAGGAAGTGGAAAATAACCCTTCAATGTCTAGAAACAGGGCTGGGGTAGCAGTATATGAGATAGAAAGCATAAATGGTTTGATACCTGTGGAAGAGTGGATAAAAAACAGCAGAGTGAACATGAGTTTCATACGTGCTAATCAATAGTCTAGAAAAAATTGAATAAGAATTGATAATAGAATCACTTTGAACCAATTTTGCTCTGGAATTTATAAAACAAAACATCCACCTAATGTTTCAAACATTTCAGGCAACACTAAATTCATAGGAGGCCATACGAACAAACCTTATGCCACGTACCATTAATACATCATAAAGACAATGAAGTTAGGTGCAACTAGGTAAGAAACTGACCAATAACAATGCATTGTCTGGGAAATGGCGAGGACTAACTATTATTTGTAGTTGCTCATAAGATAATAAACCAAACTTACACTACATTATAAGATTAATAGGAACTTGTGTATGCTTGTTGCAAATTAATAAATGCTTAAACATACTATAAATTAAATTCAAATGTTGTCAGGATGTGTCGAAAAATGTTTTGATTATGTGCAAAATCGGAGGAAATAGTAGTGCTTTTATTAATTTGTCTTTCCAAAATTTGGAATTTAATGGATTCATATTATGGAAAGAAAGAAAAACCTATTTGACTACATTCCACATCATCTAATACTTCAAAGCTGAATAGGGAGGGATTAGCGTTAGTAGTTAAAAGGTATAGCTGATTGTGAAATAAACCGGCCCTATAATATTACTTTTACTAATTTATGACAATGGCTTACATACTTTCTCATCAACGGCTAAGTACAGGAATTGGTAACAGGCCAAGATGGAATCTACTATTTCCTAGAGAAGACATCGCAAAATATCTACTATACTTAAGGTCTTTGCACTTAAGTAATAATCAAACGATGGGAATGATCCCTTATATACAAACTTTCTACCATTTACACACTACACACTACAAGAAGTATAGTAGTACTAAGTACTACGAATTAAGCTAAAATAAAAATAGACTTGTCAGGAAGAGATAAGTTGCTCCCCTACGTCAAGGACTGGAATAGTAGCACAAATACATGAATAATTGGAGAGTTGTTAAAGGGATAGTAAATACCTTCTATGGGACCCTGACTTACATACTTGGTAATTAATGGTGAATCGTATAACTGAATAAAATTAACAGAAAATTTTTAAGAAATGTAGATCTGCTGAAACCCCCAGGAATGTTTTAATGATATATCCATGCACTTGAAAACTTCAAGTAGTAGAGATAGTTGAAAGAAGGCTAGATTATAGACTTCTACCAATCAAACATCATAAAAGCTTTAGCAATTAAGCAATTAAGCTGGGAGAATACCAGGAATAATGTGATAACACTCCTTTTTCTGAGAAAAGACAAGGATTACGCGCAGACTACAGTTATGGTAATAAGCAAATGATACGTTACATTAAACTATTGCTAGGACTCTTGCGTATGATCTTTATGCGTTTTGTGCCTCTTTAATTATTATAAATTAAGGTCAAAAGTAGTAAGGACGTTGACAATAACACTCCACTTCCAAAATTATAGAGTTAGCAGTAAAATAACTTGCGGATTGATGTTTCTCAAATAAATGGTAAAAACAGGCAAGATGGCCGTGATGAAGACATTAGTGATCGTGTCTTTAGGATAAATTGAACATGTATTGGTAACAGAGCAACATTGATAAATCTTGACCTATGATACCCTCGTTACATAAAATAATTTAAAAATTCAAGTGTATGAACTGAAAGTAACAAGGAAAAGATTTGAAGATCCTTATATACGGATTCTGTGCCGTTACTCTCTCTAATTGGAGTAAAGTCTAACGAATTAAGTTCAAAAGTGGTCAAGAAGTGCCAAATTACCCTCCGCTCCCTAGGAAAAGACAAGGAACAATCAGAAATTAGTAGAAAGGGATAAATGGTTTGAGGGTTGTAAAGTAGATGATAAAAATTGCTGTGTGAACATGTCGTAAATTCTTGAAGTTCAAGGACTAAGTGCACGATAAGTACGAACGATTCTTCATATGGAGCATGTCACTGAATTTATCCCTTCAATACTATTATCAACAATCCGTGCCGTCAAAGTTTACCGAAACCTCATGTGTACTGATTTTATGGCAGTTATTCGGAAATCAATAAAGGAAAAAAGTGTAATTTATGCTGAAAGAAAGGTGGAATGTGCGAACTAACCGTCCACCGTCAGGAACATGAAAGGATGTAGTATGAATAGATAAAAATACAGAAACTGTGGAGAGAATTGAGACATCAATGATGAAAACAGCCTGTGTCACCGTGACGTACGTACCTACTCTGTGATCAAAGACTAAGGATAAATTGAACATGAATTGTTAAAACAGTAACGTGGAAACAATATTGATCCTCGAATAGCGCAAAACACAAATCCAAATCACCCAACGACAGTACATTTGAAATAAATTTTTTGCGCGTTCAAAGAAATTACTTACGATTTGCCTGTGAGTTTTTTCGAAATCTTCAAAAAGTATACATTAGATCATATATTTCGATTAGAGGCGTTAAAATTTCGCCTTCGCTCTTGAAACCAAACTTAACAGATCTTCCTTGTTTAACTCTAGAAGATAGAAATAATTAGATTTGTTTTTCTAGTTTTCCTTTTTATAGAGTTTCTATGATTATAATGATACTAAACCGTACTCATAGTACTATCTAGTCTTTGCTATTGTGTTTGTATGAAAGCAATGTTGATATTACTGCTACCTCCACTTTTCGTACTGTGTTCATGTTCTGGCTGGCGTTCGTATCTCCTAGCAGAACCAGTTTCAGGATCAGCTTGCTATCACAAACTCTGCAAGAGAAAGGTAATTCGTGTTACCCGTAACATATGTATATGCTTTTATTAATTCTATCTTTTATGCTCCAAACCTACCATGTCTTCAAAAAACTTACCTTCATTCTACCAGTAATGTTGGACGAAGCTAGCTTAATTATCTGTCTAATCCACCGTTGATGCTGGTTTATAGCGATATGTTCTGTGGACGGTATATCATTTTCGTCGAATAGATTCTGCATACTCCTCAGATTGTTATTTCCTGGAGATATTATGTTGATAATCAATTAATATAAATGTCCAAAATTTGATAGGGCGCTACTGTGAATGTAGTACTTACTTTTTTTGGGGACGATCATCCTTCTGCTATGCTAGGAGGTATTGAACTTTGAAAATACACTGCTTCTTCCGAGGTTTCGTATCGGAAATCTTGTGATAACATACTGTCTTTGCAGGACGTATTTTTTGAAATTCATGTTTATACCTCCGGCCAAATACCTTTGAACAAAATAAATGAAAGATATTCGGTTCAATTTGTTCAGACACAACTTTGGGAAACATCAAATCGATATTCAGGTTTGTTAAACCGAATCTACATAGAATTAATTGCAAATAACATTAATTTTTTGATAGCCCAGGGTGAAATAGGTATTTTAAATTTTTAGAATTTTCTACATTCAACGTATTGATGTGAGTACTATAAGTGTAACTATAAAAAATCGTGATTATTTAAACTATTAAGAAAACACTACCTGTTAATTGTCACTATATAAGTGATAACAAAAAATCAGACTAGGCCAGAAAAAAATTATATTGCAAAAATAGTCCTACAAACATGGTCAATTTTGGATAAAATTCAAATGTCCAATCAATAGAGCACATTAATTGATATAATTAACAATTGTAATTAATTATTATATATCAATAAAGTGTCAGTACCGACAATATTGCCATTTTAACATAACAATTCTTTATTTTTAAACACAGGCAAGAATAAATTCAACCCGGAATAAAAAGCTTTCACCATTCATAAAAAATATGCTTTTTTAATTAGATAATTTATTCGGAAATAAATATTAAATCAGCTGCCATATTATTTATACTTATGTTATACAAATGGGATCATATGGTATTTTTGTATATGATAAATCCATATTAGAATAGCATGCATATATATTACCGAGATGTTTAAATTGCAAAACATTCATGAAAAATATTTTGTATTTGCTGATTTTATGAAAGAAAGTTTATATTTTTTCTCTCACAATTTCATAATTTAGTTGATAGTCGTTTCAAAAACATCGGACAACCGCAAAAACAAATGACAAACAAACAAAATGCTTGTAACCTAGGTGATATTAAATTTCGAAATTTTTGAAATTGCCATATCTTTTGAAAGACTCGCACGGTGAAGTAGTGTGTGACGCGTCATCCGGAATTTAGTATTCTTTTTCAATAATGCTGCAGGCATTGCAAAGGAAGGACTCCGGTTGTAAGGTAAGAGTAAAAGTAAATAATNATTTAAATCACGGATCAGATCCCTCAAAAAAAAAAAAAAAAAAAAAAAAATAGTTGACCAAAATTTAAATTTGCCAAATTTAAATTCACCTGGGACTTTGGACTCCTCTTCCTAAAATAATTGGGCAATTAGAAGTTTAGTTATCTCAATTTGTCTTCGTCCGTCTACCGATTCTATTCTTAAATTATATAAAATTTTTTATTTTGATGATCCCAACGAAAATTTAAGAATCAAGAATTTCTGAAGAAATTTATGTAACAAATTGTCAATAATAAATTTTTAATTTTGTTCATATCCTTTTTTATTTATTTTGCTTTAATTGTATCTCTATCGGAAACTAAAAGATAGTAAAAGGTAATAAAATCGATTTTTTTCAGTACAGAATAAATAGTTATATTTGAATGGTCGAAAAAAAAATAAATGGTAAAATATGGTTTATTTTAAAAAATTAATCTCAAGCGAACGATGTCATTGGCCCCATAGTTTTGATATATCGATTTTGTCCACATATTTTTTTAAGCAGTGATTTATCCATTACAATTCTTTCATCCATTCTACCTGTGGATAGCACAGCATCCGGACATAGCCCATGAATTTTTGGTTGTGAATAATATCGAGAAATGCAACTCATTTTCGTCGATACTGAACGGGTTAAATCACTTTCAAACATTTCTTTGAACTGTGAATGTAAAATGCAATGTACATGATTTATCGAAAAATCATTTACATTTACAGTACATGTTTTACATATTATTTTCACAATTAATCAAGGATTTTAATTGAGATAAAAAAGTTAATGGCACGAGCGGGATTCGAACTCATGATCTTCGGCTTGATACGCCGCTGCTCTACCACTTGAGCTATCGTGACCTCGATCTACTCGGACATGAACTTCCCATCTCAACCACACCTTTTGAATTTTCCCTCCTCTTTGCCATTTTTCTTCCCGCTCGTGCCATTGACTTTTTTATCTCAACTAAAATCCTTGATTAATTGTAACATATCAATTGGTCAAGCGGACCACAAAATTAGTGAATTTAATTATTTTCACAGTTCAACGAAGCGTTTCATACTTTCATAAATATTACGTTTTTGAATGTTCGGGACAGGCGAATAAAATTTAAATTTACAGTGGGCAATTTAAAAGCTCGATTTGAATAGTAAATACCAATTGAATATAGTTATTTTGTAGTTCCAGCTAATATTTTATTTAAGTGCTATTTAATTGCTTTAACCTTCACCGAATGGAACCTCTATGAGCGAAAGTGCCTATGGAGGAAGGTGTTGGTACGTGTTGTTTACAAGCAGTGAACTTTTAATTTGAAAAGTTAATGTTATTTTCATTTACGAAAACATCCAAAATATTCCTAAACATTGCTGTCTTCAGAATAATTCGGCAATGCAAGGGACTCTAGAGTTATTATGTTTTGACCCATATTCGTTCATGATTTTTTAAGTGGTAGTGCCAGGTGCTGTAAAACAGACAATAACGAACGTAGCAAAAAAAAAAAAATACAAATGGACAACATTCGCATGCACAGAAAAATAAACCTATAGGCCTAAGAAGTTGGTTAACTAATTTGGACTAAAAACAGCACTAAGAACTAATAATAACAGGCAAACTAAAAAGAAACCTAGACACAACTGGACTGCTTGACGGTGATTTTGGTTCACATGTCAATGCGGAGCCACATACGTTGGACAGACTGAAAGGAAATTATGCGATCGAATCAAGTACATCGTAGATCCTTCAGAAACAACGACGGGAAAACAAATTACGCCGTAAATTTAATACATCTCAATTCAATGTACAGGACAACCTAGCTATACACAAACAAATAGCACTGAAAGACGGAGAAATTTTAAATGTACAAACACACATTCACACACTATTTTCATACCATTACAACCTCAATGACCACCGTGACCACGCCCCATCGACATACTACGGATCCGAAGACATTCAAACCCCACTCGGACAAATTATAGTACCTCACTGAAGATGACGGTGTGGGTAATTCAAAAAACCCGTGAATGAAGGCACACCAAATTATGTAGGTTCAATATGAATACACACTCCCAGACCAATAGCCATCATAATTCTACCATCTTGTTATTGACTAGCCTAAAAAACACTTACTTTTTTCGCCCTATTTTCTATTTGGTACTTCAATCGAAATCCATTTATTTATCTTCACAATCTAACAAAGAGCTCGTTTTTTTATTAATTTTTTGTTTACTTTATTCAACATGTGAAATGATCACATGTTTTTCCTATGTTGTTTGGTTATGGTAGGGGAAGTGCAATAATACACGGAAATTAAATTGACCCCGGTCATTCATGAAAGGTTTATGCCATTTTTTGTTCCACTTCTCATTGTTATTAAATTTTTACACGATCTATGGATCTAGTGGTCAAAACTGTTGGATTTTTGTTCATACTTTTAACCGAGATAATTAAAATAAAATTGGATAACAGGATCGATCTATACGAGCCCATTCTAGGTTGTTTGGTATCTCAATTGTAAGTTTTAAGAAAAAAAACTATTTTGTATGCGATTGGATATTTCTTCACATAGTAAGCTTTATTATTAATGCAAACATTCTTGGCTATTGTAGAAGATCGTTTTAGATTAACGTCTATTTTTATGTTTTCTCTTTCTGTTTGTTTTTGTTGGTGTCTTTGTCAGCGGGTTTATTTCAATCTTGGCAATGTTCGGACAGTTCTTGGACTCTTTTGAACCTTTTTTTATATTCTTTTGAAAACGTTTAGCCTCGGATGAGCGTAACGTTAAAATACTCCGTCGCCCCAAGACGAGAAGAGGAAAGTGTACATACACATCCGAGAAGGGCGCCTTCTGGAAAAAGGGGCCCCCTTCGCCGTTGAACTATGGGGTTTGCTCATCCTGACAGGCCTAATAATTCAGACTTGCCTTTACCATCGGCCCGAGGATCCGTGAGCTACGCGAGATTTACACCTTTTTTGGAATGGATTTGTGGCCCCGAAGGGAGGAAGGCACTTCTCCAGCTAGAGACTACTACAGAGACACATTGCCGTTTTACCCTCTTCACATGTGATGCCGGTGTTTGACAAAAGAAGCCCAGTCTTTTGTTAAAGGTGCTTCAAGTGTTTCTCTGGAAATCAATAGCCCAAAAGGAAGAAAAGCAAAATGGGAAATTTCAAATATGATTTATCGCGATAAGTAATGCTTGTAAACAGATAATAGCGAACAAAAAGTTGCAAAAATGAATTTAACACATTTTAAATCAGTAATGGTAAGATAATTTTTCATATCACAAATACCGATATTTAATGAAAATCTTCAAAAATTACCATTACACATTATGCTCCTGCTTCATTAAAAATATATTAAGAAAAACATACTATTAATGACTTTTCCTACGTGAATATTATTTTGATGTTACGGCCGTCTGAAGGAACTGATTGTGAAGGCGACAATCGTTTTGACTCAAAAGGACGAAAGACACCGCATTCCTAAATAATGGCTTTACGAGAGAAGAAAGCCAACAATAGGAGTAATGCGGCCTTTTGTCAGCCGTAAGACTTTTTTTCCAGCCAACTCAAGGAATTTGTTAAAATAAAAAATGTATTTAGTTTTTTAACCGTGACAAAAGTATAACAAAGAGCAAGACGTTACGATGTCCCTGGCCGATACAGTGCGTAAAGATGACATAATATTTTTTAAAATAATAAAGTGTTTAATTGCTTCATTTCCGGCACAAAATACAATGTATAATTTCAAATGTAACCTTATACGTATTTAGCACTATTTTTTGCTTCAACATAATTTATTTCTCCAAACACATTTTGACATAGACAGAGTCCTTTTGTCGAGTTGTGAAATTTATGAAATAATTAGCTAGTATGTACAAACAGATTCATTTACCCACATAAGTAACAATTAATTAATCTTTAATTAAGGTTTTGGTTGAGATAAAAAAGCCACTGTCACGAGAGGGATTCGAACCCACGACCCTCGCCTAAATACGCCGCCGCTCTACTTGAGCTATCGTGACTTCGAATCCCGCTCGAGGCACTGGCTTTTTTTTCCCCAACCAAAACCTTAATTAAAGATTAATTAATTGAAAATAATTTATTTAGACAATCGGACCACGAAACCTAATAGATCTAATAAATAATAAAACCATATAATATATACATTACTATACAAAAAGATGAAATTACATAATTTATATGTACTTAAATTATTTTTATATACATGCTATTGCAAATATTTACATTATTGCAATACTTAAGATGATACTCTCCTTCAGGTATTGTAATTGTCTATTAAAAACCTTCTGTATCTCCAATCCATTACATTAAAAGAGTATAAACATTCCTACCTCTTGCCATTCATGAATTGAATGAGTTCTTCTCGTAGGAAAGCATTTTTCCTGAAGGCTTTTAGTCTAAATCCGTTTAGAATAGGGCAGACAGCTACATAGTAAAAGATATCTTCCACCGCGCCAACATTACACATTGTGCAAGCATACCGTTCTTCCGTCCAGCCCCTTCTAAAATTTAAACCGAGCAGTTCGCTCACAATCTTCAGTTTTCCTCTCATGAAATTAAATTTGTTTTTATTTCCATTAAATTTACTAATTTTGTGGTCCGCTTGACCAATTAATATATTACAATTAATTAAGGTTTTTAGTTGAAATAAAAAAAGTCAATGACACGAGAGGGATTCGAACCCACGATCTTCGGCTTAATACGCCGCTGCTCTACCACTTGAGCTACCGTGACCTCGATCCACTCGGACACCAACTTCCCATCTCAACCGCACCTTTTGAATTTTCCCTCCTTTTTGCCATTTTTTTTGTTTTTATTAGAAATGCAGTGGCCCCTGCTTAGATCACGTCTTAATTCGTTGTACAGTTTGCTTTATGCAATACATTATTATGATATTCTTGTATAATAGTCTCAAGCAGATATTTAAATGGCTTTTTTTCAAATACTCTAAATACCATAATTCATATTTGTTCCCTTTTGGTTGATCTAATATTTTGTATGAATATGGCCTCTTCCTTAACCAAAATTTGGAAGGGCTACCGAAGATACTCTATTCTTTTGAGGTTCCTAATAACTGAGGTCAAACCACCCTCAGGGTGTCTGTGTTTTGAACAAAATCAGCAACTATATCGGATTCGAACGTAGAACCACTTGACTTAGCCCGCGACCTTTACCTTATAATGATGGGCACCGTGTCAATTATTCAAATTATTGAAAAAATATTTTTCAAAAATCACGCACTCTTTTTGTATCCTTAAGTTTATCTACTTATATTTGTATCGACCCATGATACAATGCCAAAGTGCACCCAATCTCCGCTTTTTTATTGGTGAAGAGGCTGATGATCACGGATGCTGTAGGTCAATTACACCTGAACGCTTTTATCATTCGAGTGCTTTTCCAATCGGAAAAGTTCTTGGCTTTGAGTTTTCATCTCCTTGTCAAATATCTCATCCTCAACTTAGCGTTCCCTCTCATTCACACTTATTATTGGGTGGGGGAAAGGAGATATATTTTCTTACTACTTTAGAACTCGTTGAATATTGAATACCCATCGACCTTCAATTAGATTACTTATAAATGTGTAGAGGGTGATAGATTAAGTGCCAAGTCGACACTCTGACTGAGATGGGTATGTAAATAGGAAAGAATGTATTTAAGAATGTGAATTGATATGAATCTAGAAACTTATTTCTTTGGGTGCTGAAATGACCTAGCTATTGATCCTGGAGCCCACATTCGATTGCCGGGACTTTCCAGAAAAGATATATTTAAAAAAAAAGGTTATATATTTCTAAAAGCTCCGTAGACTTTCTAAAATCTTCGCAATTTATCACGTGTGATTTGCCAGCAAAAATAAATTTAAAAAATTACGAAAATGAAAGATGAACCGAAAAATAAATGGGGATTTTTTTGTCAAGAGAATTGATGAAAAGTAAAAAATATTTTACACATGTTTTAGCAAGGTTGTAAATAGTAAAACCATTTGTGATGGTCAATTAACAAAACATATTTTAATTTTATCATTTTATTCGGAAGGGTTGTGACTTTGCCAAAAATAAATTACAGCGTCAAGGGCTAACTTGATCAATAATTGCGCTAAATTTTATCACATTAGGCCTTTAGGCTGGCAAGATATCAACAAAAATGTGTTGTACGGGAGTTCATCTCTAGTAATAAGCTTAGGCCGATGAGGGTGAATTCCTTTAAGCATATTTTGACAAAATTTATGTATTATAACATGGCTCAAGAAACTAATATTGAAGGCCAAGTTTCGTCGAATTCTGATAACCGTACATAAATTGGTCATTTTCTTCATATTCATATTCTAGTAAATTACAATTAATTAAGGTTTTCAGTTGAAATGAAAAAAAAGTTTATGGCACAAGCGAGATGCGAACCCACGATCTTTGGCTAGATACGCCGCTGCTCTACCACTTGAGCAAACCTGACCTCGATCCACTCGGACATCAACTTCCTATCTCAACCCCACCTTATGAGTTTCTTTCTGGCGTATCTAGCCGAAGATGGTGTGTTCGAATCCCCCTCGTGTTTCATCTCAACTAAAAACCTTAATTAATTGTAATGTATTAATTGGTCAAGCGGACCACGAAATTAGTGAATTTAATAATTTAAAATGAAGTATACTTCACTAAAGCTCTCCGTGGCCATTTCATTTGTCGTCGAGAATCCAATCCGATTACACGACATTTGAAAAATAGCAAAAAGGAGGGAAAACTCATAAGGTGGGGTTGAGGTAGGAAGTTGATGTCCGAGTGGATCGAGGTCACGATAGCTCAAGTGGAGAGCAGCGGCGTATCTAGCCGAAGGTCGTGGGTTCGAATCCCGCTCGTGCCATTGACTTTTTTATCTCAACTAAAAACCTTAATTAATTGTAATGTATTAATTGGTCAAGCGGCCCACGGAATTAGTGAATTCTAGTAAATATTGATTTGATTGAATGAAATAACATTGATATCGTTGAATAAAGTATTTCCATACGTAAACTTTGAAATATTGTTATATAGAAAATATAAAAAATATTGTTGAATAGAAAATATAGGTACAATTCACAGAAAAGATGCAAATAGATAGATATAGAAATATGATATAAACAACATCAGTATTGCTCAGTAGAAGAAAATATCGAGTCTCTCGAACTAGACAGAATAAATTTGCCCAAACTTAAATTTTATTCTGATTACAGATACAAAACTAGTTACATTTGCATTTCACCCAGTGGTGTCTTTATAAGTTTATTAAAGTTCAAACTGAAGTCCAGAAAGAAGGTTCATAGGGTGTTTTCGATTGGTCACTAGTATAAAGCCCAAACAAGATTGATCTTAGAACGCTTCCTTCGGGAACACCCGCTTTATCTAAAAGATTTTTTAAAAAATTGTAAATGGGTCTTGTTTTTTTTTAGTCCTTATGCTGTTTTCGGTATAGCATGTTTGGGAGGTAGAAGAAGAGTTGTCGTACGAGGGATGCGTACCAAGCATCACCGCGGATAATAAGAAACATCCCGACTCTCAGACTTCGAAGCATTTTTTGCTATCTGCACACCTATATACATACGGCAAGCTGAAAAGTCTCTCATCATGCCCATCTTCCGTGGTCTCCCTGTTTCTCTCTAACTAATTCTTTCCTCTTCTCACTATCTGTTCCCGTCATTCTCCTCTATTCTGTACATCAACAGGTATGTACCTATCCTCGTCATCGAATCGTAACACTATCGCGAACCTGCGTAACCGATTTCGAAGCATGAGCGTTGTTGAATCACAAGAACGAATTTTCCCACTGTTTTTGAGTATTTCACGGATGGGTGACTGATTTTTATTGAAAACTAGGAACTTTTATGTACGATTTACAATAAATATGCCATGTGGCATATGGCAACTGCGGATGAGTGAAAGCGCGGATAACGAGAATCTACTGTAAATGGTTTATACAATTCTTGGCAAATTTATTTTTGCGATTTTTTTGCAAGATTTCTCCTGTTATAAGATGAAATCCTGGGGGCTTTCATGAATTTTTGTTTGATTTCATTTAACATGCCTCGTCGTTTTCAGTAATAAGATTAGTCACTTCTTTCAGAGGGATGTTTTGATTAGGAATTAGATGAAGTTTTTTAGCCTAGATACTTGTTCTTGCTACATTGCAAAACATAAGCTATGTCATAATTGTTTCCTGTCCAATAACTGTTGTTTTTTCTAGGTACTATTAGAGTTGTCGATATTTTATTTGGTTTTTACTGTTACAGTTATAGACACGCTTTCATAAAACTATAGCGAGCACTTTTGAAAGTTTTGAAATTTACGAAATGTATAGATGGTACTTAATTAATCAGAAATCGTGAGATGCGGTCTGGTGTGATGTAGGTTTCAGAAAAACATTTTCTTTATCGTGCCAACGTTTCGATCTTTATTGAGATCATCTTCAGAGCCAATTTAACAAAAACATCTAGGATGTGGAAAAAAGTGAATTTATACAATGCAAAAAATTTTTATTTTTTTATTTTCAATCAAAGTATTTCTACTCACTCAAAGTGTTTGTTTTCTGCGTAATTGTGCCATTCTTGCGAGTCGTGTTGAGAGTGCCAGTGAGATATTGCTGTTTTATGTTTACATACGTTGAATTTGAAAGAGGTGGGGAAGGAAGTCGGTATAGAAAGACATTTTTGTATAAGGAGTCGGCTTGATGGAGGTGAAAAGAGCCGACGATGGGGAAAAAACGTTGGTAATGGTTCGGCCAGATTATCCTGTCAGGATTATATAGACGGGGATAAATAGGAAAAGGAAAGCTAAATTGTTCAAAAATCGTGAGATGCGGTCTGGTGTGATGTAGGTTTCAGAAAAACATTTTCTTTATCATGCCAACGTTTCGATCTTTATTGAGATCATCTTCAGGGCGCAAAGTGTTTGTCAACATGACACGCAAGAATGGCACACATACGCAGAAAACAAACACTTTGAGCCCTGAAGATGATCTCAATAAAGATCGAAACGTTGGCATGATAAAGAAAATGTTTTTCTGAAACCTACATCACACCAGACTGCATCTCACGATTTCTGAATAATCATCGACTAACAGTCACTAATCACCACACACATGTAAAAATGTTTGATGTGTGGAATGTGATGAATGTTTTATATGTTTTATTATATGTTTTGTGTGATGTGATGATATATGTATGTTACCTGTATTGAATTTGATTAATGATATTGGCGTAGCTGCGACTGAGTTTACATGTGTCTGTTCAGTAATTGATTCTGTGTTTATCCTGTTGATGTAAACCATTTCTAAAAAGTTACGTTTATGTTTGTTTTGTTCGGTGTGTAATATTTTTGGATTGTTGATTATTGATACGTATAGATGGTACTTTTTTCACGCATGGAGAGATCAGCAAAACAATTCTCAATATTTCTGTTTTAAACATATTTAAAATAAATCCTAGAAAGAATATCGTTGTTGTGATAAAGGCAAACACTCAGTAGTAAAATAACAACTATGTTATCTCACTGGAGTTGGAAGAAAATGGTATCGTTCGTCTCATTTCGATTCCTTGTTTTTTCGTTTAGTTTTTCTCATTGGATGTCGTATAATGTCCCGCCCATATCGTGCCTGAAAATACGGCTGAATAAAGACCTTCCGGCATCCTAGCGCTTTGGTTTAAAAAAAATATTCGCCCGCGCCGGGGGAAAAGAGTTGATATAATAAACAGGACAGCGGCATGGTACATACATGACGGCCCAACGAAAAAAATAAAAAAATAAAAAAAAATCAACGGACGAGAAGATGGATTGACGGCGTGGTCGGATCAGGGCGTAACTTATGAAATATGTTCTACAATACCATCCCTTCATCATGGCTCCTTGAGAAATTCAGAATGGCCCTTCACGTTCTTCTATTTTCCTTCGCAATTTTTTCTTTCGACTTTATCCTATTAGATAGAAAAAGCCGTACAGATAGCGGATGGTCAAATTATTAAACTTTTCTTATTACAATTATATTTCTGTCATTTCTAAAACAAATAAGAATTGTTTCATTGCACTACATACAAGTTTTTCAGACGTAGAGGAAACCTTCTTAATTGTACATTTTTACTCGGTTGTAAGGCCGTGAAATGAAATCTTTAACTTGGCGCGCTGAATGAGACCTGCTAAAGACAAAAGCTTAATTTTTTTATTATACTTTAATTTATTTTTCCTTTTATTAAAAAAAAAGCATTGTACCAAAGTATAGTACGACAAGGATAAAAATCCGTCTGTATGAAATTAAATGAGAATGATTAATGATAAGTAATCTAAGGTCAGAGCACTAATCAGCTGCTACAGATTAATTAGCGAGGGCAGCTGGAATCATAAGTGCAAAAACATAGGTCACTCGAAAATCTCACAACTATTAAGTAAGGTTAACGGTCAATTATTAAGCGTTATTGATAAAAAGTTTAAAACCCCTTTGGGGAAAAAGTACTTTCAGGTAGTCACCCCTTGTGATTATAATTATAGTCTGGATGATGACCATCGTAACAAAGACTGCTACACAGATGGATCACTTATCAAAGGAAGAGGGAGTGATGCAGGAATCTACATACCAAAATTAGAAATCAGCATCTCCTCCCCTCTTGGCAATAACACCTCCGTTTTTCACGCAGAAATCTGGGCTATCAATGTGTTTTGTAGAACACTTATGGAAAATAAAATTAAGGGAAAAGATATTAAAATCTTTTTTGACACTCAGGCTAGTGTTAGGGCATTAGAAAAAGACTATTTGTCAACCTCACGACTGGTGGAGGAAACTATAGATCTTATCAATAGGATCTCTTTCAGGTTTAAGNTATATTTATAATAAGTCATCAATAATAATTGATAAAACCAAAAATGAAATTAAAAATATTGCAATATACATATGAGTTCTAACGAAATTATACAGTTTAAGTGAATATAAACAAAACTTAATATTTCTTGGCCAGAGGGAGATAAAACATTATTTTAACTTGGAAAACTAGGAAAAAAGGATCATCGGTGAGGTCACAACAGAACGACAATTCTTTAAGTTTTTGCCGGGCTTGCCGTCATCATCAGGACCTATTTATTTTAGGAAAATATCGCAGTTAGAACGTATTGTATATTTTTAAAAAAGTTAAAAAACAATTATATTTTTCTTATTTTTTTAATACAATATGTATATGCAAAAACTTAAAGAATTGTCGTTCTGTTGTGACCTCACCGAAGATCCTTTATTCCAAGTTGTTCAGCAGCAGGTCGATCCATCATCTCATCTTTAATAACTTCAATTTTTTTTCTTTTTGCTCTTTTTTGAAAAAGTATTAACAGTTGAATAGCTGAATCAACTGATACCGGTAGTGCCACACTCCATATGTAAGATGCAAGGGGGTTACAATTTCTTTAAACACAGGATCTGAGACAAACGAAAAGCGAGATAGACTGGAGACATCTAGATACAGAAGACGATATTCCGATAAAATTGAGCGTTCAGCCACAAAGTGAAAAGTATCTTCCTTTACCTGGGGGGTTGCATAAAGAGCAACGCATGTTTAGAAAGCATCGCAGCTCACAGAGACGTAAAAGGTTGCCTGCTAACTCAGAAGACTGAAGAAACAAAGGGAATGGTATTATAAAGGAGGAACGGGTGGACAAGGAGGCTCCCCTCGTTCATTAGGCAATTCGATGAACTTCCCTAATTTGGTTTAGGAGGAGTTTGATATCATTTGTACACGTAAAAGAACAACCATAATCCTAAGCAGACGTGTTTTATTTCGAAAACAGGTAACAATCGTGTGTATAACTTCTGTAATTTTGGATAGGAGAGTGGATGCCCAAGTTCGAGCATTTTAAACAAATAAATAGGGAGCTTTAAGGTAAAAATGTATAGTAGGTCAATCCCAGTTTCTAACAATAGCATACGTGTGTCAGGAAGAGAGAAGAGGTTTTTAATAATAATTCTCTCAACTTTTTCGATCATCTCATATCTCTGAAATCCACAGATCTGGCAGCGTAGGCAAGAAGGAACGACAAACGCAATTAAATACCTTGAAGTTTGAAAAAGCTTAACTAGGTCCTGGGTGAACAGATCATTCCAAACCCTATTTACTGCTAATTTATCGAGTGTGGCTTTAACTTGAATGTGAAGAAGAAGAAGAAAAATAACTTTATTCTGGGACTGGTGTCCCCTAAGATTAATTTACATGAAATAAATAAAGGAAGTTCCTTCTATGAAGTTAAAAGTAAAAAAGATAGACAATGTATACCAGTAAGGCAGGACAGAAGAAAAAATTACGAGAATATTAAACAAAAATAACAAATGTTAACGTGAGATCTCTGCTTGGAGAAAAGGAGGTGATTACACAGGTGGGATTTAAAGGAGGAAAAGGAGGCAGCGTGACGAATAGAAAGGGGAAGGGAGTTCCAGAGTTTAGGGGCTCGGATCAGAAAGGATCTTTCGATGGTTTGGGTTGTATGTTGCGGAAGGATAAGGTCGATTGGGGATGAGCGGGTCTTACGTGTGAGATGTGAGGAGTTGAATTGGAGGGATTGGATGATGTAAGGAGGACGACGAGCACTGGACTGGAAAAGAAAGCAACCTAGGAAATACAGTGCACGGAAGGAGGCGAATAGCCAGGAAAGTTGGGAATACAACCCCGACTCCCGGGATCCCCGTGGGGTCCCCAAATCTTACGCAATAATTCATAATACGCTTCAATCGCGCGTTCTCCCCCTCCGAGAGACCACCGTATGCCAAACAGCTATAATCGAAGAAGGGAAGTATAAGGGAAGATACAAGGAGTTTGCGGGTGGAGAAAGGTAAGAGAAGCCAGGACCGACGAAACAGGCTGAGGCAGGCAATGGAATGGCGGGAAATTTGGGAAATGTGAGAATGCCAGGAAAGGTTTTGGTCATTTGGTCATGGTTATTTAGCATGAGAGATGGGATGCTGGGGAGGGAATTGAGGAGTTGCCTGGACCCGATAATTATGGCGGTGGATTTGGACGGATTGAGGACTAGAGAATTTTTATGGGCCCATTCGTTGATGGAGTTTAGGTCTTTTTGGATCTTGAGAGTGGCCGAGTGAAGAAGATCGGAAGGGTGGAAGGATATGTATATCTGGGAGTCATCGGCATATAGGCGATAATTACAGGACTGGATGGAGTCGAGCAGATCATTGATATAAATGGAAAAAAATGTGATCGATAAAAGGCAATTTGGACGACAGATCGACCCCAAAAATATTTGTATTGTTTACTACATCTATATTCTTATCCTTGCAATTCCAACGCTCTGACACTGCTTGCTTACCACCTTTCCTGAAAATTAAAATTTTAAATGTATCCAGATTTACGGTAAACGCTTACAATTAATAGCTAAATCTGGAACATTTATTTACACTACACATACTAAGATTCCGAGGTAAAACCCCAGAACTTCAAAATAAATTTTCCCCCAAATATTTCTTTTATATTTCTCGTAATATTTACAATAATAATAAGTCCCTCAAAGATTTTCTTTGATACTATGAACAAATAAGTTTGAAAATACAATATATATTTTGGCTAAAAAAATATATGACCAGGTGGTGACAAGATTATCTCTATTTAAAGAAATTCTTCTTTATTTTCAGGATGATGTCTAAAAGTAAAAGCGCGAAATGATGAGGAGGATTCTCACTTTGCTACTTCTTGCAGCCAACTTCGTGCTATTGGCCTTCTGTGACAATTTAGGTAAGTTGTTCCATTATAAATCCCATCTTTCTCCGATATCTCGTCGTTGTGGGTTTTTCCCGCGGACATGAATATTCAAAAGGGTTTTTCACCAGAGCGCACCTTCCTTTAAACAAATGCAAAGCAGCTCCATTGTAAGGTGGACGGGTTTTGCCGCGTATGAGCCCTCAAGTGTTCTACGACACCGTCGATCAACGGACGGAACGTTTTCACAGCACCCTGAAACCGGTTGACAGGGGGTTGAAAAAACCAGCTACGAAAAGAGATTCAAAGCCTTTTAAGCGTGTTGTAAACTAGAAGCTCACTTTTATTCTTTTTTTATTCTTTTTTCCAAACTATATTTTTAGGGGTCTTTTGTCTTCAGGATTTAGTAAAAAGATGGTCGGATTAGAAGCGGGAACATCAAAACTTGAAAAGTTATTATCTTACATTCTGGGAAAGAAATGTCATAAAATATAAAACCACTTAACAACAAACCATTCATGTAGAAACAAAAGTTCAAGTCCAACTATTTTCAGGATCGAATGGATTCGAGACAGGAAATATTCCTTAGGAACTTGTTGCTATCACTCTTTCAGAGACAATTTCGATGAATTTTTGCCTTTTTTATTTACACAATATTAAATTACTATAAATCCGGCATTATCAATTATTTTTTAGATGGAGAAAGCAATATAATATTTTCAATGGAATTGAAAGGTTTAAAGGTCAATGATGCATTGTGATAACATCATAATTAATGAAATTAATATTTAAACATATTTACACAATATTAAATTACTATAAATCCGACATTATCAATTATTTTTTACATGGAGAAAGCAATATAATATTTTCAATGGAATTGAAAGGTTTAAAGGTCTATGATGCATTGTGATAACATCATAATTAATGAAATTTATAAAATTAATTATTTAAAAATAATTAAGGTTTTTAGTTGAGATAAAAAAGTCAATGGCACGAGCGGGATTCGAACCCACGATCTTCGGCTAGATACGCCGCTGCTCTACCACTTGAGCTATCGTGACCTCGATCCACTCGGACACTAACTTCCCATCAAAAAGGTGGGATCTTTTGCCATTTTTCAAATGTAGTGTAATCGGATAGGATTCTCGGCGACAAATGAAATGGCCACGGAGAGCTTTAGTGAAGTATACTTCTTTTTAAATCATTAAATTCACTAATTTCGTGGTCCGCTTGACCAATTAATATATTACAATTAATTAAGTTTTATAGTTGAGATAAAAAAGTCAATGGCACGAACGGGATTCGAACCCACCAACTAAAAACCAAGCGGTCAAGCGGACCACGAAATTAGTGAAATTATTTACAAAGTTCAATATAGCTATTTTTTATTTTTATGCACATTTAGAAATTGAAAGACTTCACTACGACATATAGTTAGTTTATAATATTTTATGGAGTATTCCTGGGATGGGAGATAATAGAAAAGCCTGGAATGGAAGTGCTAAGGTGAGAAGAAAGCTTAGAATGGAACTTAAGGTGTGGCAAAGGATAAAGCCTAGTGAATGGTGGGCGTTGGAGAAGAAGCAAGATGGAAAATTCTTCTGAGGACGTTGGAAGGCTTGGATCGGTTAGATATCGGATCGCTTCGAGATTCCCGACAGTTTTGCTTTGTATGTTCTAGTAGGTCTAGTATTGTAGTGTTAGTTGAATTTCACATCTAAATTTGTTCCTGGTAGTCTGCTTAGTTGTCCATGTCTTCTGTGCTAGTCTTGTCGATTCGGTCTAGCTTAGGTCACATCAGTCTGCTGTACAACTATAAGTCCTAGATATTTCACTAGTATCAATATCGATAATTCCTTGTTAGTGTTTAATCCAAGTTTTAGTTTTTATTAAGGTCAAAATTATTTGGCTGTAGTTTTTTTTGTACGATTTCATCTTTATTTTTTGCGTCTTTCTTCCACGAGGTCGAGGTGTTCGCGTATATTGGCGGTAGGTCGTCGGATTTATAAATTATAAATAGTGTACAGGAAAGAACCTAGAGTGATCCTTCTGGGCACCGGGTACCTTTTGACCAATGTGAAACAACAACACAAAACTCTTGCCGCTTCAGTCTAGCTAGGTCACATCATACATAGATGGTCATATAGGGTTGGGGGGACCGTGGTAGTGAGTTATGGTGTCTTAGGGTCGGCTGGAAGAACTCTCGGTCGTGGGTTCCATTCCCACTGTCTCCTCTTGATTTTCTGACCCGTGCATAGGGCGATAAAAAATTGACACCCTCATTAACACAAAGTTGGGTAAGTTCGAATCTAAGCGACGATATTTTAAATGTAGTAAAAACACTATGAAGTTTTTAACTTAAATGGTAGGGTCAAGAACGATCCGATTTAACCCTTTCACTTTTTGTAAATAGGATCGATTTTGTACCTTTAGGTCAATTTTTATACAGCGAAATCATTATTTTTTTCTGGAATTGAATTGCATTTTTTACTTTTTTCTAATGAAAAACGTCCTATATGGCTTACCAATCCAGGCCTTTATGAAGGTTCAAAGGAATAAAGAAGTACCAGTTTGCAATTGACTCCTGCCACGGGATTTTGGGATCGACAGGATCGCCGACTTTTAGCATCAGTTAACTGAGCCGATAATTCAACTCTTTATGAGCACTCTACCTCAGCTGAGCACGTCTTTCCATAAAATTTGAAATCCCCATTCCTGAGAGACGGACCTACTACAGTTAGCCCCCTGGAAATATCCAGCTCACGTACCATTTAAATCCAGGCTATCATGAGAATCTCAACTGCTACCTAAATCTCGGCCCGACTCAGCCGGCTACACACGGAAAATATTTACAGAGAAAATATTTTTTAATATCGCCATGCCTTGATTTATACCGCTTCGCCGGGTTTCTAGAAGCCTTTGCATTCAAACGTTGTCCATAAAAGAGAATTAATGAATAAAATAAAACACAAGTCGTCCGTTTAATCTTTAAATCTACCGCTCCGATTAATTTCACAGTCCTGTTTTTCTTGTCGGACGAGCTGATACTCATCAGCAAAAGGGGCGATATTTTTTTGTACAAAAACAAATCTTGTCTGAATAAATAAACACTGTTGACGCTAAACCTTTTTTTGATGTAACAATACACAAAAAAAAAAGATTTTATACGGGTTTTCTAATCCAAAAATATAGAATAACCCCAAAGAGCTGGCGGAACCCCGATCAATATTGACAACGTAGTATTTCTTAATTCGTAAATATCAATTATGCCTGTTCCACAACACTGTAATTCAAATTTTCTACTCGTGTAGATTCAGCTTTGGCCGCACACAATCCGCCGATATTAATTTCCCGACCGGTTCTAATCACAGTGCGGCCACGTGGAATCTATGATGATAGATTGAAAGTTCCAACCCTTCATTCAATTACGACCTTAGACCAGACGCACGTAAATCTGGAAATTTCTCAAAATATACCATTTGTTTGTGTTAAAAAAAAGAATCCTTATTATTATTTATTTATTGCTGATATAAGGACAAAAATATTCAGTGAGCCAATGAGTATTTTTTCGCACAATAAAAAAAACAATGTACCACTTGCTTGAATGGTCTACTGTGCAATTCTCTTCATTTTCAAATTTAAACTAATTTCTTGGCAATTAATAATGTTTCGGACGTTCAATTTGATCAAAAACCGAGTGAGATGTTTATATTTTCTTGGAATACCTCTGTCGTTAGGGGAGGGTCAGATGTAGAATAAGCATTGATTTCTTTGTTAGAATGTGTGGTTAATAGCAGTGTAGATTGTGAAGAGGATTGGTTTTAAGGTATTTCCTTGAAGAATGCCGTGTGGAAAGGGTAGACAATTGCTAAAGATTCCGGTACCCAGGTTTTCAACCTTTCCTAATGAACTTGCTCTAAGATGACCTTGAGTATGTGTACAGTTGGGCAAAGCGTAAATGTCACGTAATAGTGTTTTTGCTCGTTTAAAGGTGGCCATTCACGATCACTCCAAATGGAACCGCGCCAAGTCGTACCATTTGGAGTGCCTGAAATTTGAGGGGGTATTCACGACCGCTCCACAGCCAGTCGCTCCGAACGTCAACCAGTGAATTACCTTCTCAAAATGGATGACGATCTCTTGTGCTACTCTTCTGTTTATTTACATATTAAAAGCAAAAAATCGAAGAGAAAATGGTGTAAGAAGTGGCTCCTGAACAGAAGCCGTAATACCCATATCAATTTGATGAAAGAACTTTCCCTTGGACCCGCTGATTGGAGGAACTATTTAAGGATGGATGAAACGTCTTATTTATTCATTATATTTAGTGTTCTATTGACCAAATTACTTCTTTCAATTATTTAATCTTTTTTGAAATGTTTTGGTTGAAATGAAAAAGCTAGTGCCACGAGCGGGATCTGAATCCATGGCCTTCGGCTGAATACGCCGCTGCTCTACCACTTGAGCTATCGTGACTTCGATCCGCTCCGACGCCAAAAAATTGCAAAAAGAGAGAAAATTAGAAAGGTTGTAGGTTGAGATGGGGAGTTGGTGCCCGAGTGGATCGAACTATCGAAGTCACGGTAGCTCAAGTGGTTAGCGCAGCGGCGTATTTAGCCGAATGTCGTGGATTCGAATCCCCTCGTGACACTATTTTTTCATTTCAACCAAAACCTTACAAAAAAAAAGATTAACGTCTTATTTATATTTACTCCAGCTTGTTACCCCCTTGATTAGAAAACAAAAGACAGTCATGAGAGAAATCAACACTACATGAAAGGTTGGCAACCACATTACGATTTCTGCATTTTCGCATCTCTCATTGCGTTTGTATCCTTTCTTTTGAAAACGTCGACCAACTGGTTAAGGATCGAATTTCTTTTATTTCTATCGTGGTAATCATTGTCCACCACTTTCATAAACATGATAAACTTTCATACAAATCAATCACCTCAACAATAAAATCTCGATTGGATGTCATTACCAATAAAGAATAAACGTTTTTGACTTTTTGAGAATGTACGACGGAGATGTTTGCTTAGTGAGAGAAAGACGGAGACCGCCAAAAAAACGAGGGTTTTCCCATTCACGACCAGGCCAGCGCGCCAAAATCCCCACCCTCCATGCCAGGTTTTCTCATTCACGAACGCGCCATGCCGTCGTCGCGCCGTAGATATTTGGAGTGGTGCGATGGAGTTTGGACCGGTCGAATATTCGGCACAGCCGGGCACGCCAGTTCAGTTTTGCCATTGACGTGGTTTTTGGAACGTCGTCGCTACGTTTGGACTGCTAGGAGCGATCGTGAATGGCCACCTTAACTTCATCCACTACCGAGTTCACCAATTAGGTCTAAGTGTTCTTGGTTTGCTTGTGTTGCTATGGTAGGATTGGAATGTGTGAATACAATCGAGGTCTTGTCCAGGTGGGTTGTGATTTGTGTATTAGAATGTTTGGGTATGTCTGAAGAGTAGATTGTAAACAGGAATGGTCCTATACGTTCTTGCCGATCACCAGCTTTGTATGGCACGACGTGAGCAAAATCGTTAAAACACTATTTATGCTTTCTCAGGTTTCATTTCAATTTATTACCCATTCTACCCTTCTAGTCGGAGATTACCTTGTTTATATAGACAACTGCACTGGTCTGAGCGTGAATGTCCCATAAGTTTTAGTTCGTTTAATTTGGTCTGAGTTCAGTAGTTGATAATGAAGTCTAGGTGTTGCATTTTGTTGTTAAGGTAAGATCAGAGTGTGTGAATAGGATCGCGGTGTCGTCCGAGTAGGTTGTGATTTGTATGTTAGAATTGGTGGGTATGTCGGCAGTGTAAACCATAAAGAGGATCCTTGGATACTTCCTTGCGGAACGCTAGCTTTGATTTGCACGATGCCTAAAAAATCATAAAGAAGTCGTTTCTGTTTCTTGCAGTTACTGCTTACGCCCTATCCTATACAACAAGCATCCTTGTCCTTAATCTGATTTTTTTAAACAATGAACCAGTTATGATGATGAGAATGGAATGCACCCAAGCAAGAGTTTTGTATTTCCCAAGCACTACCTCTGGCTTGTACTTTACCTAGTTACTTAGTACAATTGATTAAGGTTTTTAGTTGAGATAAAAAAGTCAATGGCACGAGAGGGATTCGAACCCACGAGCTTCGGCTTGATACGCCGCTGCTCTACCATTTGAGCCATCGTTACCTCGATCCACTCGGACACCAACTTCCCATCTCAACCGCACCTCTTGAATTTTCCCTCCTTTGACCATTTTTCAAATGAAACTAGTTACTGAGTTTTGGGCGTTTTGGAATCCTAGGTTGTGATTTTATTGGTAGTTTCTTCATCCACATTGCATGTTCTTCAAATGAAGTCATCCCTTAATGCTGCGAAGATGTTTTATTAGATGCAAGCAAACGGTATATAGCCATATCAATCCTCTGAGCTTTACCTTGTTTAAGCGTAGCAATTTGTTTGGCAGATTTGGTGAGGGTTCTTTAATCCAGTGCGTAAAGTGTCTGCCACCTATGAAGTTCGCCCACTTCTCTTTCTGATTTTTTGTGAACCTATTCTGAATGGAAGGCTCTCTGGAGTTGTAGGATTATACAATGATCTTGCAGATCCTCCTCTTGCCCGTTAATCTGTCTACTTGTCGAAACCTGACGTTTTATCTAATTATAAGCTGATGTCCTCCGAGTACAGTGCTGGCCGACTATGTAGAGAACGGGAGATAAAAAAATTAAAAGCACATTTTCTTGTATTGCACGACAAAAATAAATAGATTGGAATAAAGGCCATAGGGTAAAAATAACTCGTAAAAGCTCAATTGGAATTGAAATCATACAAGCGCACCTGTGTACTCCCCCTGAACAAGATTTCGGTTATGTTGGTTCTGATTTGATCGTATTGCGGATTTAAAGAAAGGTTATACAGTTATAATAAAAGTGATCAAATTAACTTTATTTTATGTTCTCGAGAGCTATAGAATCTGAAGGGAGTGAGTTAATGCCGAGATGAAGCTTTTAAGCGTCCAGATTACAGCGTAGTAAATCGACCACTGAATACTGCAACAGCAGTACACCATTTATACGGAGGCAGTAATCGTTTAAAGCAAAGCTTATTTGATGTTCGCCATAAAAAGGGACGTGGAGTGGGAATCTGTGCGTTAAAAATCCAATGAACTAGGCCATCTTTGACAACCCCTTGTGAGGGGGCGACCCGACGACGGTGTCTCGGGGAAGAATCAGGTCCGCCGGGAAAAAGGCCCCCGCGCCACCTTCGGCCCACATCTTTTTATGACATCTCGACGGTCGAGAAAATCCGCTTGAAAGGCATTATGGAAGCCCTTTCCAGGAAACGAGCCGGAAAATGATCGGAGAGCCGGAAGGCTGCGCTTAATTTACTAGCATCCGCCCTCTTCCGCAGATTGTAAATTTTACCAACTCGCTCTTGTCTCCCCCGCTCTTGGTGGGGACACTGTTTTCTAGAATTTTTCTCAGTGAACGAATCTGGTTGGAAAACGCTATTGAATCAGAAGAGCCTGAATTCCTTTATGAGAGCCCCATTTTTGATTACCAGAATTTACCACCTACCTATCTTATTGCAATTTCTGATATCTTTCATCCTTTTTAATAGCTTGAAAAAAATGAAACAATTGCCTTAAATTTTTATAACTGGCTTTTTTTTATTACTGTTGAATTGATATATCTTTCCCTGGAGATATGTTTTAAGCCTTTTGACCAGTACACAACCAGTAAACGAGTAAAACGAATTCGAAAACAATGCTGAAAAATAATAAATAATAATTAAAATTAATAACTTTTCGCAATTAACATTGTCGTTCAAATAATTACAATATACATTTTGATATTTGTAAATAGAAAAGCTGCGAGAAAATAACATAAAAAATATTACTTTTCATTCATACTCTTTATTTTTCTTATCTCTTTATTCCTTTCTATCTACCTATACATACCTGTATATTTCAAAGATTCTCCTTATCTTTTTATCCATCTAGTTCTCTCCTCTTCTCGCTCACTTTCCCTCCCCATTCTCTGCCATAGGATTAAAGATGAGATATATAAAAAGAATAGTTCATGAAACGTTATTAAATAATATAGAATTGGGTTTTTATAATACGTGACAAATGCTCAAAAGATGCAATGCACGCAAAGGAAGTCAAAAATTACAAATTTTTCTGTTAAACATTATACAATTAATAATTAAGAGAGACAAAAAAAAGTGCCATTGTTCCAAGTTCTCATAGTGATATTGAATATATGAAACATTATGTTTTGTAATATGTAAAAAAAATTATTGTTTTTTTTTAATGTATATTTTCTAACTCATATAATCATCATCTCTAAGTCACATTATTTTAAAAATTGATATGATTTAAAAGATGGCCATAATTCTAAGCTATATCATTTTTCTTAAGTTGTTTAATACAGGAAAATAACTTAATCATTGTGTAGCCCACAACATTAACACATACACCTTTTGTGTAATTATTATTTTGTTTAAATAAGTTTTGTAATATTTCTAGTATGTGTAATAATATCTGTCTCGATCTTTCAACGTCACTCATCCTTGAATTTTTTGTTTTGGAGTTTTCAATGTTACTCTCGATCTCTATACTACTTCCTTCCCTTTTTGTGTTTATCATAAACTTGCCCTAACTCCGTCCGTCTGTCTGTTTCCGGCTTCCTTCTGACATCAATCTCTCGCTCCATCTCAGTCATTGTATCATTCAACTTTTCCTTTATACTCATTATCTTTTTTTTTATATTTTTACTTTCCATCGCTTCTTAATTCACTCAATTTATATACAATCTCGCTATATCTCACACTCTCTCTCTACACACACACAAACTCCCTTTCTCTCTCTCTCTCTCTCTCTCTCTCTCTCTCTCTCTCTCTCTCTCTCATAATATAAAAATGTTATAGAATACAAAAGTTTAGTTTCGTAACATTTTTCTCACTCTTAATCTCCATCTATATCTTTCTTACTAATCATTCCTGTATATCTTTTTATGTCTCTTTCTCTACTTTTGCATTCTTCGGTTTCACTTTATCTATCCCTGTCTCTCTCTCATTCTCTCTCTTTTTTCTTTCTCTTTCTTTCTTTATTTATTATAACTCCAACAGAAAGAATCTACAAGAGGAGTAGTCAAAAAAAGGCACATATTAACAAAAATAACAAATTAACAAAGCAATAATAACAAAAACACAAGGCTTAAAGATTCAAGGAAAGTAAACATTTTAATTTAGCTTTAACTGAATTCAAGGAATACATCTATTTCATTAGAATAATAATTCAGCAATCTCATTATCCTCGGTATGGGTGAATTTAGTTCATATTCTGTTTTGTAGTATGGAACAAAGAACAAATTATGGTTCCTAAGTGGTCGCTGAGGCACACATAGCGACAAATGCAAGTCTAGGACATCAATGGCCCCATTCCACAATTTCCAAACCCAAATGAGATCGGCAAAAATACGGCGGGAGCTAAGCGACTCAAGACCAAGCCAGTTCAGTCTTTCCAAATAATTCGGGTATGCAAGACCAAACCTAAAGGTCATTATCCTGGTTGCTTTCTTTTGTACTTTTTCCAAGTCGCTAATCTCACCAACGTAGTAAGGGGACCACACGACACTTGCATATTCCAGATGGCTACGAACGAGGGATTGATATAATATTCTAACTGCCAAGATGTTTTTAAAATCTCTAGAAAACCTAGTAATAAAGCCAAGATTGCGTAGAGCCTTACCTCGAATCTGTTTGATATGGTCACTGAAATCACCCTTTCTGCTGAAAACGTCACCAACGTCGGAGATAGTGTCAACCACTTCCAATCTCTGCCCATCAACGAAATAGTCAAAACAATCAAAGTTACGAGGTCGGATATTTTTAGAAAATTTAATTACCTTGCATTTGTTAATATTCAAAGGAAGACGATTCTGCTCGCACCAATTATTGAAGCAGTCCAGTTCCCTCTGTAAACCAACACAGTCGTGAATAGAAGACACTGAATTAAAAATTTTTAAATCATCCCCCAATAAAGAAAACTTACAAACCTCGAATATACTACAGACATCATTGAAATAAACAAGAAATAATATGGGCCCGGAGTGAGAACCCTGAGGTACGCCACAAAATGTAGAAATCCTATCCGATATCTCATTATTAATGAGAACAGAAAAACAGCGACCAGATAGAAATGATTCGATGAAGGATAACAAAGGATCACCAACTCCAAGGATTTTCAACTTAAACAGAAGAATATCAATGTCAACTCTATCGAAGGCCTTAGATAAATCTGTATATACAGCGTGAACACTATTTCCATTCTCAAGGGAATTAACAATAAAATCATAATAATGAAATAAATTTGTACTGGTGGATCTACCCCTTAAGAAACCATGCTGATTGATTTTAACATATGATCGAAAAGCCATGCTTAGTGCGTTAGCAAGAATAGAATCGAACATCTTGGCGAAAACAGAATATTTTATGTCTCAATATCTCTCTCTCTCTCTCTCTCTCTCTCTCACACACACACACACACACACTCTCTTCTTATTTCTCTCTATTTCTTTCTCAGAGTCACTTTTCCTCCACACACATCATCTCTGTCCTTCTTTCACACACACACACACACACACACCTTCTCTATCAATTCCATGTATCTACTCATCTCACGCTCTTTCTCTATCTTTCTCCATTTCTCTCAATCTAACTTTCTCTTTTTTCCTCAATCTTTTACGTTATAAACGTTATGTGGAATGGGTGGCCGAGAATGATGAACAGTCAACAAGATTAGGCAAAAAATCTGCCTTTGTTGTTGCAAAATTAATTGCTTTATAAGAACTTCTACAATTAAAAAAAAATCATTGAATGTTTTCACAAAAACATTGTTTTGAATCAAGATTAATTGTTTACTTTGAAAAATAAATATTCACGGTGGAAGCAAGATCTATATTGATTTAAGGCTCTTCCCTTAATTGCCTTTAATTTAATTAATGTTATAAAAAAGAAACATTCAAATTGCTGTTTGGCCGTAAGGATTGGTCCAATATTAAAATTTTGTCGAATATATTTTCTTGTAAACCTGATATTTAGTTTTTAAACGGATTTGATGTTATTAAGCTTCAATAATTTATGATATGAAAAAATAGTCCATTTTCCTTATTTTGAAATTTATATACTGTTACGTTTTAGTAAATGATTTTAATACAGATCGAAGTCAGAACTTTGGCACTCACTCCGAGTTTACAAATGTGATCAAAATTTTGGGGGAGAATTGAAAATTTGCATAATTTTGTTTGCTTTGTAAATTAGAGTTCACGGTATCACTGGAAGTTGATTTAATGACGCCAACTCAATCGAAAAGTGCCCTTCCCTCGTTGATTGGGCAAATCAATGTTGAGGGCGAGTTGCGGAAAACTATTGCAGTTGGAAGGGTCTGTTGTCTAGAGTTTGTGATTAGAGCAATCAGGTTGCCGGAGGCGGCGAACATTGCCACTCCAACTGCTGCCTCCTTATCAGTGCTACTCATCACGAAACTGCGGATATTAAATGGATAAAAAAATACCATTCACCTCTTCTGACGTTTCCATTACGGCTGTCAGATGTCTACACATAGCGGCCCCCCATGCATACCGACTGCCGTGCCGAAAAAAAATCTAATCACATGCGGGCATAACATAATCAATAAGGGTATCTTATGCTTTATTTCATCAGGCGGTTCCCTGAGAAAAACGGAATACGTTCGTTTTCTACAATAAATTATTAAAATATAGAAACAACATAAAACGTGAAATATTAGAAAAATAGAAAATAATATTAAAATAATATTCACTAGTTTCCTGGTCCGCTTGACCAATTAATATCATACAATTAATTAAGGTTTTTAGTTGAGATAAAAAAATCAAAGGCACGAGGGGGATTCGAACCCACGATTTTCGGCTTGATACGCTGCTCTACCACTTGAGCTATCGTGACCTCGATCCACTCGGACAGGTTTTTAGTTGAGATAAAATAGCAAAAAGGAGGGAAAATTCTAAAGGTGTGCTTGAGATGGGAGGTTGGTTCCGAAGGGGTCGAGGTGGGAGAGCTCAAGTGGTAGAGCAGCGGCGTATCAAGCCGAAGATCGTGGGTTCGAATCCCGCTCGTGCCATTGACTTTTTTATCTCAACTAAAAACCTTAATTAATTGTATGATATTAATTAGTCAAGCAGACCTCGAAACTAGTGAATTTAATAAGTTTGAAATGAAGTATATTTCACTAAAGCTCTCTCTGGCCATTTCATTTGTCGTTAAGAATCCAATCCGATTTCACGACATTTGAAAAATGGCAAAAAGGAGGGAAAATTCAAAGGTGCGGTTGAGATGGGAAGGTGGGGTCCGAAGGGGTCGAGGTGGGAGAGCTCAAGTGGTAGAGCAGCGGCGTATCAAGCCGAAGATCGTGGGTTCGAATCCCGCTCGTGCCATTGACTTTTTTATCTCAACTAAAAACCTTAATTAATTGTATTAAAATAATAGAAAAATCTGTGCATCTCGTTGTGTGAATGATTAAGGCATACGAAACATACTTTCCATGCAACCGGATCTAACTTCGAATCCCGGTATTACCTTCTTAGTTTTAAATGTTCGTTGAAAAAATAGTATTTTAAAGTGTTGACCTCTCATACGCGACACACAAATTGTACTAGTAAATTCGACAGAAATTGATTTGTCTACATGTAATGTGTTAATATATAAATATTTAATAATGAGAGAACAACATTGAAGAGCATAATTTTTATGTTTCAAACGAGATTCTCAGCCATGTCGTTATTTTACCAAACACAACGTGACTGCTAAAAGTATCGCTTATCCATGTTCCTCATACTCTGGCCATGTTACTATACTAAATTTTCCCGCTCAAATTTAATAATTATCCTCAGATGCATCTTTTAATTTGTGTCATACTTGTTGGCCAACAGGCTACGTGAAGAGGAACGGAAGGTAATAGGATAGACAGTGGGTGAAAGTTAAATTAAAAAATTTAAGAAAGAGCGAGGATAAAAGATAGAAATATAAATTTAATAACAGTCGTATGCGAACGATTCGGAAGGGAAAGATAGATAAATAGAGATAAAGATAGAGAGAGAGAGAGAGAGTGAGAGCGATAGACGAGAGAGAGAGAGAGAGTGAGAGAGAGAGAGAGAGAGTGAGTGGGGGAGTGAGTGAGATAAATGAATTTTTTTATTTGATTAGATATACAGATAGGTACATAGATAATAGAAAGATAGATACATAAATAGATAGAGAGAGGGGGAAGAGATAAAGATAGGGGAGGAGAGAGAGAGAGAGAGTGAGTGAGTGGGTGAGTGAGTGAGAGAAATAACTGAACTGATGATTTTTTTTCATTTGATTAGATATACAGATAGGTACATAGATAATAGAAAGATAGTTAGATAAATAGAGGGAGAGAGAGGGGGAAGAGATAAAGAGAGGGGAGGGGAGAGAGAGAGAGAGATTGGGTGAGTGAGTGAGAGAAATAACTGAACTGATGAATTTTTTTTCATTTGATTAGATATACAGATAGGTACATAGATAATAGAAAGATAGATATATAAATAGATAGAGAGAGAGGGGGAAGAGATAAAGAGAGGGGAGGGGAGAGAGAGAGAGAGAGAGTGAGAGAGTATGAGCGATGAACAATAAAAAATATTAAACCAAATTTTATTAGATATAAAACATATCATCATAACTAGATAATGTAGGTAGTGGTTAATTTCCTTCAACAGGTTTTTTCTAATTTATTTTTATTTTCTTATTTATCGTGTTCAAGACGGAATCAAACAAAACATAACTTGTAAATATATATTGTGATATAAACCTACCGATTTTGTCTCTGGTACACAATAAATGACATACTAATAAATATTAAAGTTATTAATGATAAAACAAGAAAAAACAATTTTTTGAAGTGCTTCAAAACATTCGTTATCTCCCGTTTAACCTAGTACAAAGATTGAGTTTGGTCAAATCGATTTTGCCACGAAACTTTTGGAGGATTTGTACTTCAATATTACGTATTATTTATTTTCTGGAAACTTTGACACTTAAAGACACACCAGAGGGAAATTTTATTGCGTTGAACTTCAAAAGAACCTTCGTTTTCGTCTCAAAAATCCCTAATATGATGAACATTTCTTGAAAGATTAACGCCCACACATTAATTTTGAGAAGTACCATCCAATTCTTTTGACACGTTACGAGACATGAAGTCTTTTGATGATGTCCATTTATCCTGGCCGAAAGATGAATTTGATGTATTTCTAAGAAATCAATAAAGCACACGTCTTCTTCAGGAACAATTTGTCAATAATATAATGAAATTTAGAAAAGAGGATAAAATTCCAACCAAACTGTTACACTCTTAAAAGTCTATATTTTATTTTAAGTATGTATTTATAATCTAGAAGAAATTAACAAATGTTGATATCAAATCGTCTTTTTACTGCCCTAATGCTTTATTCATAAATTCAGATAAATCTAGTTAATAATTGACCAAAATTTATAATTTTACCTTGGTATATACCTTTATAGACTTTTTATTATAATAAAAATAAACTATATTATTATCATACAATTGCTTCCAAATATGGAAGGAAGGATCATAAATTAAAATAACAGTACTGTTCGAATGTAACATTTGTAAAACGTTTAGCAAATAGTCTTTCATTTTATTAATGAATAAACATTATAATCAGTTATTATATTTTTCCTTTGTAATTATTATGGAAAAAACATTTCTTATAAAAAAAAAATTGGTTAGCCTGCGCTAAACCATAAATTTAATACTAATCGAGTCTGGCAGGATATCTTAAGATAACTCTTGCACCATTTATCATGCATGTCGGCTCGAAGTCAAACGAGTTTTTGTTAGCTTAGCCCATAAAAATTTTTAGTTGGTTTTCAAGGTGTTCTTAACTTATTCAGATAAGGATGAGTAAAGGTGCTAACCCTAACACAGCGATGATATGCGGATCATAAGATTTTTGACTTTTTATCACATTGTTTTTCTTCTTCAAAGGATCACAAACTCCACCGAGCTCTAGGAGGCCAGGAATAAACCTAACTCAGAGGAAAACCTCTGGGGCACAAAGAAAGTGCGTATCTAAAGAGCAAGGACCCAGCTATTTGGTTAAAAGGTGGGCGGAAGGCATTCTGGCGATTCTGAGACAGCGTTGGAACGCAAAAACCTGGCCTCTTTCCATTCTTCGGGGGTGGGTGAATTTACATGGGACCAACCCGGCATATACTGACCTACATCTAGAATTCACTTAAACTACAAAGCCACCGACATAGCGCGGGGGAGAGCGAGAGAGGAGAGAATGGGAGAGAAAGGGGAGAAAGAGCGAAAGCACAATGCGAGTAAAGCCTCAACCGCACCCTGGGGGAAAAGGACTAACGCCTCTTATTCTTACGTGGTTGAAATTTTAAAATCCTTCCTCTCTGGAATATCTTAAGGTATTTTCGGCCCACAATGGTCTTAAACTGAATTTAAAACGAATCCCTGAGGGGGTGGTCAATTAAGTAACTAAAGAATGTGGGTACTTGAATTTATTCTACACTAAAAACTACCAAGTACTATACTTCATTAGGTAGCAGATATTTTATCAATACCTTAAACTCTGAATTTAAAAGTATGAATTACAGTTTTTCTAATATACACAACATTTTTATATGACAATTACAAAATTTAAAAAAAAACCTCATTGACTCAAATTTATTAACGTCTGATTAAACTTACAGAAAAGGTTTATCTTATTTAACGTGTAAATAGTCTGGTAATTACAACACAATGTCAATACTAATCAATTAGTTGTACTTTCATTGGTGTTAATTACATTTGAATAAATTAGTCCCTCTGGATTTTAACGATCGTGCGCAAATTTACTCAAAGGAACTTAAATGCTTTCCAAAGTATTTTCCTGTTGTTCGAAAGAGTAAATACCTATCGATTTCAAGAATTGGAACAGAAAACCCAAGCGTTCGAAAAAGGTAGAAAATAGAAGAATAAATAAGAATGTGATAGAGAGTAATTGAAAAAGTGTAAGAGTGAAAAAGTTAGTTTGTGTGATAGAGAAAGAAAAAAGAGAAAGAAACAGAAAGAAGGAGATAAAGAAAGAGAAAAGGGAGTGAGTGAGAAAAAGAGATATGGAAAGAAAAAAGACAAATAGAGGTTAAAAGATGAAAAAGAGAGAAAGGAAAATAAAGAGAGGAAAAAGTGTGAATTATAAAGAAAGAAAGAGAAAGTGATATGGGAGATAAAGATAAAAATAGAGCAAAAAAGGGAAAAAAGAGAAAGAAACAGAAAGAGGGAGATAAAGAAAGAGAAAAAGGAGTGAGTGAGAAAGAGAGATATGGAAATAAAAAAGACAAATAAAGGTTAAAAGATGAAAAAGAGAGAAAGAAAAATAAAGAGAGGGAAAAAGAGTGAATTATAAAGAAAGAAAGAGAAAGAGATATAGGAGATAAAGATAAAAATAGGGCAAAAGGGGGAAAAAAGAGAAAGAAAATTAAGAGGGGGAGAGTGAGTGAGAGAGAAGAGAATGAAAAGAGAAAGATAAGAGAGAATGCAGAGAGAGGCGAGAGAGAGAAAGAGAAGAAAGATATTTAGATAGAGAAAAAATGGATTGATTGATAGATTAACGGTTTATTTATTAAAATTCACCCATAAGTTAGGTCTGTAGGACCTTTCTTACACTTAACGTGTAATTACCATTACAATATTTATTATAATAATTATAATAGTATAAAATCGGAAGGGAATTTAAATTTGTATTATTTTGTATAAGAAGGTTGGTATGGAATAGATTTCTCGTAGTCTTTAATTTTTTACATTGTTAATATCAAAAAACAGACAAAATAGAAATAACAAATTATTATAAAATCGACAATGAACTAAATGAATAAATCGAGAGTAAGTTGAACTTTTAATTAAAATGAATTTTTATACAAAGCATAATATTGTTGAGTAACATCATTAGAGATAAATTCTTCGTAAGATTCTTAAAAACTAGAGTAGAGCCTTGTATAATTGTAAAAATAATTTTACGAATTAAAAATTAAATAAAAAATTAATAAAATGATTATTAGCGTTTTACAAGTTAATGTAAAAGTGTATAGTAAAAAAGAGTATAATAAAATTAATCATTAATGGAATATAAGAATAAGAATGTAAGGTTAACTACGTAAATATTAAATAAGGTAAATCCTCATTTGTAGTATTATATTCAACATATTTACTCAATAAATATTTTTGAAGTTTTACTTTGAATGATTTTATGCTTTTTACAATATTTGAACTTTAAGTTTCGGTATTGAGTTAAAGATTTTTGAAGCTTTTATTTTAAATGAATTGCTAAGTGTATTTGTTCTGTGTTTTCGTAGATGGATAAAGAAATTAGCTGTTCTTGTATTAATGTTATGGATATTGCATTGAAATTTAAAATTATGAAACATTTAGGAAGGGTTTTTAAATCTGTAATATTTTGTATAAAAAGGTTTGTCTGGAATAAATTTGTAGGTCTTTAATTTTTTTATATTGTTATTATCAAAAATTTATCATTTATTCTAGAATCATATTTTAGGTTAAGGATGCACGTATTTTGTGCTTTTTGAAGTTTATATTGTGAAAAACTGTTGAGATAACTCATGATAACTAAGTTACAATACAATGCAATATATGTCATTACTAATGAATTAATTAGTGTTAAGGTGATATCAGGTTTTGTTTTATTCGAATCAAGAATATAAGAGAGAGAGTNAAGTAACAATACAATGCAATATATGTCATTACTAATGAATTAATTAGTGTTAAGGTGATATCAGGTTTTGTTTTATTCGAATCAAGAATGAAAGAGAGAGAGTGAGAGAGAGAGAGAGAGAGAGAGAGAGAGCGAGAGAGAGAGAGAGAGAGAGAGAGAGAGAGAGAGAGAATGTGTGAATGTTAGAGGAAGATTAGCAGAGATATACAAGAAGAGTGAAAGGAAGAAGGAGAGAGAGAGAGAGAGAGAGAGAGAGAGAGAGAGAGAGAGAGAGAGTAATAATAAAGGCAAAATAAATTAAGGATCAAAAAGATAGAAGAAGATGAAAGAAGAACCGGAGAAGAAGGGAATTAACGAGAAAGGAATGAATGGAACGAGGCTAAAAAGAAAGAAAGAAAGTGTAACAGTAAGGAGAGATACATAGAGAAAGGGAGATAGCATGAAATGTTACTGAAGATAACGATATAGCAGGGTTTTGTGACATGATGGCATTATCAAGATATAATGAAAAACCTATAATGCCCGTACATATATCAGCTCCAACATGGTTACATATATTTTTAAGCATACCGATTTAGAATTAGGCTTACTTTGTTTTTAGAAAGAAACAATTGAGTTTGATTGTTTCATTAGGACCATAGCTTGATTGAACCATGCCTTGAAAATTGAAATAGAAAACCTATAATAACGAGAAAAACCATAGGTGCTTCGATAAAAATAAAGAAATACTTGAATATGCCCTTTTTTTATTTTCAGCGTACTTTTTGTTTGCGTATTGGCTATAAAATTGTTCGATTTGAGTTGTTAAAGATGTTCTTGAGACTCGAAGGTTATTAGAGTGAAAATATGCAGAAAATGCCCTACGTAAGATGGCGATTCCGGTCGAACGATTCTTGTGTAAAGAAAGTATATTTTACACTCAAGAGGACACTGTCAATGAGGTCATAAGCGTAAAATTCCATCATCTGGGAAGCTCGGTTCAACCGGGTTGTCCAACTTGCCCACGTCCTAGAAACGTCAGGTTCATAATTTACCAACCGAGCAATCGACCACGCCGGCAACTGATTCCACCCACAGTAATTTTTACAAAGAGAGCTTCAACGAAAGGCCGGTCTCTTTTGATCTCGAGTTTATTTCGTTCCGTTTTACGTTATTTGACAACTGTGACGACCTTTGAGATTACAGGGCCTTAAAATTGGCAGACTATGGAAGTCGTTGCCACACGGAAATTGCTCCATAGTTTTCCTTTTTTTTCAGCAGTTCGGACACAGAAAATTCTAAAATTAACTAAAGAACGAAATAACCGTTTATTGGTTGTTTTCATTAAAAATTAATCATCTCTGGTAAAACTATAACTAATATTAAACAGGCAGATTTACGTTCAACACAAATTTGACTATATAACTGATTATTTGGAGGTCGTGAGATGCGGTCTGGTGTGACGTAGGTTTTAGAAAAACATTTTCTTTATCGTACCAACGTTTCGATCTTTATTGAGATCATCTTCAGGGCCTGGGATTTAAAAAACATTGTTTAAATTTTACAAATACAAGTAGGATGTGAAAAAATGAATTTATAGAATGCTAGAAAATTTTGGATTCAATTTTTTCTAGCATTGTATGAATTCATTTTTTAGAGACGCTCAACACGACACACAAGAATGCCACATCTACACGGAAAACAAACACTTTGAGCCCTGAAGATGATCTCAATAAAGATCGAAACGTTGGCACGAAAAAGAAAATGTTTTTCTAAAACCTACATTACATCAGACCGCATCTCACGACCTCCAAATAATCATCAAGTAACAGTCACTAAACACCAAACTATAAAAAGTAGAAAGTTTTGTAAGCTTGATATAAAACCGAGGAAGAAAAAAATCCTTTCGGGTGGAAACGTGTATTTCTTAGTGATCTGTTTCTGGTACAACAGCTAAGTCTTATAGTCAAAAACGCACTGGTAGAGCAAGACAAGTAAGCTTGCGTTCTCCTCAGTTTAGGGGTGGTGGAGTTATTTTTGGTCCTGTTGTTAGGAGTTCCTGTTGTTTCATACTTTGTTTAAGTCGTGAGGAGCGGTCAAGAATGAGGTAGTAACCTTTTTCATTTTTTTGCCGACGTTTCGTCCTTTATTCGAGTCATCTTCAGGGCGTAAAATGTGGTGATGTTGTTGTAGAGTTATATTGGTTTTGCGTGAAAGTGTTGTCCAAAAATGATTTTATGCCCTGAAGATGACCCGAATAAAGGTCGAAACGCCAGCAAAAAATGAAAAAAGTCTTTTTCTATACTAACTCATGTCCGCTCTTCACGACTTCAACCAACTATAAGTCCTTTTATTCATTTTTCCAATTTGTATATCATTTTTATTCAACCGTAGTCAATATGTACTCTAATACATTTTTCTCATTCCTACTTCTTAAACGGTGATCTGTATTTATTACTTTTTGTGATGGTGTTCGGACATAGATGTTCCTTTTTTTTTCGTAACCTCTAATCGGAAATAGAATCCGTGTTTACGGTCCAAGGGCTCAGTGGGCGGACAGCAACACGTCTCTCCGTTGTATTAATTTGTAACATGACGCAGCAGCTGATTCGTTCGGTTTCTACGGGTTTAACTTCCGTCGTAGATCTAATCTCACTTTGCTGGAAGGGCAAAGCAAAGCAGCAGTTAATCAACAGTAAGGTGATAGAACGGTTTTAAATTGTTTCTGCTATACCGATCGATTGAGAAACAACGATGGACCTTTCAGTAAGACAATTACATATTAATCTTTAAAACTTGGGCATATGAAAAAAAGCTTACTATAATAAATAAACCATCGAGTTATAAAGAATACAAATCATTGAAGCCAGAATAGTCACAGGTACGGAGGTTATAACGAGATTCACTACAAAAATATCGAATTTTTTCACTATATTTGAATTGAATAATTAGATTTATAAATTCTATTATTACAGTTTAATTTATAATAATAATAGTTCTCCATGATAATTCAAAAGTCTATGGCCCTCTTCAGGGCCATGAATAAAAGGTTTTAAAGGATTCCCTCGCAAAGTTCCCCGTTGCGTTCTGTACAGTACCGTTGGGAATTGTTACCCCGTTTATTGCCGAATCCCTTGTTTTCAATTCCCACACCACCCACTGTATATTGCGTGCGGTTTCAGAAGTTTTTTTTTTTCAATCTTCTCACTTTGATATATTTCTTATTTATTAATTGGCATTCTGGCAAAAACCACCGGTGCGACAAGGGGTCAGAAATCGGCCGACGTTGTTATGATGAAGCCCGAAATTGCTTTAATATTGTTTTCCATTAGACGCTGCTCGGAATATCGCCGAGGAGGAAAGTTTCTACTTAACTTGTTGTCAAGTTATCAGCCTAGCCTTGTGCCTGACCTTAATGTTAACACAGTCTAGAAACTTTGCTAGTTTTTTCACGGTTGGTGCAGGTTGATTAGTTGAACGCCCAAGAAGATGCCCTTGATTTTTTAAAGAAAAAACTCTTAAAAAAAAAACTTTTAAACAAAATTTAAAAAGTGTTAAAGGGCAGTTGATCACAATAGACATAAAAATGTCTTTCGGTGCAAATTGTGATTATTCTACAATTTTACACGTTTTCTATTATTCAACTTATAATATCAAAATAATATACACAATATTTTGAATTTTTATCTAATTTGTTAATTATGAACCAATCCAACATCGCTTTTTCACCTGCGTCAATGATCAGTGGCTGCTAGGTGGACATTTACTATTTAAAAAATTTCCTGCAGGAGGATGCTTATTTATATTTTAGTTGCATATTTTTATGTTGGTTTGTATTAGCTCTGCAGGTTATATGAACCCTTGGGGTGGCGTTGTTTAAAATAAAGCTCATTTTTAAGTATGTGAGGTCGAATGCAGGGCCATTGGATTCGAACCCGGGACGTTTACCTTACAAGTGATGAACGCCGTATCAACGCGCAAACCGTTGCCGCCACCGATGCCCCTAAAAGAGAGAGAGAGAGAGAGAGAGAGAGAGAGAGAGAGAGAGAGAGAGAGAGAATTGTGAATCAGAGAAAATTAGTATAGGAAGAGAAAATGAAAGGAAAACAAATGTTAGAAAAGAGAAGAGAATTAATGAGAAAGAAAAGAAAGTAGAATAGGAATAGAGAGAGAAGAGAGAAAGAGGAAGTAAGACAAGAGAGAAGTGAAGAGAGACAAAGAGACAGAGAGAGAATGAGTAAGAGAGAAAATAATAGTGATAGATTGTAGGGATAGAGGAGAAGATAAAGAAAAAGAGAAACCAGCAGTCTGACGGGCGAACACACAAAATGTTAAAGAGAGTGAGTGAATGAAAGAAAGAGAGAGAGTGAGAGAGAGAGAGAAACAGAAAGATAAATAGATAGAGAGAGGGGGAAGAGATAAAGATAGGAGATGAGAGGGGTGAGAGAGAGAGAGAGAAACAGAAAGATAAATACATAGAGAGAGGGGGAAGAGATAAAGAGAGGAGAGGGCAGGAGAGAGAGAGGGAGAGAGAGAGAGAAGTCTGAAGCAGAGAAAGTTAGTATAGGAAGAGAAATTGAAAGGAAAACAGGATGTTAGAAAAGAGAAGAGAATTAATGAAAAAAAAAAAGAAAATAGAATAGGGATAGAAAATGAAGAGTGATAAAGAAAGTAAGACAAAACAGAAAGAGAGACAGAGAGGGTATGAGTAAGAGAGAAAATAAAAGTGATAGATTGTAGAGACAGTGGAGAAGATAAAGAAAAAGAGAAACCAGCAGTCAGGCAGGCGTTCACACAAAATGTCAAAGAGAGTGAGTGAATGAAAGAAAGAAAGAGAGAGAGAGAGAGTGAGAGAGAGAGAGAGAAAGAGAAGTGTGAATCAGAGAAAATTAGTATAGGAAGAGAAAATGAAAGGAAAACAGGATGTTAGAAAAAAGAAGAGAATTAATGAAAAAGAAAAGAAAATTAAATAGGGATAGAAAGTGAAGAGAGATAAAGAAAGTAAGACAAAAGGAAGTTTAAGAGAGACAGAGATGGTATGAGTAAGAGAGAAAATAAAAGTGACAGACTGTAGAGACAGAGGAGAAGATAAAGAAAAAGAGAAACCAGCAGTCTGACGGCCGTACACACAAAATGTTGAAGAGAGTGAGTAAATGAAAGAAAGAGTAATAAACAAAAAAATAAACGAAAATATTACAGAAAATTTGTTAGTCGAGATCGGACACGATATACAGTATAGTTGCAGTTCTAAAGTGTCTAAAAATTGAAAGTGGAAGAAAAAATACAAAATAAATGTTATCAAATTCTGAAATAATTCAGTAACCCTGGCGAAATAATCATGCGAGAATAGGCTGAGCAGACGGTTAAATTCACAAATCTATTGTTTTTTCTTTTTGTTCCACTTTCGCTTTATCTAAACGAATAAAACCTCGGCCAGAGTTTGCCGTGGAGGGGAAGGGACGGAGGTCTCTTATCAAAACTGTGAGCAAATAAAATTTTCCACTTCGTTCACAAGCCGGAACCGGAGGACTTTCCATTGTAAAAGTCGTAAACTAGGCGGTGGCCGAAACCCCACGAGATACCGTCACCTCCAAGCCCCTGGCAGCCGGAACCTACCGTAATAAAACGGTTTTCAGTCTGCATAATGTTCGACCGACGTCCACCCCGGGTCCAATAAATGAAAGTGAAACTGATTTTTTTATAAAGCCGATTCCCAACCCTTTAACCAATTCCCATCCACAAAAAAAAGTAATTGTGGGGCTGCGTGTTTAATTCAGGTTTACAATTATTGGCCTATAGGGTACTTATTTTAAAGTACATCCTATAACACAGATATAAAAAATATCAAGAAATTTAAATAGCCGGGGAAGCAGAAACATAAGCGAATTCACGAATAATGTAGCTAACTTTAAGATGTGTTTCTATACTCAAAATGCACTAAAAAAAAATTTGACCCTTATATGATTTTCAACAATAAGAGAGATATTTTTGGCTTCCTAATTATTTTTTTCGGGAAAAACTCGAGTTTCTCCATAAAAACTGGATACCTTCTGAACCCTTCGTGCTACAATACGACTACACTGCGAAAATGTTTGGATTACATTTCCATTAAAATATATGACAGGAAAAAAATTTCGCCCACTAGTAATATAACTTGATTTATATATATTTTTATAAATTAATCAACGTTTCACGTTTTTAACGTTTAATAATGGGGTCTTTGTTTAAAAAAGTACAAAAAATGTAAATTGCCAAAAAGACCGGAAGTTAAAATTTGTTTTAAAATATTTTAAATATTTTAAAATTTATACATTTTTAGCTAACATTTCAGTATCGCGTATTTCCTCCTCGTGTTAATTACAACTGGAAGACGCCTCGGCATCCTTTGTACCACTCTGGAAAAGTCTGTTTGCTGGAGGTTGGCACATTCTTCAGGAAGAGTTCTTTCTTTCTCCATAAACAGGCAATTAAAGGAGATACTATCATATCGTAGGCCAATAAAGTAAAGTACCTTGGTGTTCTGCTAGATAGCAAACTTGATATTAAAGCGCACGTTAACAAACTGATAAGTAAAGGTAAACTAGCAATCAAAACTCACTTTCGCCTTTTCACTAGGGAATCAAATTTAACCAATGCTCCCCTACGCATACCCATCGTGGAATCAACTTGCACAACAAACTTTAAAAAGCTACAGGGTATTCAAAATAAATCTGTAAGGCTTGCTACCTCGTGCTACACAAAACTTTCTGACCTCCATGTACTGGAATTCCATGGCTCAAAGAAGTAATCCGGCGAGGGACTCTTAAATTCTTTGCCAAAGTTTCAATAAACCCTGAAACCATACGTACAGCAGTACAGAAGTAAACTAAAAGCATAGAAAGGTCAAACAAAAACATAAACTTTTTCACAACCCCTCCTTATTCATAAACAATCAATTGAGCATAAATCCTACCATAAATTGATGTATATATTTATTTTGTTCCATAAATAAATACACTGTCAGGCAAAAAATTCCACCCACTTGTAAATAACTTGATTTGTATTTATTTTTATATATTAATCAAATTTTCACGGTTTTGAACGTTTAATAATTGAGTCTTTTTTCTAAAAAAAAACAAAATAAAACTGTTAAGGAAAATGAAAAATACAAATAAATGTAAAAAAAAGATGTACAGATAAAATTTGTTTTAATTTTGTTTTAGATTTTTAATTAACACTTCAATATCGCGTATTTTCTCCTCTTGTCTTAATTACATCTTCAAGACGCCTCGGCATACTTTCTACCAGTCTGGAAATGTTTCTTTGCTGGAGGTTAGCCTATTTTGCGCAGAGTCCTTTCGTAGAATGTATCAGGAAGTGATGGGCGTGCTCTTATTCGTCTTTTGAATTTATCCCATAAATGTGCGATGGGGTTCAAGTCTGGAAACGGGATGGCCATGCTAAGGCCCTGATGCTGTTGAAGGTACGTTTATACTAGTACTATGCGAGCGACATGTGGACGGGCATTAGACTAGGATTGGCGCTGATTTCATCGAGGCAAGGCAACGCATTCTGTTCCAAAATTTTATCAACATAGGAGTGGCCGTCCTGTCAAAACCCTCCACGAACAACAACCAACTCTGTGCGACAAATCTACACTCATCTGTAAAAACTACAGCAGACCAATTGTCCAAAGACCAATGGCCGCCGTCTCGACTAACCTAGAGCCGTGCAACTCTGTTTTCTTGTTAATTCTGATCTTCTTACGTGACGTAAAACCATCAGTCCATACTGATTTAATCCTCTTCAGGCAGTGCATTCAGAAATTTGGACAACACGAACTTCCTGGAGCTGATGACTTGCTTGAACACGTCAAAAGTCAAAAAACGGTCATTCTGTGGTTCTGTCACCCTAGGGTGTCCAAACCCGCTTTCTATGGTAGGACCCAGTTTCGTGAAAAGCTCTAACGGCGTCTTGCAGTGTTTCCTAGGTAAATCCGATGGGAGTAGCCGCATACCTGATGGAACGTCCATCATCAATAAGTGCCACAAGACTCTCAACATCCTCAGCATTAAATGGCAATTTTAAGTTAAAAAAGCAAAACATGAAAACTGAACAGTTCATTACTTCAGACTTCGAATGTGATTGAATAAACATTTTAAATTCCGTAAAAAGTAAACATTGAAAAATCCTTTATTCTTGTTTTGGATTAAGGATTAAAGCTGTTCACTTCTTATTGATATTCCCAGTTTAAAGCATAGCTTAATTGATAAAAAATGAGACAAATTAAGGGCAGAATTTTCTTTTATCGAGAAAATGAAAAAAAAAAATCAATTGGGTGGAATTGTTGCCTGTCGGTGTATAAAAACTCTCATCTCGACGAATGCCCCCAACGGTTCGACGGAAATAAAGTTCTTCGTTTCTTTAGTGAAACCAACCTTAAATAAGCAGAGAACACCTATGACCTAAATGACTACCGATGTGTTCTCTATTATTGTTTATTACATTTTTTAAATCTTTACTATCTACAGTTACTTGTTACCCAATTGAACGTAGTTGTAATTTACGAAAAACAATCTTAAACTTAGATTTTTAACGTCGTTTATATTTGCTGGTGTTTTTATAAAAACATTCTCAACATTGCTTTTTTCTTGTTCTTCTCCGAAAAAATAGTACGTTATCAAGGAAGAGTTATCATTGTTGATAGACACTCCTTTATTTTGATTGAACGATTGATTGCCCTTCAGGGCTCTTGCTTAGGGATCCCCGGGGAGGCTTTTCCGCCCAGTTCTCTCTCGCCCCCGCCAACGTTTCGATACAATGCGAACCCATCGGAAAAACTTTCCCCTCTACGAACACGACTTCCGAAACCAATTTACAGTTTTTCCAAAAAGATTCCATGCATTTCCATTCAACAGGAACAAATTTCGGATTTTTAAGAGCCCAGGGTTTGGAATAATGTGTGGTGATTAGTGACCGTTAATCGATATTTATTTAGAAATCGTGAGATGCGGTCTGGTGTGATGTAGGTTTCAGAAAAACATTTTCACAAACGTGCCAACGTTTCGATGTTTATTGAGATCATCTTCAGGGCCTGGGATTTACAAACATTGTTTGAATTTAACAAATACATGTAGGATGTGGAAAAGTGAATTTATACAATGCAAAATATATTTTATATATTCAATCAAAGTATTTCTACTCACTCAAAGTGTTTGTCTTCTGTGTAATTGTGTCATTCTTGCGTGTCGTGTCGAGAGTGCCAGTGAGATTTTGCTATTTTGTGTTTATATACGTTGGATTTTGAAGGGGTGGGGAAGGAAGTCGGTATAGAAAAGACATTTTTGTATAAGGCGTCGGCTTCTTTGAGGTGAAAGGAGCCGACGAAGGGAAAAAATGTGTTGGTAATGGTTAGGCCAGATTATCCTTTCGGGATTATATAGAAAGGGATAAATAGGAAAAGGAAAGCTGAATTGTTGGGAAATTAGACTATGTGAAAAATATTTGATGTATGGAATGTAATGTGATGATATATGTATGTTATCTGTATTGAATTTGATTAATGATATTGGCGTAGCTGCGACTGAGTTTACATGTATCTGTTCTGTAATTGATGCTGTGTTTATCTCTGTTGATATAAACCATTTCTAAGAAATTACGTTTATATTTGTTTTGTTCTGTATGTAATATTTTTGGATTTTTGAAGTCGAAATTGTGTTGGTATTCAAAATGGTGGGTAGCGAGTGCTGTAGGATTTTGCTTAGGTTTTTTACAATCATAGATATGTTGCTTTACTCTCTTGTCCAGATATTGGGATGTAAGACCGATGTAAGTTACCGGACAGTTTAAACAGTTGATCTTGTAGATTACGTCAGATTTATTTGTTATTGGTGTGGGATCTTTAATTTTGGAAAAAGTGTTTGAATTGTTTTATAATTTTTGAACGCTATTTTGAAGTTATCGGACGAGAGAAATGTGGTTAATTTATGTGATAGGCCTTGAATAAATGGCATGGAAATGCAAGCTGGTTTTTTTTGTATTTGATTGACTTAATGTAGTATTATTAGTAATAGTGGATGATGTTAGTGTTGAGTTGTAGTTGTTGATTATTCTGTTAATTATGTGTTTAGGGTAGAGATTGTTATGGAGGTGGTGAAATGATTCATGCCTTAGGGTAATCATTCTGTGAAGTAACCTTTTGGACGTGTTTATTGTTGTATGAAGAGGACGTGAGATGTAAAGTTGAGGTAGCGATCTGTGTTTCTTGGTTTTTGATACCAATCTGTCATTAATGTGCCATTTGGTAGTTTTATTACGAGTGTATCTAAAAATGGTATTTTTTTGTTGTTTTCGATTTCATGTGTAAATTGTAGGCGTGGGTGAAAGCTATTAAATGTATCTAATGTAGTTTTAATTTGATCTGTGGGAGAAGCTGCCAATATATCTTGTACGTATTTAGTGATGAAGGGTAATGTGAAAGGAAGTTGTGGTATGACTGAATTTAATAGATGTGTCATGATTATGTCTGCCAGTATCGGGCCTAGGTTGCTACCCATGGCTATACCAAATAGTTGTTTGTAAAATTAATTGCTATATGTAAAATATCCGTTAACACAGCAGTGTCGGACCATTGTTATGAACGTGTTCTTTGATAGAGTTGTGTGTGGTGTTATGTTGGGCCATTTATCTTTAATAATGTTCAGTGTTGTGTCTATTGGGATGTTAGTAAACAGTGATGAAACATCTAGGGATATGAGAGAGTAGTGTGAGGAAATATGAATATTATTAATTTTGTTAATGAAATGAAATGACTCATTTAAATTATATGTGTTATCTGTGATGTTGTTGAGTATGTTGTTTAGCTATTTTGTCATATTATATGTGGGTGAGTTTACAAATGAAATTATCGGTCTTAGAGGGTGTTCGGGTTTATGTGTTTTTACAGGAAAAAAAAAATAAAGTTTGGAGTAATGCGGGATATCTTGGACGTCACGCTCCACACCAAAATCAACTCCTTTTGTACTTTGTTATGATTTCATTTAATGTAAAAACGTGTAAAAGAAACATGGAAATTTACATTCTAATAAACCCATTGGTACAATAAGATTTAAACTTCACATTTCATATTCAGAAAATTTTTAACTACATTAGTTCTTCTGGCTTTGCTCTTTTCAACCCTATTATGCTGTTTCTTTAGAATGAAGTAGTGTGGTCGCTTCCGCGCTATCGTGTGACTGAGGGGTGTCTGGTGTTTGGCGGCAAATATTAGTATTTCCGCCGTGACCTCAGGGTTCTTATGATCCTGTAAATCTTTATTACTGACGTACCAAGGTGTATTTACCATGTTACGTAAGATTTTATTTTGGAGTTTTTGTATAATTTTGGTATTGCTGTGTATGGTACAACCCCATTATAGTTGAATACCATATATCGATATAGGTTTTAGGACTAACTTAGTCAGGTTGGAGTTGTGACCTGTCAACCAGTATAAGTAAACCTATTTCTCCTTTCTTCTCCTGCTCTGTCCTAAGGGTCTAAGGTTATTCCCAGACATTCAGCTGTGCCGCTGTATTGTATAATAGTTCCACCAATTGTGAGAGATGGAACATGATCCACTTTTCTTCTTGTAAAATTTATACGTATAGATTTATGCTAATTGGGCTGATTTTCCATTTTTTCCATTGGTTTAGCTTTTACAAGTGTTTTTTCTCATCTGCAAACGGTTGCACTTTTTACACCGACTATTTTGGGAAAATCACTGGTGTATAAGAAGTAAAATAGTGGACCTTGTGGCACTCCATCCTTTAATATTTTTAATTCTGAATATCTTCGTGTTTGACATTAAAATGTCTGTCAGTTAGAAAGTAACTGATGCTATCTACATACTGCTTTGGTAGCAACCCTTTTAGTTTACTGAGCTGAGTCAGGCCTTGTCAAAAGCTTGTAAGACATCAACAAAGATAGCAAAACAAATTTTTCTTTCTTGGGTTTTTTTTATTAAGTCCGTTACTCGGTGAATTTGGTCTATTGTTACATATCTTGTTCGGAATCCAACTTGGTGTTTTAGGATCATTTTCTTTTTATCTTCAATGGGTTTTCTTCGTTTTATTAATAACTTTTCGAAAATCTCTGTCGGTGTAGCAATATTGTTATATATGATTTGACCTCGTTAACTGGTTTCTCCGTTTTTTTATCGTAACTACTTCTGCGAAGTTACATATGATGGGATATTTCAGTCCGTGCAGAATTAAATAGGTATTAATCTTTTTATGTAAGGTTTTTGGTTGAAATGAAAGAGTTAGTGCCACGATCGGGATTTGAACCCACGACCTTCGGCTGAATACGCCGCTGCTCTACCATTTGAGGTATCGTGACTTAATTAATTGAAAGAAATAATTTGGTCAATAGACCACTAAATATAATGGATTAGAATTAATTAAGGTTTTTAGTTGAAATAAAAAAGTCAATGGCACGAGCGGGATTCAAACCCACGATCTTTGGCTTGATACGCCTACATGAGCTATCGTGACCTCAAGTGGTAGAGCAGCGGCGTATCAAGCCGAAGATCGTGGGTTCAAATCCCGCTCGTGCCATTGACTTTTTTATTTCAACTAAAAACCTTAATTAATTATAATATATTAATTGGTCAAGCGGACCACGAAATTAGTGAATATTATGGATTAGGTATGTTAGATTACTAACCACTTTTTCGGATTTTTTAAAATATTTCTCCAGTAACAAGGTGCAGCTTCTTTATGTATAACTAGGTTTATATTTTATTCTTGTGGAGTGGTTGTTATTTCAATTAATCTGCTTTTGATGTTCATTTGGTTTGAAAATTTCAACAAGGTGAATGGCAAAACATGTGGTTTTTCGTTGCTGTTTCTCGCAAAGTTTATATATATACAGGCTGTTATTAATCTTAATAATTAAGATGCCACGATTTTCTTTTCAAGATAAAGTTTATGCTATGGGGGTTTGCGAGAAAAGTGTATAACATGGAAATGGACAACTTCTGTCCTCCATTACAAAAATAAAACTATTCGTTTTGAGGGTGTGTGCAACAGTTATAAGATCGTAAAACTTTTTTATGTTTGAATATTCATTTTTTGTATTACTATGTACACAGTTTAATTTTCTTAATTTAATACAAAATAATCACTCCAAAAGTTAAATTTGTTCTCTTAATATTTTAAAAATCAAAAAACGTATGAATGATAGAAAACAAAAGTCACTAAAAACGTTTAGCGTGATCGCACTGCCACCCGAATTTTCTTCTTCTTGTAATGTGTGCTCTTAACAGCTGTTTACATGAGTTTAGGCGTTGACACGGCGCTCATCATTGTAAGGAAAAGGTCCCGGGTTCGAATCTATGACCTCTGCTGTTGCGAACCTTCGTTTAAAAAAAATCATTACATCCGCTTTGTTTTAAATAAATCAATCATTACAAGAAGTGACATCTAAAAACAGCAGCAGATAACGAAACTGAAAAGTTTATTATTTTGTAAAATTCATTAAAAATGTCACATACTGTCTTTTCGAGTCATTTGGGTTCTTCAGAAGATTTTAGAAAGATTCATTTTTCCAACTGGGAGTGAAAAGTATATCACATAAAATGTATTTTATTGAAAGTAGTTACTTTTTATAGACTTTTTAGAACTAATTAACTTTTCATAAAAGTTTTTTATGCTTTGACCTCCTTCATCCCTTTTCTCATTAGAATTAAGTTTCAATAGTTTAGCACAACTAACCCTGCGCAGTAGCAATATCATAATCAATGAAGTTCTAGTGAGAAGCGATAATTGTTAGTTGAAAACTACAATATTGTACATAGACATACAGACATACATAGACAGTACAGACCCATAGAATTGATTATGTTAATAAAAAACTGTTTTAAATATGTAAGGTTAATAGGTTGTCTTACAGGGAGACAAAAAGACGGAAATTAGATGTAGATGTACAAAGAGTTGAAATTCTAGATTCTAGGTAGATTAAACTAGTTTATGTTGAAATGTAGACTTGAATGAACGAATGAATGTTTTATTTAATCGAGAAGATGTGCATTAATTTTACAGTTCATGAAAACTATTATATAGCACTAAGTGCAAATGATGACGCGGTCCGGTTTCCAAGGTTGGCAGTGTAGGCCGAGTAGGTGTACTCCGTGTGGAAGTGTGGGAACCTACCACGCCCTTAAAACCAAATACACTTCATAGATTTTCAGATTAGAGAAAATCATTTAGCTTTGACCTTTCCCTAAATCCAGTTTTGCGTATAAGTTGTGATGCTATTTCTACGAATTACCTGATCGTTCTGTTTGTTCCCACTATATTAACCGGGTCACTACTAGAGGAGCTTATCCCTATTGGCCCATACTCCGTACAGTCTAACTCCGATAGCTCCTTATACCATAATTTGCCTTTGCTCATTTGAACGTCGGCCAGTAATTGCGTTCACCTACTTGCCAGGTGATGGTTCAGTATTTTTCTGATATATTTCTATATTTGCAAAGCGGGGTGACCGACCTCTCAATGTCTAAATTGTAGTCTGGGGTGTTAATTGGCAGGTAGAAAAGTTTGTGAAAGAAGTATTTCTGAACTTTTTTTATTTGCTCAATTTTTAAAAAACTGCGCACCGCTACGCATTTTGGATACCATCGTCTTTTTCTGTAGGTCTTCTTGATAGCCATTAATTTGCGCCACAAATAGCAGCATACGTAGCGCTGCGGTCACATCTCTGCAGTAATACTTCTTCTTCAACAACTTGATATTTGTAACAGTTCACGCAGTCCATTCACTTTTGAAGAATTATATTTCAATTTTGTTAAATCTCCTCCTCGCCGACGGACCACAATTTGGTATTTTTTTAGTATAAAATTAAGGTTTTTTTCCTCTCTGTTTTTCCGACAGCCTGACAAAAAGCCCTTGTCCACCCTGTCAATAATACCCCTAACCCATCATCCCCTACAGACTACCGTCCCATTTCCATCCTCTCAAACCTGTCCAAGCCACTAGAAAGATTATTCCAAGCACAAGTCTCCAGGCACCTTGAACAGTCCCTTCTTCTCAACCCCCTCCAATCTGGCTTCCGCCAAAGTTATTCCACCCAATCCGCAGTAATAAAAATTACCAGTGACCTCCACTTAGCTATAGACCAACGGAAACTTACTATACTTGTCCTTCTTGATTTTTCTAAAGCCTTCGATTCTGTCTCTCACTCTTCTCTCCTCTGTAAACTCGAATCTTTTTCCTTCTCCGCCAGCACTATCCGTTGGTTCCACTCCTACCTTACCAATCGCCACCAAGCTGTCTCCCTTCCCAATGGGCTAACCTCCTCCTTCCTCCCTCTAAAATCTGGGGTGCCGCAAGGCTCTAGCATCTCTCCTATCCTTTTTTCCATTTATATCAATGATCTGCTCGACTCCATCCAGTGCTGTAATTATCACCTATATGCCGATGACTCCCAAATATACATATCCTTCCACCCTTCCGATGTTCACTCGGCCATTCTCAAGATCCAAAAAGACCTAAACTCAATCAACGAATGGGCCCATAAAAATTCCCTAGTCCTCAATCCGTCCAAATCCACCGCCATAATTATCGGATCCAGGCAACTCCTCAATTCCCTCCCCAGCATTCCACCTCTCATGCTAAATAACCATCCCATCCCCTTCTGCTCTTCGGTTAAAAACCTAGCAGTAGTCTTGACCAAAACCTTTCCTGGCATTCTCACATTTCCCGCCATTCCAACGCCTCCCTCAGCTTGTTTCGTCGGTCCTGGCTTCCCTTACCTTTCTTCACCCGCAAACTCCTTGTATCTTCCCTTATACTTCCCTTCTTATTATAGCTGTTTGGCATACGGTGGTCTCTCGGAGGGGGAGAACGCGCGATTGAAGCGTATTATGAATTGTTGCGTAAAGATCCCGGGAGTCGGAGTTGTATTCCCAACTTTCCTGGCTATTCCTCTCCTTCCGTGCACAGTATTTCCTAGATTGCTTTCTTTTCCAGTCCATCCACACTCCTTACATCATTCAATCCCTCCAATTCAACTCCTCACATCTCACACGTAAGACCCGCTCAATCGACCTTATCCTTCCGCAACATACAACCCATACCTTCGAAAGATCCTTTCTGATCCGAGCCCCTAAACTCTGGAACTCCCTTCCCCTTTCTATTCGTCACGCTGCCTCCTTTTCCTCCTTTAAATCCCACCTGTATAATCACCTCCTCTCCCTCCAAGCAGAGACCTCACGTTAACACTTGTTATTTTTGTTTAATATTCTCATAATTTTCTCTTCTGGCCTGCCTTTCTGGTATACAATGTTCCAAGATTTCCATCTTTTTTACTTTTAACTTCATAGAAGGAACTTCCTTTATTTATTTCATGTAAATTATTCTTAGGGGATACCAGTCCCAGAATAAAGTTATTTTTCTTCTTCTTCTTTTTCTATAAAATTAAGGTTCCATTTATCGCAATATTCTTCTAAATCCTTAACATTAGCGTCTTTAAAGATGAGATTATGTATCGACCTGCTTGTTGAACAACTTGAACAGAAGGATCTTCAGTGAGTTCACAACAGAAACGACAATTCTTTAAGTTTTTGCCGAGCTTTCGACGATTATATCGTCATCATAGGGCTTTAATTCGAAGAATGTTGAAATATATCTGGAGAGCAAGAAACTGCATTTGTAATAAGATTAAATAAAATTAGGTGAAGCTCAGAATCTCGGTTACACATAACTATAAGTACACGTCCCTTTTTATTAAAATAAATAAGGAAATTACATTTTTTCCTCAGGTACATTAGAATATAAAGGTAAAATTAGTTAAGCTTTGTTAAATTGTATATATATAGATAACTCAAAATAAAAGTGCTAACTTTTACCACAAGGGAGAGACATTAGGCTCAGGTGGCTTTTCCTTTACAAGCTATATGTAACCTAAATACTGAGCTTCACCTAATTTTAATTAATCTTATTATAAATGCAGTTTCTTGCTCTCCAGATATATTTCAACATTCTTCGAATTAAAGCCCTATGATGACGATATAATCTACGATATAACGAAAAAATTGTCGTTTCTGTTGTGAACTCACTGAAGATCCTTTTGTTCAAATTAGCGTCTTTATTTTACTTCCGTTAATGATTACTCCTTCGCAGAGTTTGTCCTCCAGGAATTTTAGATATATAAATTGATAAAAGTATTAAAAATACTGTAAAAAGTATTGAATGATAAACAAGAATATAGTTACATAAATTTGAGGGTGTTACATTAATTTATATTTGTTTAGGGGCCATAATTGACCATATTAATTAGTCCAAATAATTATTCTTTTCATCTGTGGTTTTTGGTTGAGGTGAAAAATCAGTGTCACTAGCGGGATTCGAACCCATTTAGGGGACGGTCGTGGGTTCGAATCCCGCTCCTGACACTAATTTTTCATCTCAACCAAAAACCACAGATGAAAAGAATAATTAATTGGAGTTGTTACATTAATTGTTCAAATGTCTACATATATTTCTAACCACTTACATTTTTCCGGGAAATGATACTTTTTTTTACCGAATTTAGGAAAATAGTTTTCTCTATGGTTTACAAACCGTACTATCAATTCAGAATTAGCAGTTTCGGCCTATAAGATGTCGGTATTTTTAGTTTGCTAGTTAAAATCGTATAAACTATGATCGTTCGGATTTGATTTGATTTTTTGATGACAAACTCATACAACTAGCATATCGAAGATTACTGCATTATCGCTGTTACATCATGATATTCATGTTGTAAATGACCGGTAGCTCATGTTGTTAAACAGAGAGTTAATTACTGATTTATTTTTGTCTAAGATGGTTGTCATCAAAAATAAATCCTATCAGAGATTAGATGCAATAGGAGCCGTAACTGTAAATTAAAAATTAAACTCACACTACCTACCTCTTCCTCATATAATTGTACTATAAACCCAGCCTGTTATTATTTTTATAATTTTTTAAATAAAAAAGCATGAATGATTAATATGATGATCAGAAGGATATTGAAACCCTCACCGTGAAACTGAGTTCACCGTGTGCCCGGATTTGATTAAATTTATTAATATTAAATAGAATAATAAGTAAATTCATTAAAATTTATTGTACAACGTTATAAATCACGGACCTGTAGATAAAAATAATTGGAATTGAATGAAATTATTGTTCTACGTTCATTTAAATCTTATATTCCACATTACATGTAATTTATTGTTTTTTCCATCTACCTACACCCGTTTAGGTTAATCCGTAATGAATAGATCGGATTTTAACTCGGCCGTTCATCAGTCATTCTTACTAGATCAATTTTACCTTTTAATAGTTTAGTACAAATAAGTGGGTCAACGTGAATAAATAATGGTTGTAATGAATTGTTTTTAAAAATTCTTCGATATTGGGGACCATATTCTCGTTGAAAGGCCTTCTCGTGGAAAAATACCGAGTTGTAGATTTGAGTTTTGAAAGATACAGGCAGACCGCAATGGCAGAAGATAGTGAATGAATGGTAATTGTATAGAAAAAAAAGAAGGAAGTAGTATTGAAATCAAGAGTGAAAGAACGAAAAAGATAAGGAAAAAATTTAAGAAAGAGAAAGAAAGGTTAGCAGCAAGAAATAGATATTCAATACTACAAAGAAGCCAAAGAAAAGGAAAGCAGAGAAATAAAGAAAAGGGTATGAAAGAGAAGTAAATGATAATGTACAGAAAGAGTAAAATAATGAGGGATAGATTTGGTAATAGAAAGAAAGCAGGAGAGAGAGAAACTTAATGAAAGTATGTTAGTGATAGATACAGAAAAGACGAGGAAGTCTTAAAGAGATCGACAGTGGGAATGAGAAAGAGAGGAAAAAAGAAAATTTAAGAAAGGGGGGGGGATGAAAGAATAATAACGTAATATAAATAATAAGAAAAGTAAAAGGGAGAGAGAGAGAGTGAGAGACAGAGAAAGAGAGAGAGAGAGGAGAAATACACTGGTACAGAAAGTGGAAATAGTGAGGGAGTTGGACAGGGATATTATTGTATATTGTCTATATTATCAAAAACAGGAAAAATGATTCTTTTATTGTTATTGAACATATTGCATAGAAATAACACAATAATTGTGTGTGTGTGTGTGAGAGAGAGAGAGAGAGAGAGAGAGAGAGAGAGAGAGAGAGAGAGAGAGAGANGGGAGAGAGAGAGAGAGAAAGAGAGAGGGAGAGAGGGAGAGGGAGAGGGAGAGGGAGAGAGAGAGAGAGAGAGAGAGAGAGAGAGAAAGAAAAGAGAGAGTAAGAGAGACAAAGACAGAGAGAAACAGAGACAGAGGAAAAAGACTCTGATACAGAAAGAGGAAAGTAATGAGGAAGCTGGTGGGTGTTAAAAAAACTAAAAGAGATCAAGTAAAGAGAGAGAGAGAGAGAGAGAGAGAGAGAGAGAGAGAGAGAGCAAGAGAGAGAGAGCAAGAGAGAGCAAGAGAGAGAAAGAGAGAGAGAGAGAGATAGAGAGAAAGAGAGAGAGAGAGAGAGAAAGAGAGAGTGAGATAGACAAAGACAGAGAGAAACAGAGACAGAGGAAAAAGACTCTGGTACAGAAAGATGAAATTAATGAGGAAGATGGAGCGTGATAGAAAAACTAATAGACATCAAATAAGACTGAGAAAGGGAGAAATAGAAAAACCAGAGATTCTGTATTAAAACGAAATAACTTAAAATAAGGCAAATAAACAAAATAGATATAAAATATGACGAAATAGTCAGAAAAGTAGCCTAGAATGAAACATTTACTACCGCTGTTTTAATTTCGAGTTGTTTGTTTTCTTTTGTGTTAAATTTATTTTGAATTAATTGGTTTATAGTAGTAACGGTAGTTGAATAAAACTATGTTAAAGAACACAAACATTTTTTTTTAAGCAATAGTCATTTCACACATTTCCTACTAGACCAACTAAAAATATCAATGTAAACACAATTTATTTATTTTTTAATGTTGTAATAAGTGTTTGGCTAACACGATTTTGGAGGTAAAATTGGTATTGAGGTGAATATTTTCGGGTTTAGGCGAGTAACCTCTGCCATTTGGCAGAACACGACGGTTGATCCTTGTTAACACGTATTGCCATTCCCTTGGGGCATCACGCTCCGCTTCCTGCCAAAGGATTAAAATATATTTGTTAACAGCAGATACCTCTTGAAACTTGTTTAGGCTTTAAAGTAAACTAGATTTTTTTTATCTTTTTTTATGAATAGCCAAGTAGATGCTCCGGATGAATAAAACGAGATGATTACTGCGTGGGAATATTTTTTTTTCTTTGGTCGTGTTTGTTCATCCACCAGAACGGGGGAACGGATGATAATAAAGTGGTGCCGTGAGGACTTCATTCCCTCGGGATTTGAATTTTCAAAACGGCCCTACCGGGACGGCAAGCGGAGCAAGAACCAAGTCTTATCTCTTGTGGATAAATCAGGATGTATGGATTCGAACCGGTCTCCAGGAGATTTGTGCTACCTGATAGAACGCGTGGGCGGACCGCTCCTCCCCGGGATTACCCATTCAGATATGATTATGACATGTCAGTTTACGATCCAGAACAATTTCGGCCGGATATCATCTGAAAAACGCCGATTTGACAAATCCTAGCTATCTCAAGTTTACCCATACTAAATAAAACCTTTATGTAGAAACAAGTAAATTACAAAAAAATAGCTCCCCTTTAATCCAATATACGATACATATATACTTTAAATTGCAAACATTTATTCAAAGAAATTGCTTTTCTCATCAAAAAATATATTAAAACAACGAAATATATGCAAATTACCTAAATTACCAGAACGTCAAAAAAACTACAATTAAATGTTTCCTTACTTAATATAATTGTTATACTAATAATTTCTGTATGTTCGTGTATGAAAACAAGAAAAGATAGAGGTAGTACGAAAAAAAGAAAAATTTTATTATATCATGGAAACAAGTTTCCTTAAGGACAACAACAACAACAACAACAAACAATACAAATATATAAAAAATCGCTGAGCAATAGAACAATTAGTCATAATTTAATTGTAGAACAATGGCATATTAACAATGTAATAATATAATAATAATTATATATAACATATACACAATATATACACATACACACATACATACATACATAAATACATACAATACACTCTTACAATATACAACATAAAACATACATTATTTAGAAATCGTGAGATGCGGTCTGGTGTGACATAGGTTTTAGGTTAGAAAAACATTTTCTTTGTCGTGCTACGTTTCGATCTTTATTGAGATCATCTTCAGGGCCTTGTATTGCCTGTATTTCAACTAAGAATATCCTTGAGTGCCATCTCAACACGACACCCAATAATGAAACATCTACACAGAAAACAAACACTTTGAGCACTGAAGATGATCTCAATAAAGATCGAAACGTTGGCACGATAAAGAAAATGTTTGTCTAAAACCTACATCACACCAGACCGCATCTCACCATCTCTGAATAACGGTGACTAAACACCACACAAGAAAACATACATCGTACACATAATAATAAAATTATATAATATAACGGAATAATATAATGAAAGGAATGTAATACCAAACAAAATTACAATAAGAACAAATTAATAAAAACAAAACAGATTTATTTATTTATTTATTTATTTTTTATTTTTTTTAAGAGAGAGAGAGAGAGAGAGAGAGAGAGAGAGAGAGAGAGAGAGAGANGAGAGTGAGAGAGAGAGAAAGAACCATAAAAGGAGACTGAAGGGTAATAGAGAAAGAAAGAGAAAATTAAAATAACGGAAAAGAAATAGAAAGAAACAGATATGAGTTTGGATAAATATGAAGAAAGATGAAAGCCAAAGAATGTAAAAAGACGTCGAGGCAGTGTGAGAAGGGTGCAGTGTGAAATTGAAATTGAAAAAACGAAAGATAAGAAAGAGCAGGTTAACAAGAAAGAAACATAAAACGAAAAATTAAAAACAGGAAATATGTTTAAAACGAAACAAACACAGTGAGAAGGCAAAGAAAGCTAGAAAATCCCTAGAAAGATAGAGCGTTAGAATCTTAGATGTTAGACGATAGATAGAGTGTTCGTAAATAGATTGATAGAGAGAGAAAAAGAAGGAGTGAGAGAGTGAGTGAGAGTGACAGAGAGTAGAAGAAAGAAAAAAGCGAGAGAACAATAAATTGAGAGTAAAAACTACTGCTATTCCATTTGACTTTGATTTTGCATACTTCTCTTTCATTTGTCATATATTCATTGTAATATAATAATGACTAAATTGTATTTCTGACTTGTATTGATAACAATAACTCTTTTGTAGTTTATCCTGCAGGATAGAAATAGGAAAACATGATGGTCTCGATGAAAAAAAAAACGGGTTTGGACAGTTTTATACTTGCTCGGGCACCAGATAAACTAATTAAAACCCTCTGTAAAACAAAAGAGTCTTCTTTAGTCGGCTATGAAGTTAGTCAAATTTATTCATGTAAATAAATCTCACTGTAAAAATGATTAGAAAAAATGTCATAATATTTATTTTTAATTAAAAGTTCTTTGGCAATTTCTGAGATTAGATATTTTTTAAAGGTATATTTATTCTGTATGTTTTTACCCTTTAATTAAATTAATATCATTTAATCGATTAATATATGGATTTATTCCCATAGAAAATGACGAATATATCATGATGAGTTTCTTCGTTAATTTAAAAAAAATCATAAAGTCACTTGTCCATTTTTTCCTATTGCTTGGCCCAAATTAATAAATAATATAATTAAATCGTAAAACAACTCTAACTTAAAAAAAACACCACTTCTGTGCTCAGTTTTTTATACCTATTATCGTCATATTACCAAATAGCATGTTTTTACTGTTCAGTTCGTAAAGAATCATTAGTTATGACATTTATTAACATTGTATTTATTTTATAACCGACATCATTGAGATGTGCGCCTCAGCTTAGCTTGGAATGTTCGTACTGATCATATCTGGTCCGCTTGCTATCGCATTATCTACATCTGTATGAACTATTCATCACTACTATCATACCTGCCACATCTTTCTCTATATATATTACATTAGGAATATTTATTTGACAGGATTTATGGATGAAAAAACACCAACTTTTCCCAAATCCTGAAGAAGAACGTACATAAAGAAGAAGAAAGAAAAAAAAGGATCCAACTGTTTATCCGCTGACATGAATGTTATTACTTAAAACTTTTCTAAATTATACATGATCCCTTCTTCTTTATGCTTAGTGCAAATTAGGATTTGTTTTAGTAAAATTTGTCAAAGTTTGTTCAAAAATTGCAGTCTAAAAATTCGAAAGTAAAAAGTCGCCCTAAATGTAGGCGCTTTATTTTATTATTGATGACTAATTTGTTTCGTTTTTTATATTTCTGTATGTCAATATACGCAAGTTAACGAAGTAATTATAAATATAAAAATTATTTGTGTACGTGGTTAAATTTTTCATTTTGTTAAACTTGGTCAGGCGATCTCTGCCTCACTCTCTCTTTTTACTTATCTATTTCTGTTCTGTAATATTCTTTTCATCTTTACCTATTTATTTTCCGTCCTGATTTACTCACCAACATTTCTTCTTGATATTTCGTACTTTGTGGGTGGCTCCGTCTGTGGGTCTCGCTCCTTTCTCTCCCCGATCTTTCTCTTTCTGTACCTCATTAACTGTCTCACTCTCCGTTTCTTTCTCCTGTCTCTCTCTCTCTCTCTCTCTCTCTCTCTCTCTATATATATATATATATATATATATATATATATATATATATACTTCCGTTTGTACTATGTTTTTATTTCTATCTTTCATGCGCCCACTTTCTTCAATTTTGTTTTTTCACCTCTTTATCACTGTCACTTTTGATCTGCATAATACTTCCTCTTCTTTCTGTATCTACCATTAACTTACTTTCACTATCTTCCTCTGTTTCTTTCTATATGTTTTCTGCTTCCTGTTTAATATCAAATCTATCTCTTAGTATGTACCTCTTTCACTTCTGTTTCTATCCTTTCCTTTTCTTTCGGATAATAAGTAACTATTTCGAGCTATCATCCTTTCTCTCTTTCTTAAGTTCTCTTAATTTATCTTTTTCACGCTCTCACTCCCGATTTCAAAGTAAGACCTCTTCATTCCTGTATCAATCATTAACTTCTCTATTTTCCACTGTCTCTGTGTCTGTTTTCTGTATCTAATATCAAATTTATATCTAGCTATTTGTCTATTTGAGGGTTTATTGTCTTTTATGATAATCTGTTATCGTTTGAGTTGGAAAATCGTGATTGGCTTTATTATTATTAATTAAGGTTTTCAGTTGAGATGAAAAAAAAGTTATTGGCACGAGAGGGATTCGAACCCACGACCTTCGGCTACATACGCCGCTGCTCTAGCCTATCTAGCCGAAGGTCGTGGGTTCGAATCGCTCTCGTGCCATTAACTTTTTTCATCTCAACTAAAAACCTTAATTAATTGTCATGTATTAATTGGTCAAGCGGACCAAGAAAGTAGTGAATTTATTATTATTATTATTATTATTTTTTTTTTTTTTGAGTGCACCACCATTGTGTGTAACAGAAGTCTGGAAGGACTAATTCTGCCTGGTAATAATATCCCATATCATATCTCCCCCCCTCTCTCTCTCATTCAATCCTTACGTTCTACCATAGAGCGATCAGAAAATTTCGCCATTGAATAATGTGAAAATTCATTATCATTTTGATCTGTCGTTTCAGTATTTCACTATTTTACAAACCAGAAACCAACTCAAAAAAGACAAGCAGACCAAAATGATAAACAAATATCACCGAGTTACCATAATAAAGCGGTTATCTAAAAGTATCAGTTTTTATATTTTTATCATCATTGTAACAGTTCGTGTATTAAAGAACAATTGGTGTTTAGAAATATATGGTAAATATTTCACTACAGATGCAATAACTCTGAAAATTAGTGATGAAGATAAATATTTTAAATTGTTATTCCTTCAGGCCACGAATTGTAATGTTATCGTCATTGATGGCCTGTCAATTACATTTGAATTATTCTAATACAGTTTTTGTAATTTATAACGTTTTTAGGAAAGGTTGTTTTTAGAGTTTTGCCAGAAAAAAAAGTCGGGGTTGTTCAACTGTAAAGTGCTACGTTCAAAATCGAATTTACAATCGGATCCGTATTAGCATTTGAATACATTAATAATCTAAATATAATTCTCACCGGCCCCAGGTGGGAAATTACTACAAAAACACGTGCGACCGAATCTTCATCGGAATTACATTGGCGGGGCGTTGTTTTCGACCGGCCGCGGCCTGAGAGAAAAATCGGAGTTCGCCCACGCACGAAACTCGGACGAAGAACAGGTTTGCCCGGCGCGACTTCCTGTCCGCACTGTACAAACGGAAAGCGAGAAACAAAAGCATTTCGAGTTCAACAACAATTGGAGACAAGAGCGACAACGTTCCAAAAATTTCATTATACGAATATTTGAATGCTAAATGTTCACCTTCTGCAAAGCAAAACAGCAGTTCGTGGTAAACTTTGTTTTAGTTTTTATCTCAACATTTTTCGATTTTACCAATTTGTGCAAAATGAATGTCTTCTGAATGTCAAACCGTCCACTAAATTTTCTTGTAGAACAGCCAGATTGAAAAAAAAACACTATTACTACTTACACCGACTTCTGAACTTTTGGCGATATTGATATGTTTGAAATGGCTTATTATATGACAGTAAAATATCGACATGATCGCCAACAGTAACAACCGTATGTCCTTGGTGGATAGAATTCGGTTAGTCTTATTAAGTCTTAATCAGCAGAAATGCAATATAGTATTTAGTAAGGTCCTGGCTCACACTGGTGAAGTAGGTAACGAAAGCTGATTTATTGGCGAGACACCCGGAAGATGAGAATTTGCAGGTATCCTTCGAATTTGTTCCGAAAACTTATCTAGAACAAAAAAAAATTGATTTGGCAGACAGTAGGGAAAGGCATGCTCACTAAAGAATTTTTTACATCTACATGGGCAAGAGTCAAGCGTAACATGTCAATAATCTACAAGGTGATTCAAGTATCGTCAGGTCATGGAAAAACAGATCATATCTTCATCGTTTTAATATTCTGCCAGATGCAAGTTGCCCTTCTGACCCAACAACCTCGCAGTCATGGACCGTATTATCTTTCAATGCAGACTTTTTGACGCGGAAAGAGCGACTCTAATAAGAGAAGTGATAACCAGAGCGCTTAAGTGGCTTCCAGAAAAAAAGTTTTCTTGTGAGTAATAGTTAAATTTGTGGAATATTTGTGCGTTTTATTAACAGTTTGGACTATGAAAATTTTTAAAATTTTTAAATTTAGCATTTAACATTAATGGTATGTGAGGTGTTTAGTGACCGTTAGTTAATGATTATTTGGAGATCGTGAGATGCGTTCTGGTGTGACGTAGGTTTTAGACAAACATTTTCTTTATCCTGCCAACGTTTCGGTTTTTATTGAGATCATCGTTAGAGCTCAAAGTGTTGAAGCTCAAAGTGTTGGGTTTCTGTGTAGATGTGTCATTATTGGGTGTCCTATTGAGAGGGCACTCGGAGAACTTTTTGTTGAAATACGGGCAATACAAGGCCATGAAGATGATCTCAATAAAGGTCGAAACGTTGGCACGATAAAGATAATGTTTTTTTAAATCCTACGTCACATCAGACCGCATCTTACGATCTCCAAATAATCATTAACTGTATGATCTAATTTGATATAAATTTTAATTAAGTGAATGCAAAATTTGTACGTGGTACATCAGAAATAAATAAAAAATTACCCCGCGACTTCATCCACGCGGGATTCTAATGTACCTTTCTAATGCGATGCAGAGTGCTAGGATGGCTTTCTAATCTAATGTCTCGTTGATCAAATTTCAGTTCACTTGGTCAATCCGTGCTAATATATTGTAAATATGACTCCTTAGGGATGGAATTTCATAAAATCCTTTCTTGTCGGCTATCCATGTAATTGAAGGAATGCACTGTCGAAATTTCAGTCCTTTAGATCCAGCGGTTTGGTCTGTGCATTGTCTGTCAGTCAGTCACGTAACTGTTTGTTTGTTTGTGTGTGTGTGTGTGTGTGTGTGTGTGTGTGTGTGTGTGTGTGTGTGTGTGTATGTGTGTGTAATACTAGAACAAAATAATAGAATATGCTAAATTCAACTTCTAATAAAACCTCTTCGTCACTAATCGGTCAGTAAAACATTTGTTGGGGGGAGGGGTCTTTCTAAATATTTGAAAGAACAAATCTCCTTACCCGGTGCGATAGATGCCGGTCTATAGCCGATCTAATAGGTTTCCCACTTCTGTAATCGGTTGAGAGGATGAGGATGATCTAGGAGGTAGCGGAGAAAATATATAATGAATAAAAATGAAAATTAATAAATAGGTGTTAATGAAATTAATGACAACTAATTAAGGTTTTTAGTTGAGATGAAAAAAGTTAATGGCACGAGAGGGATTCGAACCCTCGACCTTCGGTTAGATACGCCGCTGCTCTACCACCTGAGCTAGCGTGACCTCGATCCACTCGGACATCAACTCCCCATCACAACCCCACCTTATGAGTACCTCTCGTGCCATTAACTTTTTATCATCTCAACTAAAAACCTTAATTAATTGTCATGTATTAATTGGTCAAGCGGACCACGAAAGTAGTGAATTAATGATTTAAAAATGAAGTACACTTCACTCAAGCTCTCCGTCGCCATTTCAATTGTCCTTGAGAATCCAAACCGATTACACGACATTTGAAAAATGGCAAAAGGAGGGAAAACTCATAAGGTGGGGTTGAGATGGGGAGTTGATGTCCGAGTGGATCGAGGTCACGATAGCTCAGGTGGTAGAGTGCGGCGTATCTAGCCGAAGGTCGTGGGTTCGAATCCCTCTCGTGCCATTAACTTTTTTTCATCTCAACTCAAAACCTTAATTGTCATATATTAATATTGCTCAAGCGGACCACGAAAGTAGTGAAATAATGAAATTAATGTTAAAATGGCAAACAATTTATTAATCCTTTTGGAAATTACCTGAAGAATTGTAATATTATCGTTCGACGTGAGAGTACAAAGTAAATGAAATAAAACTAATATCCAATATATTCTGCCGAATAAAACACTCAAATTAAAATAACAAACTGGGTATAACTAAACAAAATTATCTAAAATAAGGGGGTGAATAATATGAAATTAATAATTGTTCCTTAAATTATCCTCTGTGGACATTTGAGGTGAAAGAAAAAAAATGATGAAGCAAGCTTGCATGCAAAGTTACAACGAAAAAAATAAATACAGATTTTGAAGTACGATGTCGATGAATGGTGGGTTCACGTTGATGGATGGACGAAGGAGATTCGAAGTCCCTGCGGTGAAATTCCAGATGTCCTGTAAGCTTCTGTTGGTCGAGCAGCGAGATTTTCTGCCAGTGATTCCCACTATTCTGGCTGATTCGAGAACAGGCGATACCAATCACTTGGGACGATGATTTCCTCGAGTATCGACGAAGTTCTCCCCTTTTTCCGAAGACAAACGAACGAAAAAATTATGAAAAAGGGTGAAGCCTAAAAAACAAAAATGGAGTCGAAGTGGTCAAGGACTGAGAACCGAATGATGTTACCACTGAGCGGAGTGTTCTCGCTGTTCGAAGGCGGGTTATTTCGGTCAACAGCTGGTACATTTAAGCGTTATCTATTGCTATAAATTTAAATTCATTAACAAAAACTTATTTTACATTTTAAAAAAGGTTTAAAATAAATTGTAATGGGAAAAGGGGAATGAAAGAAAAAATTAGAAAGGAAATATTTTCTTGAAAGTTTAGTACTTTTAAATATTAAGCAAAATGCACGAGCTCAAACAACATTCCATAATTGACATTCCCACCATTTCTGAAGGATTTCAACAAGCGTCCGTTCTGACACTAGTTAGGAAACTAACACTTGTCCCCAGTGGGAGGACGGCCTCACCTCGCCGGATTATCACACCTGATGGCGGTTGGTTCAAAGGCGGGGCGAACTGGCTCATTTGTACTAATTAGGATGGATTGGATAATCTGTTAACAGTTAAAGTGTGAACGGACGACGGTTGACCACTCCCGATGTGACGTCTGCATTTAAAAATTGTCTGTATTAAGTGGCAAGTTTGTGTATTAATTAAATTCGGCAATGATTTTTTTGGCCGTTCACCGGGATATCAATTTTTAAAATTTGAAGTAACCTATGATAAACTAAAATAAAACGTATTTACATGTGCAATCTTAATGAAGAACCAAGTGCGTTTTAGTTGGATCATGCCGGAAAGTCGTTGGTAATTATAAAAGTATCAAGACAATATTTCTTTGTTGAAACTTAAACATACTTTCTATGTTAGTGCTAATGTATTTGAAAAGGTAAATGTATGCATTATTCCCGTACAAAGGAAATTAAATGACCGCGATGGCCGAGTAGGTAGGGATTTCGACTCGTTTTTGCCGCCATGGGGGTTCGAATCCCGTCACAGAGCATGAAATTTTATTACCTTCCTTCCTGAGGTGCACGTACATACTCACGGGCTGACAAGCAGACAACAAAATAGTCTGCGAATGCGTAAGTTGACTAGTAGTCCAATGAAAACAACAAATTCACTAATTTCGTGGTCCGCTTGACCAATTAATATATTATAATTAATTAAGGTTATTAGTTGAGATAAAAAGTCATTGGCACGAGCGGGATTCGAACGCACAATCTTCGGCTTGATACGCCGCTGCTCTACCACTTGAGCTATCGTGACCTCGATCCACTCGGACACCGACTTCCCATCTCAACCGCACCTTTTGAAAAATGGCAAAAAGGAGGGAAAATTCAAAAGGTGCGGTTGAGATGGGAAGTTGGTGTCCGAGTGGATCGAGGTCACGATAGCTCAAGTGGTANGCACCCTTTGAATTTTCCCTCCTTTTTGCCATTTTTCACAAATGAAATGTCCACGGAGGTCATTTGTCGTCGAGAATCCAATCCGATTCCAAGACATTTGAAAAATGGCAAAAAGGAGGGAAAATTCAAAAGGTGCGGTTGAGATGGGAAGTTGGTGTCCGAGTGGATCGAGGTCACGATAGCTCAAGTGGTAGACCAGCTGCGTATCAAGCCGAAGATCGTGGGTTCGAATCCCGCTCGTGCCATTGACTTTTTTATCTCAACTAATAACCTTAATTAATTAGAAAACAACAAAGTTGGTCCCGGGAGACGAAAGTACAGAAGGAAACGAACACTTATCAACAAGCCAAAGAAATAGCAGCCCAATAACCCATGGTGCCGGAACCATAATTAGCATTAGAGCTCTGCTATGTTTGAGGCCTATTTACTTTCTACAGTCTGATCTCGATCATAATAGTTCCATAATGTAGGTGGTTCCACAGGTGGTTAATCAGTTCGAATCCTTACTTGACCCCTTGAAAAAAATGTTAAGCAGTTTGACTCCTCGTCCACGACACACAATTTTAGAAAAAGTTTACTTTCGCTTACTTTTCACTCTTCTGTGTAATTCTAATATTATATTTCATTTTTACAGGTATGTGAACATTTTTGTCTTCGCAGATCATCCCCACCCGTCTGTTCTCATCGGGCGTTGTTCTTAGTTGATGACAGGTTTTTACATAATACTTTATTCGCTAACCTTCGACATAAATGTTTGTACCTTGGATGATTAAGCACAAATATTTATAAGCATTGCCGGACAGCTTAAATTTTTCTTATATTTGACGGCTGACGGATTTTGTAGGAAAGTTTAGATTTTTGATATTATTACCTCGTATTTAAAATTTATCTATATCATTGTCAACCTATCATTGTCTTAAATTAGATTTTAATTTAACAACTACCTGGCAATTCTCGCAGATATTTTTATCGCTGAGTATTTTCGCCAGCTGTTAAGTTGAACGTTTCTGACTTTTTATTTCTATTTTCCATCTTTAGACAGAGATGGAGTGTCCCTTCTTCCCATTTTTCCGGCAATCTGAAGAGGTGTCACAGTCAGAAGTTTTAAGTCCCTTATTACTTTCAGTCCGAAATCGCTCAATTTTCACTAACTATCGGATTAAATATAGGGGTAAAGATTTGCATTGATTGAGGCACACTAACGACCGTATGTTACCATGAGCATCATGGGATGAAACTCAAGAAAATTTAAATTTATTTAATAAATAGGCGCTCTGGAAATAAATGAAATTACCTGGATGTTCCGTATTATCCTTCAGCTAAATTTTACAAGCCTCTAAATATTTTTTGCGAAAATTATTTTTGGATTTTTCATATCCTGGAATAGTGATAATTGCGATTCAAAGTGTTTGTTATACGATCCATTCAAATGTATTGTTTTCCTCGGAGATTTGAGCGTCAAAAGAAACCGATGAAATTGAAAGAGAACAACTAACATGTTTTAAATAAATTTTATATCTCGTAACGAACGGGAGTGTTCGTACCTGTTAGACTGTTGTGGTAGGGGTCCATTCAAACTTCAATGTGCTTAAAAGTATGTTCGATGCAAAAAATTTTTAGAATGCGGGACCTACACTTAACCAAGCAATGTTATCTAAATTCGTTTTTGTTAAAAGATAATAAAATCTCTTTCAACAGAGTGGAAGAACTCAGAAAATTATCTCTCACTTATTAGGCATGAAGATATATTTTAGACCCAAGAGTTGAGAAAAATTATGGAAATTTGGATGATTCCTATAAAAATAATCTTATCAGTCTAAAAATAGTCTGTCCTGAACAATGGGTATGCTAACTATTATGGTTCTTTATAAAACTTGAATTTGAAGAAGTCACATTTCAATATTAGCATTAACATTAACGAACTAACAAGGGGAAGACCAGGTTGGCGTTACGGATTTGGACCAAATTTTTTTTGATGATTCTACACTCCAAAATGTCGGAAACGTATCCGCCAATTCTTGTAAATAGGCCCTGGATTGGGCAAAAAAAATTTTGAAAGTTGAAATTTTCCGTTTTTTAATATTTTTATTTCGCCGTTCTACTTACTCAAATCATTTTTTATATAGATTGCAATAAAAAATATAGTAAACGATGGCAAAAGTAATCAATAACTAAATTCACTAATTTCGTGGTCCGCTTGACCAATTAATATATTACAATTAATTAGGGTTTTTAGTCGAGATAAAAAATTCAATTAATTAGTAGTCAAGTAATTAGGGGTATCTAGAGGTGCTAAAACAAAAATTCACATTTGTTTTACGAAAAAAATAAATTGCATAATTTACTACAAAAATATTTAGCTTTTAAAAATTTTTTGGTTATTGATTACTACAACTAATTAAGGTTTTTAGTTGAGATAAAAAAAATCAATGGAACGAGCGGGATTCGAACCCACGATCTTCGGCTTGATACGCCACTGCTCTACCACTTGAGCTATCGTGACCTCGATCCACTCGGACACCAACTTCCCATCTCAACCACACCTTTTGAATTTTCCCTCCTTTTTGCCATTTTTCAAATGTCGTGTAATCGGATTGAATTCTCGACGACAAATGAAATGGCCACGGAGAGCTTTAGTGAAGTATACTTCATTTTAAATCATTAAATTCACAATTTGAATTTGAAATTTGAAAAATGGCAAAAAGGAGGGAAAACTCGTAAGGTGGGGTTGAGATAGGAAGTTGATGTCCGAGGGGATCGAGGTCACGATAGCTCAAGTGGAAGAGCAGCGGCGTATCAAGCCGAAGATCGTGGGTTCGAATCCCGCTCGTGCCATTGACATTTTTATCTCAACTAAAAACGCTAGTTGTTGTAAACAACAACCAAAAAATTTCTAAAAGCTAAATATTTTTGTATTAAACTAAGTAATTTATTTTTTTCGTGAAACAAATGTGAATTTTCGTTTGAGCACCTCTAGATCCCCCTAATTATAAATTTTTAATTGAATTTAAATTTATTGATTTTTTGACTCCTAAAATTTTTCCGATTTTGAAGCAGTCGTTCTCAGAATATCTCATTGAAACGGTCATAATTAAACAACGCCAAAAAGGATTGAACGTCAAATATAACATTTGAAAGATAACAAACGCAGCTTTTTAATCTAGCATAAAAATTCATAAAATAAGAAAATATTTTTGTCAGGAATGAACCTTGATTTTAAATGGATATAATAGTCTGATTTTAATGTTTGATACAGTTACGAAATGACAATTTGTTTAAAATGAATTATCAACCACGAAAATTGGCCCTCCAGCTTTTGAGAAAATTGATGTTGCAGCTTTCACTAGGAATGTCAGTCAGAAGGTCGTCGAAATTATCAGTCAAAAAATTAATTTACACGATTTCCGCGAAAGTCGGTATTTAACGCTAGAACGATAGAGTTGAATAAAATATTCTTTCTGAGAAAACATATCCATAACATATAAACATTCATGTTTCGTTCTGTAATCATGCATATTGAATAGAAAAAAAGACCTGCCTCTCATGTTTGCAAAAAGAAACAAAAATTTGATGTTCAAGTGTTATCGTATCCAACATCTAACATCTAGTATCACTGATTTTTACAGTTCACTTCTCGTTACACGTCATTGTGAGTCATTGGTAAAATTGATTTTTTTGACCATTCCACACCTTTTTTTTTGGGTAAGGCCGTATCAAGTATGGGGAATAGAAAATGCATTCTAAAGCGGGGGAATGACTCATTTTTCGTTTCATCCGGCAATGCAGCAGGATGTGGGTAATAAGTTTTCACTTTTAGCGATCGACCCGTCTTGCAAACTAGTCCTGAATATATTATTTATTGTTGTCACTGAAATCAAAGCTGAGCTAATGCTTACCGTTATAAAATAACATTATAATACAACAAGAAAATTATTGTTGTGTGAGCAATTGTAACACTACACACAACCGTGACATATCTATAGAAAACACAGACTTTGAGCCCGAAAGTGGCGAACGTTGGTGAAAACGAAAAAGGAAAAGGTTTTTCTAATCCTACATCACACAAGACCGCAACTCACGAGCTCCAAATAAAATAACCGTCTTGGCCTTTTGTTTAACTGTGCCTAAGCCGTGTTCGGCTCTTTACAGTTTTCTTTGGCTGATCTTTATGTTTTTCTGCTTTTTTATTTAAGACGGAAGCTTGAACTTTTTATTGTACGATCTTTGACGGTCGCATCTCTCTCTCTTCTGGCGAGCTCTTAGTTGACATCCGGGATGGGCATCGTGGAGGCGGCTCGCTCGGGATATCAAGAGGAGGAGGTATAGGCCTTATTATTATTTTATGTCTTACTTTGTATTCATGTCCAATTTTCAATTCTTGTATTGCGCGGCGTGAGTCAATCATTGTTCAACTAATGGCGTAGTGCCCTCTACAGTGTCTGTGTCCATATCTCCATGGTCTACGGTCTGCTTGTTCAGAACAGTTGGACTGTTATGGACTGTACTGGTGTCCGCTGATTCCCCATGATCTGTGGCACACCAGGCTACTGCATGGGCTTCGCATTGCTTGGACCCTGCGAAATGCTTGCTATGTCTGCTTACCTATACTATACCTGTCCGATAGCAATGGACACATCTGGTGGTATCGCATTTGCATTGTCGTGTGTCATGGGCGCCAGCGCAAATCCCGCAGACCTGCTCTTTTTTGGAACATGCAGTCGATACATTTCCGTACAGCTGACAATTGTAGCAGCGAGTGACACCAGTATAGTCCTTCACAGTGCAGGACTGATAATCAAGATGTTGCAGGTTTCCACGTATGCGGGTCAACTTCTCTTACCCACGATTCGTATGGGGACTCTTCCCTAGTACCGGGACCATATCTTAGGGTGAAGAGCGGCCGGATATTCGCTTTTTCCCAAACCCCGTCTATGTTAATATTTGCAGAAAGCTGCTCCTTAAGGTCCTCCGACTTGTTTTCTTTGGGCACCCGCAACAGGAGTATTCCGGGGTTTCTTTTCCCAGCTGCTCAGACGCTAAGGCCAGCTTGGCCAAGTGCCTCGTTTCCCAAAATGGCTTGCCTGTCTGCTGGAGTTTCGACTTTAACTGCTTGGCCCCCTTTCGCCATTACTCTAATATCATCAATACGAACACGGGTATGCCTAGGGTTAATGATTTGTTTAGTTTTCTTGAGAAGCTCATGCGGATCTATTTTCTCCTGCGAATCGATGAAAACCATCTTCATCTGAGTTTCGGCAGCTTCTTGAGCTTGGTTCATAAGAATTGTTTTGTCTCTAACTTCAGTTCTGTTGACTTTCGTCTGAAGAGTAGCCTGATCTGATGATTGCGCCTTGTTTCTCCTGGCAACTACCGTCGATTATGTATCTCTTGACGTTTCTGTATATTTTTTGCTGGTATCTGAGCTACTAACACCATTTTTATTACGAACATTAGTCCGAGGGTACGGTTGTTTTTCCGAGTTATTGGCAATTTCCGGGGGAGGGTTAGACTTTTGGTTTCCTGTTGGCTGTGGCTGCTTTATGTTATCTGCTAGGTTTCAGTGCTTTGGGGAGAGCTTGGACCAAAGTGTTCGTGTCCATTTGTGTTATCTGCTTTCCCTTTCAGGAAGGTGTGTTCTATTGTTAGATTATGCAGAATGCTCATTAGTTGATCGGTTAACTGTATGATGTATGCAGCAGCCGGATTAGGGCATTTGTTAGCAGGCTCAATCAAATATTGGGCAATTTGATTAGACGTTTTTTGATTTGTTTCTAATTTTCCAGACAGGTGAACATTTCCTTGGATGGGATCTATTTTCTTTCTTTTTATTTGGGTATTATGGTCTGTATCGCTCGAGATAGACGCATCCGATAAAGACGTATCATCTTTTGGAACTATTTTTGTTTTAATGGCTTGCTTATTATTATCCTTTGGAATGACCGAGGTATTCAGATTAATATTTCAAGTTGTACTACCATTCCAAGGTGGGCGAGTTTTCCCAGGTGGGGCCATGGTTCATTTATTTCTTAGAATGTTTAAATAATATAAGTATAATTTAAAATTCAATAATTTAGAACAAAAACAAATTATGCACTGATGTAATACAAGCTGGTAGAGGGAAAATTGAAAAAGGGAATTTTTCCCGTTTCAGAGATAAACCATAAATCAGCTGAAAGGGAAAAAGGGAAAATTTCCCTCAATGCACGATAACTAAAAACAACCAGCTGAGAGGGAAATAGAACAAGGGAAAAATGATACGGATGGAAAAATTCCCTCAGCACTCAGTTGCTAGGAGATTTTTCGTTACAAACAAACCGAATAAAAAGATTCAATAAATCAAAAACAAATACAAATATAGCAGGGTCGTACCTGAAATGTTCTTGTTGAACAATGCAAAGTTTTGAAGAAGAATAAAAGACGAACAATTTCCACCCACGCACAAGTTGAAAACACTCCTTTTAACCACTTAAAAATCAAATTTAATGCAGAGCTAAAATTTAGCGTGCGTACTCGGCAAGATCCGAAACAATCCAAATAAAATAACCATCATAAAATACTAATGGTGGTACATAATACATTTAAATTGTAAACTTGATGAACTTTTTGTTCTACCGTAATCATAACAGTTACACCAAAACGAATTTTAGCCGCAACGTCTCCGAAGCCACTGTCATCATTAAATAAAAAACATTTCCGACCTTTCTATCTATAAAAAAATTGAAACAACGTTGAAAACTAAATGTCAGTTTTACGCCTAACGAAAGCTTACAATTTATACCTACCACAGGCTTTGTTTTGTGGATGGTCGTTCCACTAACAAATGTGATAGGTAGGTTACATCGCGTACGTTATACCGAAAGTGGCATTTTAAAAATGAGGGTTAACCACCGTGTGGTAGAAATGGTCAATTTGAGTCGGCTTAGTAATAAATGACCTCGGTTCTCAGCCATTGTTCCAGGCTCAACGCATTTATCGTAGTTATATTATCCAGTCGCTACCAGTCAACATATTGGATATTGTTGTTTGAATCCACCAGTCTCTTTCAAGTTTAGATCATACACTCGGTTAAGCATAATACAGTATTATGATTCGTGATTTAAGTTTAATAAACAACATGTGGGAGGCGCAAAATATGAAAAAAAGTGAATGAGGCGAATTATCCAGTCACCTATAGAAAACGTTGTGGCCTATACAAAAAAAACAACAAATTATTCATATTCCAGCAGATACTCATTTCGTTAAATGTAATAAATTATACAAACGATACTCAAAAACATTCACAAATATCTAATCATCCGAAAAGGGTGATTTGCAATACCAGAAGTTCTGTTAAATAATAACTTTGATAATATTGTCCCCCGCTGACGAAACAATGTATACAAAAGAGGATAAGCGAAAAAATAGTAGACAAAAAGCCACGGGGCAAGAAATTTCATGTGTCATTAAGCAGAACTTACCGGTTTATATATTCTCGCTTATTAATAGCATTTATGGGAGAATAATGAAAAAGGAATATAAGAAACATCAGGGCGGTCAATGAGCGAATACAGAAATAAAGAGGAAGGATTAATAATTTTCACAAGCTACTAGAACAAGTCAATCACATTGACATTTAGAAGTTGGTCAGCTCAGCATACATTATTAAGGAAGTGAAAGTTAAATGCATCATGAAAGTCCATCATACATGAATTGTGACATTTAAAACAAAACAGTAAAGCCAAGTATATATTTTAGACAAAATGGCAGTTTCATATTCAAATGAAATCAATATTATCGTAAAAATTCAAAAAAAAATAAATTCTTTAAAAATTTTATTAGGAAAAACGTACTATAAAAAAAATCTGTGAGTTGAGGCAACATAGAATGTGTGGTTGGCATATGGTGATAAACGAACGGTCGGAAATTGATTCTCAGCAATTAAGGAAGGACCCCTAGATGAAAGAAGAAAAAATTAAAAATCTGATACTCCAATATTGTACTTTGTTACGTTCTTACCAGCCACCCAGGGTCCTTCCAATGGAACTGATTGCCATGCGCATAGAATCAAATTCCGACCTCTGGACACACGCTGTTGTGATGTTCGAAGATATTTATGTGTCTGGTCGTATCTGATGTTCAGGAATGTAGGTGTTCTTGGGCGTTTAGGTGCTACCGCTACCGGCCGGAATTGATTCTCAGCAAGTAAGGAAGGACCCACTAGATGAAAGAGGAAAAAATTAAAAATCTGATACTCCTATATTGTACTTGTTTCGATCTTACCAGCCACCCAGGGTCCTTCCAATGGAACTAATTGCCATGCGCATAGAATCATATTCCGACCTCTGGACACACGCTGTTGTGATGTTCGAAGCTATTTATGTGTCTGGTCGTATCTAATGTTCGGGAATGTAGGTGTTCGTTGGCGTTTAGGTGATACCGCTACCGGCCGGAATTGATTCTCAGCAAGTAAGGAAGGACCCACTAGATGAAAGAGGAAAAAATTACAAATCTGATACTCCTATATTGTACTTTGTTTCGTTGTTACCAGCCACCCAGGATCCTTCCAATGGAACTAATTACCATGCGCATAGGATCAAATTTCGACCTCTGGACACACGTTGTTGTGATGTTGGAAAGCTATGTATGTGTCTGGTCGAAATGATTTCGGGAATGTAAGTGTTTGTGGGCGTTTAGGTGATACCGCTACCGGCCGGAATTGATTCTCAGCAAGTAAGGAATGACCCCCTAGATGAAAGAGGAAAAAATTAAAAATCTGATACTCCAATATTGTATTTGTTACGTTCTTACCAGCCACCAAGGGTCCTTCCAATGGAACTAATTGCCATGCGCATAGAATCAAATTCCGACCGCTGGACACACGTTGTTGTGATGTTGGAAAGCTATGTATGTGTCTGGTCGAAATGATTTCGGGAATGTAGGTGTTTGTGGGCGTTTAGGTGATACCGCTACCGGCCGGAATTGATTCTCAGCAAGTAAGGAAGGACCCCCTAGATGAAAGAGGAAAAAATTAAAAATCTGATACTCCAATATTGTATTTTGTTTCGTTCTTACCAGCCACCCAGGGTCCTTCCAATGGAACTAATTGCCATGCGAATTGAATCAAATTCCGACCGCTGGACACTCTGTTGTGATGTTCGAAGCTTTTTATGTGTCTGGTCGTATCTGATGTTCGGGAATTTAGGTGTTCGTGGGCGTTTAGGTGATACCGCTGGCGGCCGGAATTGATTCTCAGCAATTAAGGAAGGACCCCTAGTTCAAAGAGAAATATATTAAAAGTTTAATTTTTGATACCTTTTTATGTTGAGAATAGATATTCAGGTTAATGTTACAAACGTTTACTTTAACTGCCCGTGTAAATTATAGCAATGCTTGCTATATCGCGCTTGTACGACTGGTCATTTGTGCACAATGATGGAAGGTCTCCCATTATTAGTAATAATAATAGTTTACACATCAATTAATTATTTATATTAGTTACGTTTCAGGATAATATGAGCTTTTCCTCTTACCATTTATCCAAAATCCTTCCTTGTCATTGGAATGTTTCTATATCCGAACGTTCGCGACAATGTCACTTTACTCTTCGTTGTTTTAAACATTTATGAAGATTTTAAAAATTTGAGCCTTAACGTCACCTTGGTTTCCAGCATTTTGTTTCTTTACTCATTTGTTTACGTTCCTTTGTTATTTTTAAAATAACTATCATATATATCATGATCTGCATACACAAAATTAGTTCTGAGCGTTTTATTACCGAACGAAAAAAATTACTATTTGTAATTCAAAAATAATCAATTTTTTTAATTTTATTGTACACAATTATTTCCCATGTGGAGTGTATGTGTCTTTTTATATGTGGATTCAATTTTTAATTAGCATATGACGTCAGAAAAATTATAGCCAGATGTATCTAAAAAATTATATTTTTTAGTTAATCAATTTTTTAGTTTGTCATAAGTTTACAACCAATACATAATCAGTTATTTGGTTTTTAACGGCGAATGTCCCTTTTACCTTTTCTCACATAACATTGTATGTTATTTAGTGTTTAGTTTGTCGTCGATTTATTTTCTTCGACTTGGAGGTACTAGCATAACGTGTCAACGTTAAAATCAAGATGTACTGTTGTTCTCTGGTCTATACTTAATTAATTTGTTTGAACTGGCCTGGATAATTATTGAATATCCAATTTCACCTCTGTTTTTTTTTTCTGGGTATAAAGTGTCTTCATGATGGTCCCGATAGGAATAGGAGCGGAAGCGACAAATTTCCGCCCGCGGGGACCATCCTTGAATTATTTCCAAGTCGTATTAAATGTAAATCCTTCGTTTTCTGGCCAGCCGACGTCGTCTCCCTATCTGGGCCTCCACCCCTCCGCGAATTAGCATAGAACCGAGGATCCGACAATAAACCGAACCCACCTAGTTTCCCAGTCGCAAATCCTCTTTAGTAACTTACCAACAATGAGCTCCGCGTCCCTCGGGGGCGACCGCGTGAATCCGGAATACGTTTAATTTCACTTTTGCCTATGTTATTTTCATACGTACAATATTTTACGCACAGCCGGGTATAAGCACCATTGGGACTTTTAAATATAATAAACAAACCTTATAAAAATATTATTCATACAATTAATTCTCTATAGTATACAGGCTATTAAAACATTAAGCAATAGGAATTAGTGAAAATGAGTACTAATCAAGCGTATAATTCTAGCCCGGTTGATTACTGGTAATATGACATTGTACTCCTGGTTGTAATTGTAATCCTTTTGATCAACGAAACTGTAGTCTATCTCTGCACTAGGGAAATGAATGATAGTTTGAACATTACAATTATATTATGATAACGTTGAATAAATGAAAATAATTCGAATCCTTACGCAACATTTTCTTTTTACAATAAGAATTTTGTTTTCATAGATATTGTACAGATTCGTAGGTATTATATTATTGGCCTACAAATTGTTTTTCCGGATGTATTTATACTACCAGTAAATAATTTATTTTTTTATATTTTAACACGTCCAATCCCTACGTTCCAAGCACACTTGTTCCTGCTCTCTCTCTCTCTCTCTCTCTCTCTCTCTCTCTCTCTCTCTTTCTTTCTTTTTCTTTTTCTCTCTCTCACTGTCTGTTTGTTTTTGTTTGCGTTTGTATAATTTGAATTTGCTCTTCTATTTATTTATTATCAGTAAATAGTATATAATGTTTATTCGTTTGTCCGTATTATTTAAAACAACAAATATTATCTATATCTCTGAGGTTCTTATTTGTAATATTATCTACCTCCATTCTCTCATGCGGTTTATCAGTAACTACCTATCTATCTAATGAAAATCTATTTCAATATCTCTCTTTTTCTTTTCTTCACTATTTTGCTTTGTCTCTGTAACTTTACCTGACCCTACTGCCTCTCTCTCTTTCTATGTATCTGTCCTCCTCCTTTCTATATGTCTCTCTCTCTCCCTCCCTCCTTTCTTTCCTCACTCTCTCTCTTTCTCCTTTCCTTTCTTCTCTCTCTCTCTCTCTCTTTCTCTCTCTCTCTCTCTCTCTTTCTGTATATATTCACCCTCTTTCTCTATATGACTCATTGTCTTTCTTTATATCCCTCTGATTTCCTCTCTCTTTCTATGTATCTGTCCTCTTCCTTTCTATATGTCTCTCTCCCTCCCTCCTTTCCTTTCCTCTATCTCCCTTTCTCCTTTCCTTTCTTCTCTCTCTCTCTCTCTCTTTCTCTCTCTCTCTCTCTCTCTTTCTGTATATATATCCCCTCTTTCTCTATATGTCTCATTGTCTTTCTTTATGTCCCTCTGATTTTCTCTCTCTTTCTATTTATCTGTCCTCTTCCTTTCTTTATGTCTCTCTCCCTCCCTCTTTTCCTTTCCTCTCTTTCTTTATTAATATTATATGAGTCATGGCAAAAGTATTTGAAAAAATTATATTTAGACAATTACAACAACATATTACTAGAAACAACATCCTTAATGAATATTACTCTGGATTTAGACTTGGTTACAGAACAGAGGCTGCATTGATAAAGGTTATGGATGATTTAAGAAAAAATATAGATGAGAGAATGGTCTCACTTTTAGTCTTAATTGACTTTAGGAAGGCTTTCGACTTTGTGCAGCATACTCTATTATTGGCAATCCTTAAGTCACTACATTTCTCTGATGCACGATTAAGTGGTTTTCAACATACTTGATAAACAGGTATCAATGGGTTAAGGATGTAGATGGAGAAGTTTCACACTGGAAAAGGTTATTATCTGGAGTTCCTCAAGGAGGTAATCTATCAGCGTTGCTGTTCATTTTATTTATAAACCAAGTTTTAACATGTTTTAAAAACGTCAAGAGCATGATGCTCGCAGACGACCTTCAAGCAGATTGTTCAGATAACAAAGAAAACGTGCATGTAATGGTTGATAAAATGACTAATGACTTGAAAGAACTAAACCGATGGTGTGAACAACATAAGGTATCAATAAACTATGATAAATGTCAAGCAATGCTGATAGGAACTAGAAGAAACTTAAATTACATAAATGTTAAAAATGTAAATATCTTAATAAATAACCACAAAATTCTGCTGTCCAAATCATTAAAGAAACTTGGTGTCACAGTCGATGAAACATTGTCTTGGTCAGAACAAACCATCGATATTTGTAAATAAACATTCCAGCTGCGAAATGTCCAGGTTGATCTTCCACCTGAGTAGAATTACAAATTATAAAATCTATCTTGTTCCCAATCTCTGATTATGCTTCCCTATGCTATTATAATATAATTAAAAAAAATTAGAAAATCTACAAAAAGCACAAAATGCTTGCATAAGATAGGTTTATAATATCGAATACATTTATCATGTCACACCATATTATGCCAAAGCAAAAATTTTACAAAATTAAAGAAAGAAGAGCACTAACACTCTTGATGTTCTTAATAAAATTATTAAAAAGCCAAAAACCATCATACCTGATAAATAACTTTAAATGGTATAAGCCTAAAATCAGAACTGCTATCTACAATGCATCTTTCCTTGTAAAAGCAAACAAAAACCTCTCTCCCCCCCCCCTCTCTCTCTCTATCTCTCTCTCCTCTCTCTCTATCTCTCTCTCTCTCTCTTTNCGTGAGATGCGGTCGGGTGTGATGTAGGTTTCAGAAAAACATTTTCTTTATCGTGCCAACGTTTCGATCTTTTATTGAGATCATCTTCAGGGCTCAAGTTCTAAATTATACATGATCTCTTCTTATTTATGCTTAGTGCAAATTAGGATTTGTTTTAGTAAAATTTGTCAAAGTTTGTTCAAAAATTGCAGTCTAAAAATTCGCAAGTGAAAATTCGCCCTAAATGTAGGCGCTTTATTTTATTATTGATGACTAATTTGTTTCGTTTTTTATATTTCTGTATGTCAATATACGCAAGTTAACGAAGGAATTATAAATATAAAAATTATTTGTGTACGTGGTTGAATTTTTCATTTTGTTAAACTTGGTCAGGCGATCTCTGCCTCACTTTCTCTTTTTACTTATCTATTTCTGTTCTGTAATATTCTTTTCATCTTTACCTATTTATTTTCCGTCCTGATTCACTCACCCCCATTTCTTCTTGATATTTCGTATTTTGCGGGTGGCTCCGTCTGTGGCTCTCGCTCCTTTCTCTCCCCGGTCTTTCTCTTTCTGTACCTCATTATCTGTCTCACTCTCGCTCTCTCTCTCTCTCTCTCTCGCTCTCGCTCTCTCGCTCTCTCTCTCTCTCTCTCTCTCTCTCTCTCTCTATCTATCTATCTATCTATCTATCTATCTATCTATCTTTCTTTCTATCTAGTTTCTGTGTCTTAGTTATGTCTCTGTACCTCACTCTCTCTTTCTTTTTGCGTTTCTTTCAATGTCATTATTTATGTGTAAAAATTAGTGACCGTTAATCGATAGTAATTCAGATATCGTAAGATGCGGTCGGGTGTGATGTAGGTTTCAGAAAAACATTTTCTTTATGCCCTTGGGTGTGGGCACTCTCAACACGACACGCAAGGATGGCACAATTACACAGAAAACAAACACTTTGAGCCCTGAAGATGGTCTGAATAAAAGATCGAAACGTTGGCACGATAAAGAAAATGTTTTTCTGAAACCTACATCACACCCGACCGCATCTCACGATATCTGAATTACTGTCATTATTTATTTCATTTTTCTATCCAGCGCTTTTTAGTCTCCACACAATCTGTCATTGTTGTCTTATTCTCTGTATCTTAACTACTATTTAATCTCTTTCACTCATTCTCTCTCTCTCTCTCTCACTCACTCACTCACTCACTCACTCACTCACTCTCTCACTCACTCATTCACTCACTCACTCACTCACTCACTCTCTCACTCACTCACTCACTCACTCACTCACTCACTCACTCTCTCGCTCTCTCTCTCTCTCTCTCTCTCTCTAGTTTCTGTGTCTTAGTTATGTCTCTGTACCTCACTCTCTCTTTCTTTTTGCGTTCCTTTCAATGTCATTATTTATGTGTAAAAATTAGTGACCGTTAATCGATAGTAATTCAGATATCGTGAGATGCGGTCGGGTGTGATGTAGGTTTCAGAAAAACATTTTCTTTATGCCCTTGGGTGTGGGCACTCTCAACACGACACGCAAGGATGGCACAATTACACAGAAAACAAACACTTTGAGCCCTGAAGATGGTCTGAATAAAAGATCGAAACGTTGGCACGATAAAGAAAATGTTTTTCTGAAAGAAACTGTAGTCTATCTCTGCACTAGGGAAATGAATGATAGTTTGAACATTACAATTATATTATGATAACGTTGAATAAATGAAAATAATTCGAATCCTTACGCAACATTTTCTTTTTACAATAAGAATTTTGTTTTCATAGATATTGTACAGATTCGTAGGTATTATATTATTGGCCTACAAATTGTTTTTCCGGATGTATTTATACTACCAGTAAATAATTTATTTTTTTATATTTTAACACGTCCAATCCCTACGTTCCAAGCACACTTGTTCCTACACTCTCGCTCTCTCTCTCTCTCTTACTCTCACTCACTCACCCACCCACCCACTCACTCCCTCACTCACTCACTCACTCACTCTCTCTCTCTCTCTCTCTGTCTCTCTCTCTCGCTCTCTCTTTCTCTCTTGTACTCTTTCTCATACACTTTCTTGTTCTCGTTTCCTTTTTTCCTCCTACTCATTTTGTGGAGCGAATCTCTCTCCTTTCGTTCTATATCTCTTACTTTACCTAAACTCAATCTATGTGTCACATTTCAATTTATTTCGTAGTGACAATATTGTGATTTAGGCTTCATGATTATGCCTAGAGTAAAAATAAAAGTGGATCACCACGATTAGGATACAAACAGTCAAATCTAGAAGTGAAAGAGTCCATTCTGTGTAGACAAGAGACAGAAAGAAGTGTGAGATCCTGAAAAGAATTTAAAAAGTGTCGGAATCACTAAAATAGAGTGCTTCGGTCCACAGCTGGTAGAGTGTAAACAGTGAACCCATCCACCCTTGTTTCAAACGGTCTGGCCAACGGTTTCCTTGAAATTACTGTTTATTTAAATTTCAAAATGTTGTTTGTTTTAAAATTAAAAAAAAAATCTTATTGTTATTTTCTTGTATAATCGATGAATTGTTTTAAAACGAATTAAATTTGATTAAAAAAGAAACATGGTCGGTTTGTAGTCAGGTTAGATCAAGACATCAGGGGCTCTGTTCTTAATAAAAAGGATTCAGAATTGGGTCAGTCCTGTTGAATCACGAAGAGATCGTAACATATGTGTGTAAATAGTATATTATATGAATAAATTAGACTTTACAATTGTATTAAAAACATACAGTTATGTATGTTGTTGTACATGTCCTAAGAAAATAAACTTACATTTAAATTGCCTCTAATTGACGTAATAATTTGACAAACGGATTTTTGCATCATTTTGGCATACGCTTTTATTTTAACGTTTTTGTTCGAATATTAACACCTCGGGAAGTTTATCTTGCTTTCATGCTTTTGCCACAGTAATCATTTTGGAATTGTGACAGCTAATACGTTCTATACCGGTTTCACGTCAACGGTCAACCGATGATAGATAAACCACTCAAACCAACAGTCAAAGGCTGATAGAGTTCAATACAATTACCTATTGCCGTAATTATAAATGGGCAAAGATTAGTGTCGATATTACTTAGATTACGTGATTTATTTAAAAAACGGATTAAACTGATTTTTTCCTAGATTCTAAGCACGGAGTTGTAATGGATTTTAGTTCTAGGGATTATTTTTTCTTTTTAAGCAAATCGACTCTTCTGCCATTTTCTGCGTTAAGATAAGGCACAGTGGAAAAGGAAGAATCTGACGAATCCCGACCGACAAAGAACAAACTGATATGTCAGGAGATTAGAGTTGATCGATACTGACAATGGTTGCACTTACATTCGTAAAATTTGATTTTCACGATTCAGCTGCCACGTCGAATGGACGAATGACAATTTTTGATAAGTCGGGCAAAGGACACTGCACGCGGAAAGGTAATAAAAATGGTAATTACGCGAGATGGGGGAGAATAGGCCTATCGCGCAGAGTGTAAACGTTTGAGGATTTAGCACGGGGCTTGAAAAAGACCTCCCTTGTTTGCATAATTCCGCCCAAAAAGAGGAGCTTTGATCAACTCGCGGGATAAGTACTGAAAGCTTTAAAAATAGCCGGCAGGACTAGCCGTAATAAAATCCAATCTTTACCAACGGCTTTCGATATGTTCTTTCCATCAGAAATCATCCGATTTGTTTTTACAGAAATCTATTTTAATAATAACAGGGTGAAAATGGTAAACCTTAAAATGTAGTTATTTAGAAATCGTGAGATGCGGTCTGGTCAGAAAAACATTTCTTTATCGATGTAGGTTTCTGAAACCTACATCACACCCGACCGCATCTCACGATTTCTGAATAATTATCGATTAAAGGTCACTAATCACCACACACTTAAAATGTAGTTTTAGGCGGACTGTGTGGGATCAAAAAGAGCGTTAAATCAAACTGTCAAACCTCAATCTTCCAATTTTTAAATAAATAAAAAAATAACTTGGACATTTCGACAAAGCACACCTCTTAGGTCCGACTAGTTAAAAAAGGTTGCTCACAGGGATCTGTGCTAGGCCCACTATTTTTGAATGAGGTCTTCAATAGTCTCCCTGAAACTCTGGGAGAAATAGTAATAGATTTTGTGGCTTTCGTCGACGACCTCGTAACCATCATTGAGGCCGACATTAAAAAAGAGCTCGAGGAACAGTTAAAAAGTGGTACAATGGTACAAAATTGGAAAAATCCCCATATAAATGCCATACGCTCATGTTCAAAGGCAAACTTGCAACTGCTCCCCAAACCAAGCGACTAAGCTATTATCTAGGGATAGAGCTTGGAGAAAAACTTAGCACCGCTCATCACATCATCAAAATCAGAAAGGCAACGCGATCAACATTCTCCAAATTAAGCGGAATGGCAAGCGACTTGGGAACTGAGCCCGAAAGCCATGGCGATTGTATATAAGAGCGTATATCTACCGATATCGACATACGGAGGGGCAGTTTGGACACAAAAGTTAAAAAGTCGGAGCAAAAGTATCCTAGAAACAAGCCAGAGGATAGCCTTGCTAAGAAGCACCAAAGCCTACAGAAAGATATCGACGCACGCCCTCCAAGTAATCGCCAATACGCAGCCGATTGACATAGTCTTCCAAAGCAAATTAGCCATCAGAAAAATTAAAGTGGGACAATGGCCAAACCTACAAGGCGTAGAAAAGCATGAGCTAGAATGGCTGAGGAACATCTCAAAAAAGCAGAGCTCTGAGTTTATAAAAAATTGGATGGACACTGCAAGGCAAAGCAGATGGCAAAACAGCACTAAAGGAAGACTGACCTACTAATACTTTCCAAACATCGAGGCGAGGGCACAAGCGAAGTGGATGTCTCCGGAAACCTTGACCGGTCATGGCAACATCTTGGCATACCTCTTTAAATTCAAAAGGTCCAACAGCCCTTTACGCCCCCAATGCGGTACGGATGATGACGTGCGCCACAAAATTCTTCTCTTGTGTACTTTTTGAAAGGGAAAGAAAAGTCCTAAAAGCCCTCTTCCGCAACAGTTGGCTCCCAACTTTAAGCGAACTTGTTAGGACCAAAACCGCTTCCAGGCACTGAACACATTAAACCTAAAAATTCTTAGCTGGCAATTATAGCACGCATATTTATTTATTCATCCATTCATTCATATATCTATTTAATTATCGGTAAATACGTGTTAATAGGCTCATTAGGTTAGTCCGTGCTGGTTTCCTCTCCTCAAATTTGTAAACATTCTGGTCAACATTGTAATCAAAATCGTCCCAAAAAAATAAATGTCAAGAGGAAACCAGCAAGGGAAGACCGATTAGATTAAGTTGATTTACACTCAAAGAAAATAAATTCTAATGTCCTCCTCGAGCCATTTCTTCATAAGACAAGGCCCAAGGAATACGATAAGCTCAAACATTTTCCCCTTTTCTGTTTCACATTCCCTATATGGTCTCTAAGGCCTAGTACGCACTGGGATTCTTTGAATGGACTCTTTGAATCTCCGGAGAGTTTCGGCAGCGTCTAGCCTGAGTCCGGGCTGCCCCGACTCATTGTTGCGATGAAGCTGGTGTTGCGGGCTAGCATTTTCGGACTGTTTTGAATCCCATCCCATGTGGGATTCTTTGACTCAATGTTGCGCAACATTTGCCAGTAGAGAATCGGAACAAACACTCTTGCTTCATTTGTTTAGTTGACGTTGTAGTGAGTGTGTAGAGATTAGTGACCGTTAATCGATAATTATTCAGATATCGTGAGATGCGGGTCTGGTGTGATGTAGGGTTCAAAACCAAACATATATAAACATAAAACAGTAAAATCTCACTGGCACTCTCAACACGACACGCAAGGATGGCACAATTACACAGAAGACAAACACTTTAAGTGAGTAGAAATACTTTGTTTGAATATAAAATATATTTTGCATTGTATAAATTCACTTTTCCACATCCTAAATGTATTTGTTAAATATAAACATTGTTTGTAAATCCCAGGCCCTGAAGATGATCTCAATAAAAGATCGAAACGTTGGCACGATAAAGAAAATGTTTTTCTGAAACCTACATCACACCAGACCGCATCTCACGATATCTGAATTATTAGTTGTAGTGACTGTTCCTGAAATAAAAAAAAATTCTGAACCCTGCGCCATCATTTAATCTCAACCTGTTCAAAAGATTTTTCCCGTGCTGATTCCCGCCGTGAAATATTTGTCGAATCTACCATCGTTTTGGGCGTTTTTGAATGCACCTCCGATTGGATTCACTACGTACAATGCAAAAAAGAGCAAGGTAAATTCCTGAGAGAGCTAGTTCCTCCGTCATTTTCTCTGGCTGTGATGAATGTGAACTGAATCTTGATCTGGACATGGCTCTTTGCCGCGGAGCAGAGTCAGGGCTGCATCGCAACAATAAATCTACGCACCCCGACTCTGCCCCGCAACATGAATTGATTCGAGGAATGTCATTGCGTACTAAGCTGGTACGGCAGAATTGAATAAGGATACTAAAAATCCTTTCCTCCATTGCGATATAGGTCTATTTATGAATCCCTAAAATGATAGTCATAACCAGTTCCAACTTAAGATCATACACCGCTGCGCCTTGTCGTTCTTTCCCCTTGGGTGAGACAGCTGAACCTATTTTGACTAGTTTTTCATTTCCTTCTATAACTTCTTTTCCGGGAACCCACTTTAAAGTAGGTTCGTTGTGTTTTCCTATTGCTATTAAGCAATTTGGTCACTTCTAGATAACTTTAGTGTTGAAAACACACACATTTATCACCTGTAATGCTGTCTGGCTGCCTAAGAGTACATAAATCTGTGCACCTTTCATATTTTTCTTTATTAACTGCTTTCCCCAGAGTTGTAATGTAAATCTTATTTTATACCATAATCATTTATTTGAATTTAATGTTTATAATCGAGTTTAATTTTCAAACTATATAGAGCTGATTTTGTTAGATTTTTCGACAAAAATGCCATCTGGTAATAAAATTTTAAACAATCTCATAGACCGGGTGGTTTTTAACACAGATACAAATAATTTATCGCCAGCCCTTTTAGTGAAAATTTGTAGTGAAACTTTCAATTACCGAATTCTGAAATGGTAGAAAGTTAAGATGTAGCTAAAATTGTCTTTCCCAGGTTTTTTTTTTCCTCTCGTACATGAATATTTATATGTTATGGGTGTACCTAAAAATTTATGAAGTATTTTCAATTTATAAAATAATAAATAAGGATCTTTACTTTGAACTTACATTTTTTCAGGTAAAAAGTTTTCATGCGATATAAGAAGTACGTGGGTAGGCCATGTCTTTTTAAGATAAAAGACTAAATTCTTTTCAGATATCTTATTATAAAGACGCTGATCGGTAAATTTTTCAGATGGTTTTAATAAATAAGTGTCGGTATGATGCATTTTGTGATAACGGTACACCATTAAAAAACAAAAAAAATTACACAGGATTTGATTTAATATTTCGTATATCTCGACGTCTTTGCTAGGCCGATAGCAAACAATGTCTCAATTGCACATCAGAATTTAAAAAATTGAGTTAGACAACTCGTCCACGGGGAAACGAGAAAGGGTTAGTCTTCCCTTTGATTCCGGGCGGGAGCTGCGAAAGTCTGGAAGCAGGTGGAAATGTATGTGTCAAAAAGGATTTTTTTTTCACTTGGCAGACTTATGCTAGACGGCATCCCTTAAGGTGAATTTACTTCCAAACAGAAAACGATCAAATATAATGTAAAAAACCACATATGACAGTTGCTCCAGAACGGGATTCCATAAAAGATCCTTATTTATTCATTCTTTCCACCCATTTTGCATCCGAGGAGCAGAACGATTAAATTAAATTATTAGCATATAACAACAATTTAGGATTATGTATATGGAAAAACTTTTATTGTTGGGGATGTAAAATGTAAATTCATAGTCGAGTTTTCGCCTGGTGAAAACTAGTCGCCAAGTAATTTAAGCAATCCTCCGAAATAAAATGACACAATAAATTTTAAAACAAAAACAACAACTACAAGTTTCAGTACAAATATTATAAGATAAAAATATTATCACATATGCATATAAATAAATAAATCAAACTCTTTATTTACTTTAACACATTATTACACTCTCCATACGTAGAGATCTTCGCGTTTGCCGATTTGTTGCTAATTACAATTGCTCATGGATATCTTTGAATTTTCAAATTATAAGAAACGAAGCTTCGTTGAACATTTGAAAATAAGCACTCTATAAGAAAACGCGTGTAATTAATAAAAAATTCCATTTATGACACAAATTGAAGAATTGTAGAGCCTCGTGAAGAAATTATATTTAGAATACGCCAAAAGGCATGAATCAAATGAAATTGTTAGTAGTACAGTTAATTAATGCTTTTTAGTTGATATAAAAAAGTCAATGGCAGGAACGGGATTCGAACCCACGATCTTCGGCTTGATACGCCGCTGCTCTTCCACTTGAGCTATCGTGACCTCGATCCACTCGGACACCAACTTCCCATCTCAACCCCACCTCCGTGGCCATTTTATTTGTCGCCGAGTATCAAATAGATTACACGACATTTGAAAAATGGCAAAAAGGAGGGAAAACTCAAAAGGTGGGGTTGAGATGTTGTCCGAGTGGATCGAGGTCACGATAGCTCAAGTGGTAGAGCAGCGGCGTATTTAGCCAAAGGTCAAGGGTTCGAATCCCGCTTATCACACTGACTTTTTATCGCAACCTTTCGCACATATCTTTCACGACATTCTATTACACGACATTTGAAAAATGGCAAAAAGGAGGGAAAACTCAAAAGGTGGGGTTGAGATGGGAAGTTGGTGTCCGAGTGGATCGAGGTCACGATAGCTCAACTGGTAGAGCAGCGGAGTATCTAGCCGAAGATTGTGGGTTCGAATCCCGCTCGTGCCATTGACTTTTTTATCTCAACTAAAAAGCCTTAATTAATTGTAATATACTAATTGCTCAAGCGGACCATGAAATTAGTGAATTGTTAGTAGTCTTGATTAATAAAAGGCTCACCTGGAATAGAAAAGTTTATTAAATTTGCAAAAAAGCTTTTCATCCAAAACATTTACTTAGATCGGTCAAGGTGCATTGGCGATTAGGGGGTTTTTCGAATTTTTTAAGCGATTCTTCCATCTTCCATTTGACGGTATGTGAAAAATAACATTAGACCTCATTTTGTAGTTCAGAGTGTGAATGAAAGGATGTTTGATGATTTTTAAAGAAACTACCCTGATTAGGGAAGATAAAGCAGAAGTTAATTAAGGTTTTCAGTTTAGATAAAAATGTCAGTGTCACGAGCGGGATTCGAACCCACGATCTTCGGCTAGATGCGCCGCTACTCTAGCACTTCAGCTATCGTGACTTCGATCCACTCGGACACTAACTTCTCATCTCAACCCCACCTTTTGAATTTTTTATCTCAACTGAAAACCTTAATTAATTGAAAGATAGTAATTGGTCAAGCGGACCACAAAAACTAGTGAATTTAATGTTAAAATGAAATATATCTTCACTAAAGCTCTCCGTGGCCATTTCATTTGTCGCCGAGAATCAAATAGATTAAACGACATTTGAAAAATGGCAAAAAAGGAGGAAAAATTCAAAAGGTGGGGTTGAGATGGGAAGTTAGTGTCCGAGTGGATCGAAGTCACGATAGCCCAAGTGGTAGAGTAGCGGCGTATTTAGCCGAAGATCGTGGGTTCGAATCCCGCTCGTGCCAGTGACTTTTTTATCTCAACTAAAACCTTAGTTAATTGTATTAAACATAATATTTTTCCTCGTCTGCCTCTTCCCGCACGAAGTTGCGATTGTCATCATCTGTGATATGAAATCACTTGAGCTAGTTTCGACCATCTTTCCATGATTTCTCACAACCTGTGTAATTTTGCAGCTTAATAGAATTGTAGTACCTACATTTGGAAAAAAATGTCGCGTTTGCCCCATTGCCAGATTTGTCTCAAATTTCTTTCCATTTGAAAATCATCTCCTGAGATCTACAAGACACTTTCTGTAGGAGATATTCACAAAGCCAATATAATTGTGCACTCTTATTGATGGAGAATAATAATAATAATAATTATAACTGTAAACCTGTTGAAACTTTGTGCATATATCGGGAATGGAAACGATAATGCATTTTTAAAAGAAGGACATCTGGAACAGAAGAAGCTATCATCCATTACGGGTTAGTTACGCCCACCATAATACAAGAGAAGATAGCTTATTAATTATAGGAAAACGAATTTGAAAAAACTAAAAAAATAATCACATCAAAAGATTTTTCCCAACGGTAGGTATGAATTGTAAACACAACCTAACTAAAAAGCGTTTTAAGTACTGTCCAAACATGGGGAACAACGGTTAATTCTTTTCGTTGCCCATAATGCACTACCCAACATGTAAAAATAAAGAAACCCAGCTGAACAAACACGGGAACGCATCTGCTAAAACTGCTCGGTATTTGTACAGCAATGATCATACTTTCTTAACTATTGGTAAACCAATTGTTGCGGTTTCGAGAATACATTTTATTTGAAGGTCTTTATGGCAAGTCGGATGTGAAGTAACGAGCTTTGGAAATGATTCGAAAGATTTTGGACTCGAGTCAAGGTTGAACGTTTGTTGCTAGGATTTGGTTTTCTTGAATCTGATCTTTCATTTTTGAATTCTTTCAAACTGGAGATTGAAGGTTTCTGAACACCATTATTAGTTTGGGCTGGCGGTACCGTCTGCATGTATGTGGCGTATTGAATTGGGATTCATAGGAATTGAAAAATGGCAAAAGGAGGGAAACTCATAAGGTGCGGTTGAGATGGATAGTTGATGTCCGAGTGGATCGAGGTCACGATAGCTTAGGTGGTAGAGCAGCGGCGTATCTAGACGAAAGTCGTGGGTTCGAATCCCTCTCGTGCCATTAGCTTTTTTTCATCTCAACTAAAAACCTTAATTAATTGTCATGTGTTAATTGGTCAAGCGGACCACGAAAGTAGTGAATTAATTCATAGGAATGTCCATCTGCTTAAATTAAAACAAAGATCTGAGACCAAGTATGCAGCCTTGGGGAACACGCACTACAGCATAGCTAATGAGGGAGAAGCATGTTCCGGTTCATGCTTGAAAATAGTTATTAAAAAAATATTATTTTAGGATGAAGATGACGAATGAACTTAAATTACCTAGAATAACTGTCTATCTAAAATGTAAATTTACAACCAATATAAAGGGGGCGTCGGTGGCCGCAACGGTTTAGGCGTTGACACGGCGCTCATCACTATAAGGTGTAGGTCCCGGGTTCGAATCCAGCGGCCCTGCATTCGAACCCGACTAACTTACAAATGGGCTTTTTTTCAAAAACACCGGCACCCTGAGGGTTTATATGACCTCTGCTGTTGCAAACTGTAAAACTGTAAAAAAAATAAATAAATACAACCCAAATAATAAGAACATAATATCAATACTAGTTAATACCAGGGTGCTTGAGAAACAAATGAAAAACTCACCAAATTGTATATTTTTACTTGTTATTTTCATATTTTCTAGTTTAAATGTGTTATGTAAACAATTAAACACTTACCGTTTGAACCTCATAATTTATTTCGTTACCCTTGCGCGCGCTAATTTGCTGGCGGTGTAATAAATTGTTCTAGTATCCAGGACTGTCTGTTAAAATTGCGAATTAGGTTGACGAAACCCGCGATTGGTTGAACGATAATGGGAAGAGTAACGTCAAAGGAAGAGAGCGAGCATCCAGAGGACAAATGTGATAATCAGCATGAAAAAAGAGTTGTCGAGAACAGTTAGAGTGAAACAACCCAGACAAAAATAATTATGAAAGTGGGAACATGTCTTATATTCGCCCCTGTATTTCACCCGTAACATCCCTTAATTAAATCCTCAGACAGGATTATAAACGATCAACAAGCACACCTAATAACCAAGACGAGTTTCATAAAAAATATTAACAGTTTGTCCAGTTGCTATTTTTGCCTGTTTTACTTTTTCCCTGTTCAATACTATATGAGCCATCAGAGACGGTAACGAACGCCAAGCCCATCGAGATAAACATATCAGATTGCCCTGGAACAAAGCCTATGACAGGCGATGCTTATTTTTAAACGAGGATGAAGATAAAATAAAACGAATTTTTCTTTTAAACGGCAGAGGAGATTAATCGATGTATCCCCTTATCTCCTTGAGCGGGATGCATCCCTCGTTTAACTAGGCGTGTAAACACGAGAGCTCATTAGTGCTTAGTTCGACATGGCCGACTGATGACCCATGGCATAAACGATGAAATCCTTTGTTATCTAAACAACATGGCACTAACAAAGCTCACAAACAAACATCAACGTTTTACATAAGAAAATGTCTCCCACACATACTCTTTTTTTACTGTTCAAGTTTTCTCACGTAAGTTATTTTTAAAGAGCTATTGTGCTCAGAAAATACTTCAACATCTATTGTCAAAAACGGCCAATAAAACTGTTCCCAACTGTTGCACAGCATAAAAGATTGTCTTTAAAACCATGAACATGTTATTTTCAAATCCCAAGTGATATCATTTTAAATAGTTTGTTTTCCATAAATGCTTTCTCGTGCAAAAAAAAAAAAACATTTGTAAGTATGTCGGGATCGAACACGGGACCTTTACCTTACAGTGGTAAGCGCTGTGTCAACTCCTAAACCGTTGCAGCCACCGACTCCCTTTGCCTGTTATATAGACTTATGTTAGACGTAAAGAGAATATAGAATGGAGTTTATATATAGAAAGAGAGAGAGAGAGAGAGAGAGAGAGAGAGAGACAGACAGACAGACAGACAGAGAAATATATACAAAAAGATAGATAGATAGATAGAGAAGGAGAGAGGGAGAGGGAGGAGAGAGAGAGAGAGAAATATATAGAAATAGATAGAGATAGATAGATAGGTAGATAGAGAGAGAGAGAGAGAGAGAGAGAGAGAGAGAGAGAGAAATATATAGAGAAATATTTGTACCACGAACAAAATAGGTTTCTAAAATATTGTGAAATATATATAGAAATATATATATATATATATATATATATATATGAAGAGAGTNAGAGAGTGAGAGAGAGAGGGAGAGAGAGTGAGAGAGAGAGACAGACAGAGAAATATATAAAAAAAGATAGATAGATAGATAGAGAGAGTGAGAGAAGAAGAGAGGGAGAGAGAGAGAGAGATTGAGAGAGAGAAATATATAGAAATAGATAGAGATAGAGATAGAGAGAGAGTGCAAGAGAGAGAGAGAGAGAGAGAGAGGGAGAGAGAGTGAGAGAGAGAGACAGACAGACAGACAGAGAAATATATAAAAAAAGATAGATAGAGAAGGACAGAGGGAGAGGGAGAAGAGAGAGAGAAATAGATATAGATAGATAGATAGATAGAGAGATTGTGAGAGAAGAAGAGAGGGAGGGAGTGAGAGAGAAAGAGCGTGAGAGGGAGGGAGGGAGAGGAGAAAGAGATGAACAAAACGAACTGAAAGAGAACGCGGGATAGAGATAAAAAGAGTGATATTTTAAGGACGCAAGAAACAGCGAGAGAGTCAGAGTGATGTGGCGATACAGAAAGCAATATAATAAATACAGAAAGAGGAAGAAGGATATACTCATTCTACTTACTCTAGGAGAGTAAGATGGAAAAAAAATCAGAAAGAAATAGACATTTAATTATCGCTAAAATTTCCTCATGATTATAAGCTTAATCCTTCGGCCGGTTTAAATGAAAGAATCGTTCTGCTGACACCCTTCCTTCTCAGAATATCGCTATAGGTGGACCGTGGGTTTCCGGTTCGTATTTGCCTCGAACGAGGTTGTGGTTTCGAATCCCGGCATAGCCCATTTCTCTTTAATTGATAATGGTATGAAAAATGTATTTAAAATGGCTTGGCCACTAGTCCGCGACGTCAAACCTTATTCCCTGGATGACAGAAATTATTTTAATTACAGCGCTCATTACTTGACCATTCACTTTGTTTCCATCATAAAAGTTGTCGTAGTGATAATTTTATGTTAAAAAAAGTGTGACGATATTTAGAGGCAGTTGTAGGACAATTTCATATGCAGTATTATTTTATTGGCTGCGCTTCATGTAGTTTCATACGTACCTTGATCTTTACCAATTGTCGGAAGTCCAGATGAGTTAGCTGGGCGTAACGGTTGATGGCTTTACCGCCAAAATACTTAGAATATGTATGTGTGTACGCAATGAAATAAAGATTGTAATGAACAGAGATTAGTGCTTTCATTTTGGTGTTGACAGTCGTCAATAATTAGAAAGCTTGTTCCGATCTTATCTGATTTTACATTTCTGTTCTAGCAGCTATTCATCATACTCAAGTACACATCATTTATCTTGACGAAAAATATCAATTAACCTTTCTTCCTTCATCAATGATAATATTCACGAAATTCTTTTTTGAACTTTTGCTCATTGGCCATGTGGATTAACGGGCAAGACCGTTCAGACAAAAGGGAATATGAAATATGGATACGACCTCGTTGGTCAGTAATGGGCAAATTTGAGGCATATGAGGTGGGTGTATTTGACCATCGACGAAGATCTCCAGCTTGTTTTTTGTAATTAATTTGTAGAGGGCATGGTTTATATCTTTTATGTCTGTTGACTCTGTTGGCTCGTGCCATTGACTTTTTTATCTCAACTAAAAACCTTAATTAATTATAATATATTAATTGGTCAGGCGGACCACGAAATTAGTGAATTTAATGAATTGGAATGAAGTACACTTCACTAAAGCTCTCCGTGGCCATTTCATTTGTCGTCGAGAATCCAATCCGATTACACGGTATTTGAAAAATGGCAAAAAGAAGGGAAAATTTAAAAGGTGTGGTTCCGATGGAAAGGACGTCCGAGTGGATCGAGGTCACGATAGCTCAAGTGGTAGATCAGCGGCGTATCAAGCCGAAGATCGTGGGTTCGAATTCCGCTCGTGCCATTGACTTTTTTATCTCAACTAAAAACCTTAATTAATTGTAATATATTAATTGGTCAAGCGGACCACGAAATTAGTGAATTTAATGATTTAAAATGAAGTATACTTCACTAAAGCTCTCCGTGGCCATTTCATTTGTCGTCGAGAATCCAATCCGATTACACGACATTTGAAAAATGGCAAAAAGGAGGGAAAATTCAAAAGGTGGGGTTGAGATGGGAAGTTAGTGTCCGAGTGGATCGAGGTCACGATAGCTCAAGTGGTAGAGCAGCGGCGTATCTAGCCGAAGATCGTGGGTTCGAATCCCGCTCGTGCCATTGACTTTTTTATCTCAACTAAAAACCTTAATTAATTGTAAGCGTTATTGCTGTTCTCTTTAATCCTTACTAGAAATACGGAGATTCCTCTTTTTTGGACCGTCACAGGCGATCCTTAATTGTTTCCACGACTCTTTAGAACGGTCCGGGTTTTTAATTGCCGTTAGCGCACTTCGGCTGTCTGAAAGAATGATTGAATTTGTGAATCCCTGTGCTGATAGGACTTAACGCTTCCACAATAGCAATACCTTCTGCGGTAAATATCGTAGCTATGTTTGGAAGTTTCTTCTGGATCACAACACCACTATTCACAACTAATACCGCTGCGCCAGTTCCTCGTTTCGCTTTGGGACCATCTGTATATATAACCTATATTTCGTGGACCGATGGACCAAATAACTTCTTTAAATTAATTAATTTTTATGTATGGTATTGGTTGAAATAAAAAAACTAGTGTCAGAAGCAGGATTCGAACCCACGACCTTCGGCTAAATACGCCGCGCTGCTGTACCACTTGAGCTATCGTGACCTGGATTCCACTCGGACACCAACTTCCCATCTCAACCTATCTTTCGAATTTTCCCTCAAGCGAGTGAAGTCACAATAGATCAAGTGATAGAACAGCGGCGTATCTAGGCGGAAGTAGTGGGTTCGAATCCCGCTCATGACACTAGCTTTTTATTTCAACCAAGACCTTACATAAAGATTTAAAGTTTACCGTGTAAGTCCTCTGATGCTGTCGGCATGCTTACATTCGGCGTATAGGATTTTACATTGCTTATCTTCAGTTTTTCTTTTCTGAGACAGGGCTCCTTTATTCCGCTAATGTAAGGAGAAGCAAGGGTTTACCGGACTTATGAAGATTGGGCTAAATGGATAAATCGTTGGGAAGGGAAGTTAAGAAAGCCTAATTTTTAAAGATTATCAGCATATGGTATATTTCTTGGAGAGTAAATTAAAGTTATGGATTTTCGAGATTGTGGATTTGAAGCAGGTCAGAATAAGCTTTATCCTTACAATTTGTATAAGTTGAAAGTAGGTTGTGACTTTCGAATAGTAAGTGTCAAAGTTAGGCGATTACATTTTAAAAAAGGCTTACACTTATCTGGGTGATCAATAAGTCGGCAAAAAGTAGAAATGTGATTACAAGCCTACCAACGGTTTCCTCTATCTGTCGGATGCAGTCGTAAATCTATATTAAACATTTTCCGTAACCGTGAAGAGGGAAAAATTAAGGTCCATTATTCTTCGCGGAGTTATAAAACCCAAGGGATAAAATGGGAAGCAATTTGTCGGATATTGCTTCGTTTTTCGTCCTGTCGGCTTGATACTTCTTATTTATTTCTAGGGGGGAGGGCTTCTTCGCGCCCGATTTGTCAGCAATAACGAACGAACGAGAAGTATCGAAGGAAAATTGGTGCAAATCCTGCAATTAATGTACAGATGTAATTAATAGGAAGGTCGTGTTGAACGAACGATTGTGATCGTTATAAAAGGACCGAAGACAATTAAAACACAAAAAATCTCTAAATTTAACTGTACTTGATATTAGACCCGCTAGTCAGTATGTCCTATTATAAAATGAATTTCTGATTACTGCACATTAAATAAATTTACATTTGTCGGGAGTGGTGAAGGTGATAGGAATACTAGGAAGAGGGGTTTGTGCTCCCCAGGCTATGCAGCCTACTGGCTTATTATACCTTCCTAGTTCCTTAGTTCAGTGCAATAGACTCAATCCTTCTCAGAAATATCAGGTCATTGACTGTCCCTGCTACAGTTTCTTCCATAGGTTTTTTCTGTGTGTTAGGTTAAATCGCATTCGAAGATGATATGGGTGACTGTTTCCTCCTCGTGATTGCATAATACGCAGATGGGATCATGGTTATATATGCCATTGTTGTGTAGATGTTTTCTCAGATGCCAGCCGTCAATAGTCCTCACTTCCTCTGCGTCTAGCCCTCCCCAATTGCAGCAGTGAGTTTGCAGTCTTGGTGAAAGTTTTTTATCATAAGTTTACTGTGTCCAGGCGCCGCTAGAGTTTATCCACTTCTATTTTGTATGATTTGGATCCATTCTGCGTTGGAGGATTTGAGGATGGCATGTTTCTGCTTGAAAGACCGAAGTATTCCCTAATGGGTTTGATTGTTCATATCTTAGGCTTGTACAAAAAATACTCGATCCTTTGTTTGTTTTGGAGCCATCTGTGTACCATATCATTGATCCTGGGGACTAAAACCGAAAATGGCCTATTGGCTATACACGGCAGTAATAAGACCCAGAATAACCTACCGATCACTAATCTGGTGCAACAAAGCTCAACAAAAATTAGCTACCCAAACATTAGGCAGCGTTCAAAGACTAGCAAACCTATGGATCACAGGGGCGATGCGAACAACCCTTACAAACGCACTAGAAACCTTGCTAAACCTACCTCCACTAGAAATATTCATACAAGGAGAGGCTAGGAAAAGCTCATTTAGGCTCCAAAAACAATTAAATTGGAAAGGAACCAAACAATTGGGGCATCCAACCATAATCAATAAAATCACACATCCATTATTAGAAATGGGGACTGACTACATGATCCCGGAAACAATCTTCCAATAAAGTCTCAACAGACTATAAAGGAGAGGAAGAACACAGGAGAGCACCAGATACAATGATTTGGTATACGGACGGCTCCAAAACAAACGAAGGAACCGTATCAGGCGTTTTCTGTACAAGCCCAAAACATGAGCAATCAAACTCATTAGAGAAGTATACTTCGGTCTTTCAAGCAGAAATACATGCCATCAACGCTTGTGCCCTGGAAAATCTTAAAAGAGTTTATACTGACAAAAAAATCCTCATAAGATCAGACAGCCAAGCAGCTATTAAAGTATTGGCATGTAAAAGAATTACATCAAAATTAGTCAGTGAATGTATCCAAAATCTCGAAAACCTGGGAAAACACAACAACCTGATATCTTGGTTGGCAGGGCACAAGGGAATTCTGGGTAACGAAGAAGCAGACAAACTGGCCAGAGGAGGATCTGCAAGACCGTACATTGGTCCCGAACCTATCCTTCGGATAACAAAACATACATAGAATCCTCCATCGCAGAATGGATCCAAACAATAGAAAGAGAGAAGTGGATATACTCTACCGGTGCTAGATAAAGTAAACTTATGATGAAACAACCCTCACCAAAATTGGCAAAAACACTGCTGCAATTGGAGAGGGCAAAACTCAGAGGAGTGTTGGGACTATTAACCGGTCACTGGTAGCTGAGAAAACATCTACACAACATGGGTATATACAATGATGATCCCATTTGCAGATTATGTAATGAGAAGGAGGAGGAAACAGCCACTCATATCATCTTCGAATGCGAAGCCACAGCTAAATGGAGGTTTAACCTAACGTACGAAAAAGACTCACGGGTCCGAATTGCAGCAATAACAGTCAATGACCTGATACTTCTGAGAAGAAGGATTGAGTCTATTGACTAAACTAGGGAACTGGGAAGGTACAATAAGCCAGAAGGCTGCAGTGCCTAGGGAATACAAGCCCCGCTTCCCAGTATCCTTTCCACCATACCATACCATATCATAGTATCTGACTCTCTCCTGAGTTCTTCCTCTCCTTCATAGCCCGTTAAGACTTTATAGTAATGTTTCCGGGATGGGTGTCTGATGTATTAATCATGATTGTGTGCCCAAATTGTTCAGTTCCTATACAATTTGATTGTTTACGGAGACTAAATGAGCTTTTCCTAGCCTGTCCTCGTTGAAATGTTTATAGTGAAGGTAGGTTTAGCAGAGTTTCGAGTGGGTTGTTCTCATTGCCCATGTGATACATAGGTTTCCAAATCTTTGTATGGTGCACTGAGTAGCTACTTTTTCTTGAGCTTTGATCTACCAGATTAATGATCTATAGGTTATTTTAAGTCTTATAAGTGTCGTGTGTAGCCAATAGGGCATTTTTGGTTTTAATCCTCAAGATTTGCATAGGGTCTTCTTGTGGTCATTGTCAGGAGCGGAGTGAGGGTTTTTTAAAACACAGAACGAAAAACATGGCTTTTCTGCACACGATTTATCGGCAAAAACTATATAACGGTAAGAAATTTGAATATACATAAAATAAATTATATATTTTTTTATTTAAAGACCAAATTGAGGTATAAAAAATATATATTTCTTTATAAAAAGTAGAATTTTATTTTTTATTAAATATAAGACATAAAAAAGATGTTTTCTGTATACATAAATGTCTGAAAATAAAATGAAAAATCCGCAAGAGTACTTGTCCTACTTTTATCTGCCTTGGGCAAGAGAAGAGGAGAGTTAATCGTGTTGTTATTTCTTTAAGAAATCAGGAAAGAAGGATGAAGGTGTCGGCCGTTATTCGTTGGGAAGAGAGTAATCTTCTTCCACCGGTAAATTAGGTAGGAAACAAGGCAATTCCTCATCCATCCCCCTTTGATAAGATTGGGGGTTGGGCGGGTAATAACTTGCTCGGACACATGGCATCGTTGATCTATGACCACCACCCTGTATGACGTCGATCCAACATGTATATCCCCTGTTTGATTAATTGCCAGTCAAGTGAAACGTATACAAAGTCTACATAATTAAATCTGTTAGATTGAAATGGTTTCAATCATGTTGTTTCCCTCGGTTAATTGTTATCGAGCGCCATCGATCATATTTGTATGATTGACAAACGTCTTATGACTTTAAGCCCAACCGATTTAAAGTGTGTGTTGGGGAGAAGGGCTTTCGTTAATTTAAAATACCGATTTCCTTACCCAATATCCCACTGGTTCAATGTGGGGATTAATTTTCCAGATCTCAATTAATTTCAGAGAAGATGAATAAATTACATATATATTGTTATTAAATTGTTAAAATTAAGCTATGCCGAATATTTAACTCTCCTTTCCCCTTTTATCTTTTGAATAACTGAAAAATACCTAAAATTTGAATAGATGGCATGCACACATATATACGGGTAAAACTATAAATAATATTGTTTTATACATATATAAAGAATATATTGTTATAATAAAATACAAAACAAGATCTGATAAAATTAAAATAAACCGTTTTCTATTGTTTTGAATTGAATTTTCTATTGGTCTATATGTAAATTAAAATTAAACAACTTCTTGGATTACGATCATTTGACCAGATCGTGGTAGTCGATTAACCAGATTGAAACAAAATGAAAATTATTAAATTTTAATGAAAAGAAATGAATGAAAATTGACTTTAATAATATTACTCATATTAAAGACGTGCACGTTAACTATGATTAAATTAACTTAACGAATAAACTTGCATGCAATAAAATAATAATAATAAAATAAAGTAAACTTAGGGATGAAGTGAAAGGGCGAAGCAGGTATGAAAATTGAAGATGTGAAGTCGCAAATGATGAAAAAGCCACAGATGATGAAGAAGCCACATATGATGAAGAAAACCAGACGAAACGACGATGAAGAAAAAAAAATAAAGATGAAATGAAGAAGATCAAAAGAAAATACAGCCTGGTGACGTCACGGTAACCGTAGATTCCCCGATCTTTTCGGCGGTGGTCCCTGATGTATATGGATCGACGATGGGACGTGACGAAATCGATATAGCAATCGATAGGCCGATGTACTGGAAATAGGTGTTCTGTATTTCAAGTCCGCTTGACCAATTAATACTTTACAATTAATTAAGGTTTTTAGTTGAGATGAAAAAAAGTTAATATCAGGAGAGGGATTCGAACCCACGACCTTCGGCTAGATACGCCGCTGCTCTACCACCTGAGCTATCGTGATCTCGATCCACTCGGACATCAACTCCCCATCCCAACCCCACATTATGAGATTTCCCTCCTTTTGCCATTTTTCAGAACATGGTAGAGCAGCGGCGTATCTAGCCGAAGGTCGTGGGTTCGAATCCCTCTCCTGATATTAACTTTTTTCATCTAGGTAGGTGTTCTGTATTTCAAAGTTGCGCAAAGACTGCTTCTCGACGTCTCATTCTGGATCAAGGGTCCGCGATAACGGCTAATCCTTTCTTGTTTTGTCCGCTTAATCCGTCATGGATCGCGTAATCAACAATTATTTGAACAAAATTAAAGATTTATCCCAGATACATGTATAAAATAATAATAAACTTAATGCAAGCCAACATAAATCAAACATTAAAATATATAATTAAGACAGAAAAAAAGGGGGGCGGAGACTTGGTAATTTACGATAAAATATAAAAGAAAAATGCGCCTTAATAGTGAGAAAATTTGAATCAGTTTACTCTAAGAGAAAGGATATCGAAAGAGGCAGAAAATTGATAATGTGTGAAAACATAAAGATATCAATCTCCCACGATAAGAAACTGCTGACTATCCAATAACTTATTCCTAATTAAAATGTAAATTATAAATATATTTTCATTCTTTTAATATGATTTTATTTTCAAAAGTATAAACAGGTACTAATTAGTGTCTTAATAAAACAGAGGCAATGCATACTTGTATACAAATACATAAAAACATTAAATAAATAGAATGCCTATAAATTACTTAAGAAATTGGAGGAGAACTCAACTTTGACATCATATCTTCTAATATGATATAGAGGTTAATCAAAGATTGATCGAAAAGTAGGTGTAAGTAAAGGGGCTGAATTAAACCCTGACAAAGCCCCTTGGACTGTTTCCAACTATTTTCCAAGCTCAGGTCCACGAAATCCAACTCTGTGTAAAGGAGTTGATAAGGAACAAATTGAAGGGTGCGTGGATCAAACCATTTGGGCTGTCAGGCAACTATACAAATTACTAAATGCGCATGAGTTTTTAAATAAAACTAGTCAGAGTGCGTAAATGGCTTAAATAACCCGAGGAGAGCCCAATGTTAGGTTAAGGTTGTTCCCGACTTGGAGATATTAACAAGCTGCCCTTTGTAGGCCTCTAGTACACACCGTAATACTCTGATCTCTATCCTCCTAAACATACCACTACTGCTTTCAGTCGTTCCTTCCTCATCCGTTCATTCAGCCTCTGGATACCTTCCTCACTATCCTCTACGGTCCTTCCCTTCACACTTTTAAGACAAGTCTATTTGATTATTTATTGCATTTTAGCACCAGTTGCCCTAATTAGTAAATTATTATTAAACAAAACTGTCTCTTTTAATTGTGTATATTACATTCGCAATATATGTTTAAAATGTACATATTTTGTAACTTTGTAATTGAATTAATTTACGTTTTAGTGGTTCAATAATTCATTGAAAGAAGTAACTTGGTCAATTAACCACTAAAACGTTAATGGATTAATGTTTAATAAGTAAAAGAAGTATCACTTCACTAAGCAGCTCCCCGTGGCCACTTCATAAGCCCCTGAGAATTGAATGCTGATTGCACGTCTTCTTAAAATGGCAACAAGAGGGAAAATTCGAACGGTTGTAGGTTGAGATGGAGAGTTGGTGTTCGAGAGGATCGAAGTCATGATAGCTCAAGTGGTAGAGTAACCGAAGGTCGTGGGTTCGAATCCCGCTCGCGTCACTGACTTCTTGTTCTCAACCAAGACCTTACATAGAAAGAATAATTCATTGAAAGAAGTAACTTGGTCAATTAACCACTAAAACGTTAATGGATTAATGTTTAATAAGTAAAAGAAGTATCACTTCACTAAGCAGCTCCCCGTGGCCACTTCATAAGCCCCTGAGAATTGAATGTTGATTGCACGTCTTCTTAAAATGGCAACAAGAGGGAAAATTCGAACGGTTGTAGGTTGAGATGGAGAGTTTGTTCGAGAGGATCGAAGTCATGATAGCTCAAGTGGTAGAGTAACCGAAGGTCGTGGGTTCGAATCCCGCTCGTGTCACTGACTTCTTGTTCTCAACCAAGACCTTACATAGAAAGAATTGTAATTGTAATTTGTATTTGTGTTGAGAGATATGGCTCCATTATGTAGTCTTATTATTCAAGGGGGCTTTAAGCCCTAGAGTAAAGTTTATTTTTTCCCTTCTTTTACATTGTAATAAATAGTTATTCAGATATCGTGAGATGCGGTCTGGTGTATTAAAAGGATAAACTGATATTTATACATGAGTTATAGAATGATCAAACACAATTCGCCGAGGATTTTTCCGAGAACTTGAATTTAAATGAAAAAATCTGTATTTTTATTTCTGGGAATAATTAAAAAACAAACAAGCTTGAAAAAGACGAAAGGAAACACAAATGGCGTACGGGGTGCGTGAATTTATTAATAAACGAGAACAAACGGTTGAATTAAATGTAAAGAAAGACATTTAAAAGGATAATAAAAATATACACCAAATAAGATAATATTTATGTTATAATATAAATGAAAGTTTTCAAAAGAAATTCAACATTCATTTTTATGGATGTTTGGAATGAATATATTGTTGAACCTGATTTCTAGTGTATTTTTCATAAAAAAAGGAAATGTGGACTCTTATAAAGTGAAGACGATTATGAAAGGACCGACAAACAGCATGAGGTCATCGACGGCTATCTGCGCGTTTGTACTTTTTACTTTTGATGCGTACTTTTTCCAACGTGCGACCATTTGAGCAACATCACGTGATACAATCATAGAAGTCTGGTCTCATTCCCTCTCCCGTATACGCGATATTCTTCGGGGCGCGGTCGAGCCCACTCCATTCACGCTAATAAATTACTCTCACTCTTCATACGTCACACTCAACCCCAGAGTACTCGATATTCGGCGGGGCGTTTTTCATTTATTTATTTGTTGGGGTAGAGGCCTTTTGTTTAATAGTCTAATAATTACATTCATTTATTATAATTCAATTTATTGAAGATTTTTAAATATTTTGTTCTTCGTTTATTGTTTAAGTATTACGAATATATCATAAATATCATTTCAAAATGAAATTACATAAATAAAAAATTATAAATACCAAAATACGCCTTCTTGTAAAGTGGTGGAATTTTTTTTATTTGACAATTTCTATTTGTAGACAATTCTATCCACAGCTGATTCTTCGGATCGAGGTGATGAGGGTACTTATTTTAAGTTTTTGCCTTATTACACCGCCTCTGCTTCGAGTTTTACTTCACTTCCGACGAGTTTTAATTAAGAAGTTCCAAGCTGTTAATACCAACGGGACCGCAAAACGGTACGGATAAACCAAAACGCTCCCGCCCCTCAGCCGACCCTGAGGTGCCATTTCTTAATTATAGATCTAAATTACACTTTTTGAACCGGTCCTTATTTATGCAAAATAAAACCGGTAAAGAACGTGTTGATGGCCAGTTCGGAGTTTTCTCGGGTTCATTATACACCTCACTTGGCACAGAAAATAAAAAACCCCTTGTAAATGATTTCAAGGAACTTTTTCTCTTGATGCGAATAACAAACTTTATTCCTTCTAACTGTGTAATTGGATCCGGGTTTTCTCAATGTTTCAAAGAGCTAAATTAAAAATACGATCACCCCACAACCAACCGTTTACGTTTTCCCAATTTCATGAAATTCATCATAGAGTAAAATAAATTTGACATATACTGAAAAAACCTGAACCAAAACTAATAGTAAAAATAAAAAATAAATTACGTTGATATTTATTAAATTCACTAATTTCGTGGTCCACTTGAACAATTAATACTTTACAATTAATTAAGGTTTTTAGTTGAGATGAAAAAAAAGTTAATATCAGGATTCGAACCCACGATCTTCGGCTAGATACACCGCTGCTCTACCACCTGAGCTATCGTGACCTCGATCCACTCGGACATCAACTCCCCATCTCAACCCCACCTTTTGAGTTTTCCCTCCTTTTGCCATTTTTCAGAGCAGTGGTAGAGCAGCGGCGTATCTAGCAGACGGTCATGGGTTCGAATCCCTCTCGTGTCATTAACTTTTTTTCATCTCAACTAAAAACCTTATTTAATTGTTGATATTTATATTCATTGACTATTTTACATGTATAAGAATTTATGAGATTTTGGAAAGAGGAAAGAACAAAATTCTGTTAGGTGGATACATGTGTGATACATTTAGATATCGATTTTAGATAGTAGATTAATAGATAAAGACATAGAGGTAGATAAATAGTTAGAATAATAGATAGATAAATATAGATAATGGTATATTGATGGATAGTGCAGAGATAGATGGATGGAGAGAGAGAGAGAGACAGAGAGAGAGAGAGAGAGAGAGAGAGAGAGAGAGAGAGTGAGCGTGATTGATTGTGTGCGTGCGTGTGTGTGTTAGGGAGGGGGTGATTAAATACGAAAAATATACATAAAAAATCTGCATGTAAGAAAGACAATTTTTAAAACTATAGTTGGCATTTTCCCTTTCTTCGGCGTTCATATTGCCCATTTGAAATGTGCTCTGCATTGTTTTCATCGTACAAACATGTAAAAAACTATGTTCATATTTTGTTATATGTTACATTTATCTTATTATTGTGACAAGACTCCTTGACAAGTTGTTCTAGGTTTGTAAAGCGTAAAGAAGCCTTCGGGGTTCAAGGAACCCAGGAATTAAATTCCGTCTGGATAAACTAACACTGACTTAAATCCTTACGAGAGTAAAGACGATTAAGGGAATTAGGTGATAACTTGTTTTGTCTCTCTTGTCTCTTTCAGTCATATTTGTGTCAGTTCAAAACTGATAAGTTTAGTAGACATAATAGAAATTAACGAACAGCATTTTAGTTTTTATTTTTATTTTACGGTGTTATCCCAACATTTAAATTATTCATTAAGCTTTCAATTCTTTAGTGAATTAGATCGTTAATGAAATCACTTTTAATACATTCAATCTTAAATAATATAATCAATGTAACGAAAAGGGTTAAGAAAATTGAGAAGAATCTCGTCCATTATAAGAGAGCTTTGTTGACTTTTTAATTAGTCCATTGAGTGTCTTTCTTTGGTAATTGAGCTTTCTGAATCTTATTTTTCTATTTTTTCTCCCGAGAATCACATTATTCTTGACGATGAGCCTTGTCCGTGACACATAAAAGCAACTAAGTCTTGACAAGAGGCAGCTCTAATCCATTATTGATTTAGAGAGAGAAAAAACGACAGTGGTAATTAAAGCCAGCGAGATTAAACGGATATAAACACTGTTGGAGATTTAATTAATGAAACCCAATGAATCAATCGTTGAACGAGAATGTTTTTCAATTTAACATTACAAGTAGGAGGTCATATAAATAATAAAGCAATATGATGTTCAAGCTTTCAATCAAAAATTTTTGTTGCATTCAATACAATTTAATAATAAAATATGATATACACAATATAATATGTTGCAAAAAACAAACTGCGAACATCCAATTTTTGAAATAAAAGCAGGAGGCCATGGTGATGGGATCACCGTTTTTAATTTTGTTTGTTATATGCGGTCAACAAATATTAGACACACTGTGCATTCTTGCCTAAATACCTAAAACTAAAGAGAGGGAGGGAGAGTGACAGAGAGACAGAGCGGGAAAGAGACAGGGGGTCGTCAGGTAGAAAGAAACGGAGTAAGGGAGGTAGTGTGAAAGAGGGAGCAAGATACAGATATACAAAGGAAAAGATAGGAGGGACGAACAGTTACAAAGAACCGGACAGAGAGAGAGAGAGAGAGAGAGAGAGAGAGAGAGAGAGAGAGAGAGTGAGAAAGAGAGAAAGAGAGAGAGAGAGAGAACAAAAAGTATCGGAGAGAGAGAATGAGTGAGTGAAAGGGATGGAGACAGAGAAAAGTTCATACAGACAGATTATGATAGTGAAAAACGAACGGAGGAAAAGGAAGGAGGTGTAGTGAGATATGAAAGAGACATACATAAACAAAGAGTGAGAGAGAGAGAGTATGAAAGAGGGAGTGTTAGTGAGATTCGTATAAAGAGAAAAAGCATAATTGATAAGAAGAGAGAGAGAGAGAGAGAAAACAAAAAGTATCGGAGAGAGAGAAAGAGAGCGAGTGAGAGAGAGAGAAAAGCAGAAAACAGATAGAAAGAAACAGAGCAAGGTAGTGAAAGTAAGTTAACTGTAAATACAGAAAAGAAGAGGAAGTATTATACAGAGGGTGAAAGTGAGAAAGATATGAAAAAAGAAAATTGAAGAAAGTGGGCGGATGAAAGGTAGAAATAAAAACATAGAACAAACGGAAGTTGAGAGAAAGAGAGAGAGAGAGAGAGAACAAAAAGTATCGGTGAGAGAGAGAAAAGGAAAAAGTCGGAGAGAGTGAATGAGTGAGTGAGAGTGATGGAGACAGAGAAACGTCCATACGGACAGATCACGATAGTGAGAAACGAACGGAAAGAGGAAGGAAGTGTAGTGAGATGTGAAAGAGACATATAGAAAGAAAAAGTGAGAGGGAGAGTGTGAAGGAGGGAGTGTTAGTGAGATTCATATAAAGAGAAAAAGCATAATTGATAAGAAGATAGATAGGTAGATAGATAGAGAGAGTGAGTGAGTGAGTGAGAGAGAGAGAGAGAGAGAGAGAGAGAGAGAAAGAGAGTAAAAAGTATCGGAGAGAGAGAGAGAAAAGCAAAAAGTGTCGGAGAGAGAGAATGAGTGAGTGAGAGTGATGGAGACAGAGAAAGGTTCATACAGACAGATTATGATAATGAGAAACGAACGGAAAGAGGAAGGAAGTGTAGTGAGATATGAAAGAGGCATATATAAAGAAAGAGAGAGAGAGAGAGAGTGTGAAAAGGGGGAGTGTTAGTGAGATTCATATGTAGAGAAAAAGCATAATTGATAAAGAGAGTGAGAGAGAGAAAAGCAGAACACAGATAGAAAGAAACAGAGCAAGATAGTGAAAGTAAGTTAATGGTAAATACAGAAAAGAAGAGGAAGTATTATACAGATCGAGTGTGACAGTGAGAAAGATATGAAAAATGAAAATTGAATAAAGTGGGCGGATGAAAGGTAAAAATAAAAACATAGAACAAACGAAAGTTGAGAGAGAGAGAGAGAGAGAGAGAGAGAGAGAGAGAGAGAGAGAGAGAGAGAGAGAGACAGACAGACAGACAGACAGACAGAGAGAGTGTCTGCAGCAGGAAGGCAGAGAGGGAAATTTGCGAGAAAAAGTCGAAAAAGTATAAGAACGAAAGAGTGTTAATCAGTAGTACAGATTGAGAAAAGGGATGACGGAGTCAGATGGACAGCCAATAAGGAGTTCCGATAGTAGTAGTGGATAGAGATATCGATCTCTTAATTTTCTTTCTGCGCCATCGATTACATTTTATTCCTTTGTTCACAAATTGGCCTTTTCCATTCCGACCGATCAGGCGATAAGTACAAAAGTGTTTCCCCATCCGGAGAGCGTTTCTTCAGCTTAACGGAGGCTTAATCCCCTTGTGAGCCGTCGGGAAAAAAAAGATCCGGCTGATCTTGTTACAATGAACCACTCCCTGGTGTTATTTTCTTTTTGGACCTGAGACGCCATCGATTTGTAAGCCGGCTAGTCGCATAATGAGCTTACAAATCGGTCAAACGTAATTACAGTCATCCAACGCCTATTAGCCAGGTACAATCATCGCCGACTTTTTTCCCAGGATCAAATTAGATTTGAATAGTCAAGACTAAATCAACATTTCGAGTTCAAAGAACGAAGAAAAAACCCCTTTGATGTCTTTCAGCCATAAAAACCGAATATTATTCGTTGGTGAACGCTATAATCCATGGAGAAAAACGGCACCGAGGGCGGCAATCCCGTTACACCGTCTCAGCTTAAAAACTTTAAGGATCATTTAACCGGGAAAATGATTTATGATTATCAAAATTCTTGATGCATTTGAGGAGATTTGTTTCTTAAATTACATTCTGAGAGAGATACAGAAAGAGAAAGAAAGACATTGATATTGATAGATATATAGAGAAGGAGATGGAGAAAGAAAGATATTTATATAGATAAGAGAAGGTGAGAGATTGAGATGGAGAGAGATTATGATAAACAGAGAGGGAAAGAGAGTTTGTGCCTGTGAGAGCAAGACAGGGAGAGAAAAAAGAAAATGAGAGAGAAAATATGTATGAGAGATATAAAAAGAGAAAATATGAGTGAGAGGGGGGAAGAATGAGGGAGAGATAGACAATTAACAATAAGGGGGTAGGGTGAGATACAGAGAAATGAAATAAACAGGCATGGAAATAAAATGACTGCATAAAGAGAAGGATATATTTAAAGTGAGCGATAGATATATAGAAAAAGTGGGAGATAGATATATAGATAGAGAGAGAGAAAAAGAAAGAAAGAGAAAGAGAGAAAGTGAGAGAGGGACAGAGAATGAGTGATAATTAACAAAATTGTTGATGCTTTTGAGATGATTTTTTTCTTAAATTAAATTTTGAGGTCTTGGTTAAAATATGCAAACTATAATTGTTGGATATCGATAGAAACCCATGCAAAGGTTTCGAAAGTGGCTTGTCTATTTGTCAGAATCACTTTCGTGTTTCGTGATGTACAACTGTAACGTTCTTACACAACAACCGTGAATGATCTTGCTAATCTGGACTAATCCTGTGGAAGGATTAATGCAGTTTTGTACCGGATTGACATTGACGCATGGTTTCTTTCCAAGGCGAAATTCGCAAAGCGTTACACATTCCGAATCAGACCTTTGTCATAACGCAATCTATCACTGGGCATCAAACCGTTCAATGATTCACAAATCAATCGCTAGCATATAAAACAAAGCCCGTTTTAAACATATGATGCCCGTCTTGATCCGACTCGATCTCAAAAGCACCATTAATCATCGAAACAATCAGACGCCTTTATTATTTAAAAAACATTGTTTTGAAACGAAAAGTTCTGCATGAAACTGACAAGAAAATCGACGGACGTCAATCATGGATCAACTGAAAAAAATCGGATATCCTGAAAAGTATTTGAACATTAGGAATCCAAGAAAAACCATGTTTTCAATTTATCATACAAATGAGATTCTGTTAGAATTGCTCGTATAAAAAAAATATAACTGAGACTAACAACCTCACTGTTTTATTCGTAGAAAAGTGTTTACTTGTATGAAAATTGAAAGAAACTATAAGTTGGTAAACATAAACAAAACTGATGTCTGCTATAAATCAAGGGGGTTACCCCAGTGGCAATATATCGTTGGGTTTGAACAGGGAATAGTAGAAAAAAAAGAGACAGCACTCTGTTTATTTGGCCCTTGCCCCCTTCTGGTTTGGTGCAAACACCCTTCTAAATTTAACTTTGTTGTAAAAATTGCCCTTTCGTGTGACAGTCCTTTGTAATTGGCCCTCAATCCGGACGACGAGCTTGTACGCCCTGTGAGAGGGATTAATTAATTTCCCGATTCGACTTGGTTAAATAGTCCATATAGCCGTGTTTAGCTGAGCAATAGAAACGTTAAATATGCCATCTATACTACTGTACTTACTGAGTCATTGGTTTATGCATGATGATCCATTTTGGCTACTTATACAAACTTAAAAGGTAAATGAGCTGATTTACAAAATTATTCGATGTTTTTCAATTAATTAAGGTTTTTAGTTAAGATAAAAACAGTCAGTGTCACGAGCGGGATTCGAACCCACGACCTTCGGCTAGATACGCCGCTGCTCTACCACTTGAGCTTGAGATTCTCGGCGACAAATGAAATGACCACGGAGAGCTTTAGTGAAGTATACTTCATTTTAACTTATTAAATTCACTAGTTTTCGTAGTCCGCTTGACCGATTAATATCATATTTTTTGTAGTTTATTGCAAAGTATGTATATGTAATTTTGTCGTTATATTAATTTACAACATTCTTATTTTAAGATAACAAATTAAACTAGATCAAAAATTCATGGTTTTTATACAAATTATTTAATTATGATAGTTAGGTAGAAAATTTATCAAAACACCGGAATAACTTCATTTAAAACTCACTAATTTTCATGGTCCGCTTGACCAATTAATATCTTTCAATTAATTAAGGTTTTTAGATAAGATAAAAAAAGTCAGTGTCATGAGCAGGATTCGAACCCACGATCTTCGGCTAGATACGCCGCTGCTCTACCGCTTGAGCTTTGTGACTTCGATCACTCGGACACCAACTTCCCATCTCAACCCCACCTTTTGAATTTTCTTTTCTTTTTTGCCATTTTTCAAATGTCGCGTAATCTATTTGATTCTCGGCTACAAATGAAATGGCCACGGAGAGCTTTAGTGAAGATATACTTCAATTAACTTATTAAATTCACTAGTTTTAGTGGTCCGCTTGACCAATTAATATTTTTCAATTAATTATGGTTTTTAGCTGAGATAAAGTCAGTCACCTAGTATCAAATAGATTACACGACATTTGAAAAATGGCCAAAAAAAGGGAAGAAATTCAAAATGTGGGGTTGAGATGGGAACTTAGTGTCCGAAAGTCACGATAGCTCAAGTGGTAGAGCAGCGGCGTATCTAGCCGAAGATCGTGGGCTCGAATCCTGCTCATGACACTGACTTTTTATCTTATCTAAAAACCTTAATTAATTGAAAGATATTAATTGGTCAAGTGGACGCTCGTGACACTGACTTGTTTATCTCAAATAAAATCCTTAATTAATTGATAAATATTAATCAATTAAGAGGACCACGAAAACTAATGAATTTAATAAGTATTCAATATGTGCAATCTAGCTCAGGCTATTTCTTATGTACACTTTTTCTGGCAGCCTACATGCAATGAAAGGATAGTTCATACGACCAAACAACTATTTACAAAAACAAACAAATTACTTACTTAAAGCTAAACAATAAATATATATAATATTTACAATATTTACAGATGGGGAAATACCCCCTTTCGCTTAAAAATCGGAACGGAGAGACTCAAAAACCCACTCTCCAGCCCACGGAGCCGTTCACTATATGCCTACTCGCTCTCTATAAGGGGCCAAGTGTGGCTCAGTGTGCAATTTTTTTCTATAAGCCGGACAATCTCCTTTGGTTTTTGCCCCAAAAACAGATGCCCATGTGTCATTCGGGTATGGCCTATCCATTCCTACGTTTCAGACCTTCGGTGGGCCATGTTAAAAAGCAATAGCTCGAACGACCTCGCTAAATTTCTAGCAACGTTTTTTTATTGCGTTCTTTACAGCTCTTACAGCATCACCTCCCGCCCAACGTTTCCGCGTACCCAAATGATTACAACCATAGCGCTCCAACCCAGGACATCTCTCTCACAAGAGCAAGACAAGAGGGTCCATCAAGAATCTTTCACGACCAGCCGAACTAGTCTCAGTCAGGTTTACCACTTGACAAATCAATACGCATAATCGATGCCTACAAAATCCCTTCTGATACTGGCTGTAAACTCCCTTCGTATAAAAGTAATAAGGTACCAGTTCAAACCAACCATGGACTCCAGGAGCTTACTCACACATGTGACTTTTTTATAACGCAAACAAAGCAATTTTAGTTTCCAAAAATAACCAACTACATAGTTCATTTCCAAGTTTGTTAATTTTTCTTCCTTTTGTACGTCGTGTAGTAGTTTCATGTTTGTCTGTATTGTTGATGGTTTGTTTTCTATGAGGTCAGTTAATTTTTCGTCAGTGCCCTTAAACTTCTTCTAAATCCTTTGGATTTTTCTTTCATGACGATAATAAACAAAACCCTAACCATTCCTAAAACAAAACGACACTACAATAGGCAATGGATCACATCTATATTAATTTTAAAAGAAACGGACAAATTAAAAATTACAACAGCACTGGAGACATTTATTACAATAGGAAAGTTACTAGGACAAAACATTGACTGACACCAACACACTTGATTAAACGGGCAAATTCCTACGCCAAAACGTGTGCGTTCCGGGACAAATAGGACGAGAACAAAAAAGACAGACAAGAAAGAAAAAGGACAGACAATCACAAAGAGCGACCTGGACAATAAAACAACAACAGAGACTTACTTCACCAAAGGCACCGGCAAACAAAGATAATGCCGACACACGCATCCCGCCCGTCACGACCTTTACTTGACTTTTCAGAATTACCTAGACACAGAGAAGATACTGAGATGCCTAAGCAGCGATAGGCAGATCAAGTCATGATAGAAAGCCAAAATGCTCGGTAACAACCGAATTGTGATAATAATAAACAATCCTGATATTAAACCTAATTTTGTTTTGTATTCTTTAAATAAAAATATCCTGATTGCATAATAGATAGGGTTGATAATAGAAGGAAGGGGACTTTATAGAAAAATGTAACGGCTATAACTCATCATTTTTTTCAAGTACGGCGTGACATAAAATAAAAAAATAACTGAATCTGAGAAAGTTATACCCTATTGAAGGGAATATAGCTACTAGTTAAATAATAAAAATCGAACCGATGTTTAAGTGTCGTTAACATTCTTCGAAGCTTCCCCTCGTCGGTAAAGTGATTGTGAATGTACGTACCATTTGCTCGGATACCGCGGTATTTCCTCTAATGGCCATCGCCGTTTGGAACCGTTTCACGAAAATCCTTTGACGAGTTTGGTTTTCCGCCGGTCCCGATTGTCTTCGGTCGGACGTGACTGCGACATAGCGGAAAACTACGCAATTCGAAATGTAATTTCATTCTGGGGTACGTTTAGCCCGATAGGTTTTAACCATTTTGAATTTCAGAATTGAATTCACACAATTATTTCCCGATAACCAATCATGTTTTAAGTGCTTTTGCACCAAACATTCTTCCTCTTCTAGGATCGGCCAATAACCTTAACGTTGAACTATTTCCTTACGCTTAATAATTAATTAATAATAGTAGTTAATTTAATTTGTAATGGTGTAAAGAAACATGGCAAAGAGTTTTAAGTTAAAAAACACATTCCCAAGTAAAAAAAAACTATATATTTTTTTAAATTCACTAAAAACAGGGTGTCCTTTTTAGATGGCTCTTAAACTCTTCTCTTAAACCAACGACGCCATTAAAAACGAAAAAATATGTGTTTAATATTTTTAGTCTGTTTTCAAATTATTCCGTTTTTTTTTGGGGGGGGGAGGGAGGAGAAGTATGCAGGGTGGCTTAGGCCCAGTTCAACATTAAAATTTCATCCAATTAATTAAGGGTTTTAAGTTGAGATAAAAAAGTCAATGTCACGAGCGGGATTCGAACCCACGACCTTCGGCTTGATACGCCGCTGCTCTACCACTTGAGCTATCGTGACCTCGATCCACTCGGACACTAACTTCCCATCTCAACCCCACCTTTTGATTCCATCCTTTTTTGCCATTTTTCAAATGTGTAATCGGATTGGATTCTCGGCGACAAATGAAACGGCAACGGAGAGCTTTAGTGAAGTGTACTTCATTTTAATCAATTAAATTCACTATTTTTCGTGGTCCGCTTGACCTATTCATAACATTCAATTAATTAAGGTTTTTAAGTTGAGATAAAAAAGTCAGTGTCACGAGCGGGATTAAAATTTCAAATATAACCTTCTAAATAATAAATATATAAATAATAATTCTAAATAATAAATGATTTTTTTACGCTGAAATCAATGGAAAGATTGGATTTTAAATTGGTCACAAAATGACAAAGTTATGGCAAAAAGAAACCGGCAGTGTAATTTCGAAGGGAGCTGAATATTTTATCGTATGCTCGCGGAAATTCAAATTTCTCTCACCGAAATGTTGGAAGAGTTTTAGATTTTTCAAAAAATAAAATTTGAGATGTACCCGGGACTTACAATTTTAAGCCGTATCGCTGTCATCTTGTCCACGGCTTCGGAACTCTCATTATGACCTGCGTCTAACGGTCCTTGCAGAAATGTCCTTTTGGGAGACTGAAGAAACGATTGCATTTTAAATTGGTCACAAAATGACAAAATGGCAAAAAGAAACCGGCAGTGTAATTTCGCGAGGAGCTGAATATTTTACTGTATGTTCAGGAAAATCCGAATTCTCTCCAAAATGGTTGAAAGGTATTAGGTTCTTCAAAAAATAAAATTAGATATGTACTCCGGACTTACAATTTTATGCCGTTAAAAATGACAACATTATGGCAAAAAGTTTGAAAAAAAAATAGAGTCATTTGGTTTGCTATTTATTAATCAGATTTCACGTTTGAACTGCCTCCCTTGCGTAAAGATGCAGATTTTTTCTTTTTAATCACTCTTCACCGGTGCTCAGAGCGATAGAGTCAACTGAGATCGATTGAGAAGATTGCTTAACTGAGGTTGCTGAGTTATGATTGGCGCAGACACTATTTTTTAAATGGCCCCACAGAAAATAGACAGGTGGAGTTAAATCGGCTTACCGGCGGCGAACAGATCGGGCCATGAGGTCTTATCCACCCATCCCGGAAGTGACGATGTAAAGAATTGTGTTTTGTGCATCCATAAAACCGGACAATCATTGTCGTTGTCCCAGAGGAACATAATTCAATTGTATTGGTAAAACTTCCCTCACAAAATTCAACAACTGAGCACCATTTAAATTATTTTTGTAGAAATAAGGACCAATTAATGTATTAGAGATGTCTACATCAAACGTACCTCATGATGACAAGAGTACGAGAATTTCGGATTTTTATCTACCCACGTTCGAAAATTCCAACGATTTAGTATATCATTAGAGTAACGATGTTTTCATATATTTCGACCTCGACAGTTTCACTTATGATTTTTCCTTCTCGAAGGTGGGATAATAGGTCATCTCAAAAAAACATCAACCAGTTTTTCTTTCAATCCACAACGTCTCGGATGGAGTCTGAATATGTACCACACTGGCTCTTTTTTTTTTTTTTTTTTTTTTTTTTTCGAATAAACTGTTACAAAATATTAATGACTGACGACCACTTTTTTAACCACTGCGTTAACTCATCTGAGGAAGGATTAAAATAAATCCGAAACGTTGTGGATTTAAAGAAAAACTGGTTGTTTTATTGAGATGATCTATTATCCCACCTTCGAAGAGGAAAAATCATAAGTTATACAATTAGAGGTGAACTTGGATTCATCAGTCCATAGGATGTACGGAAGAAAGTTTTCTTCAGTCTCCCAAAAAGGCATTTCTGCAAGGAACGTTGGACGCATGTCATAATTAGAGTCCCCAAATCCCTGAACAAGATGAGAGCGATACTGCTTACAATTGTAAGTCCCGAGTACATCCCAAATTTTATTTTTTGAAAAATATAAAACCCTTACGACATTTCGGTGAGAGAAATTTGAATTTTCTCGAACATACAATAAAATATTCAGCCCCTCGTCGAAATTACACTGCCAGTTTCTTTTTGCCGTAACATTGTCAACTTTTGACCAATTTAAAATTATATTGCGCCATTGTTTTCAGCGTACAAAATCATTTTAAATTATGTGTCCGGAAGTATAGGGTCGTACTTGTTGAACTGTGCTTGAGGTGCCCTGTATATTTTTTTTAACAAAAAAACGGAAAAATTTGAAACCAGACTAAAAATATTAAACACGTATTTTTATTTTTATATTTGATAGCCTCATTGGATCAAGAGAAGACAGCCAACAAAGGACACCCTTATAGCGTGTGCATGTAGTATAACTATCGTAATTATACCGAGATCTAGTGTTCTAGATAGATAGTTTGATTGATTGATTTACTGATAGATAGAAAATTGAATTGATACGCTTTGTTTATAATTCTCGCAGATTTTGGTCATATTTCTTCAATCAACGATTTCGATTTACAAAAATACATAAATACAAAATAAACAAACAAAATGATTATGAACATACATATTTTTAGCTTTATTCAGATTTACTAAATTTAACATGTAATGTGTAATATACAGCATAGCTAACTTCATTGTGTTATATACAATGCAACATTTCAACTTATAATAACTACAATTTAAAAAAAAAGTGAATAAACATAAAATCTTGAAATAGATATATAAAAGAAAATAAAGAAAAAAAAGATAAATATATAATTATATAATAATCGTTTAAGAAGTGAATTAATGGACGTATTTATCAAGGCGTATTTACTAGAGAAAAAATATTAAATCTAAATTAAAAAACAGAAACAACACATAATAAACTATGATTTTTGTAAATGCAATGTAAAATTTATATGTAGACATAATATAAAGCCAATACGTACATTGATAAACAGATTATACATCTTTCGAAGGATTTCTTTTAATTTATTTGTGAATAAGTTTTCGTTTTGTAATTTTGTTTCTCATAGTATATTGATGCATTTTAGCAAAAAATAATTGCTAGGGGTTTTGTTTTGTGTTTTGGAATTAACACCTGATTAGATAGAGAGAATTGAGAGAGAGAGAGAGAGAGAAAGAAAGAGAGAGAGAGAGTGAGATAGATAGATAGATAGAGAGAGAAGGAGAGAGAGGGAGACAGTGAGTGAAATAGATAGATAGATAGATAGATAGATAGATAGATAGATAGATAGATAGATAGATAGATAGATAGAGAGAGAGAGAGAGAGAGAGAGAGAGAGAGAGGGAGAGGGAGAAAGAGAGGGGTTGAGAAAGGAAGAGTGAGGGGGGAAGGGGTGAGGGAGAAGGAGGGGGAGTGAGAGAGAGAGAGTGAGTGAGAGAGAGGGAGAGGGAGGGAGAGGGAGTGAGAAAGGGAGAGTGAGAGGGAAAGGGTGAGGGAGAGGGAGTGGGAATGAGAGAGAAAGAGAGAGAGAGAGAGAGAGAGAGAGAGAGAGAGAGAGAGAAGGAAGCTGAGGGTGAGGGAGAGGGTGAGGGAGAGGGAGTGAGAAAGGGAGTGAGAGAGGGAGCGAGAGTGAGAGAGAGAGAGTGAGAGAGAGAGAGAGGGATAGTGAGGGAGAGGGAGTGAGAAAGGGAGAGTGAGAGGGAAAGGGTGAGGGAGAGGGAGTGAGAGAGAGAGAGAGATAGAGAGAGAAGGAGGGTGAGGGTGAGGGAGAGGGAGTGAGAAAGGGAGTGAGAGAGGGGGCGGGAGTGAGAGAGGGGGCGAGAGGGAGAGGGTGAGAGAGAGGGAGTGAGAAAGAGAGGGAGTGAGAAAGAGAGGGAATGGGAGTGAGAAAGGGAGAGGGATTGAGTGGGGAGATGGAGAGGGTGAGAGGGTGAGGAAGAGAGAGAGGGTCAGGAAGATGGAGAGGGAGGGAGAAAGGGAGAGGGGGATAGAGAGAGAATATCGTTTTATTTAAAAATCTTACAAATGTATGTCTTATTGAATAATTAAATAATAGACTTAACAGCAACAAACAAAATTTTCCCGGACCTAGGACCGGCAGCCTAATTAATTATTTAAAGGTGGCAATAAATGCGAAATAATTTGCCTTCTTTTTCTTTAGGTATTTTGGTTATTCATTAATTGACGGACTGTAGCTTTGTTCCATGAAAGGACAATTATTATTACGGATTTAAAAATAAATAAACTCGATATTCTGTATCATCTGAAATTTACACTGAATTGTACTTCGTTAATATTTGTTTCACGCGTAAACAAAGTAAATCCTTTAAGCAGAGTTGTTCATGACTTCGCGTCAGTCTCCGTCTGTCATGAAGCAAGATGTCCTTTTGTCGCCTCTGTTTAACTGACTTCTGTGATATTCCACGGAGACTAAACGGAACCGCAATTAGAGAAAACAAGTGGTTCGAGTTGGGTTGTCCAGGGTTGAAACGCTGGAAAAGACGATTAATCTTTGCCCTCGAGATAAAGGATAATTAGACCTACTATTACCATTTCGTCGCTGGAAAGGATAGGTTTTTTATTTCCTGGCGTTCCACAACATCGCGCTTTTTGGCGTTCGATATTTAAAATGTTACACGCGTACGCTTTGCACGTGGCCGACTATGTATTCTGATTTCTCTCCCGGAATCTTTCAGTTGCACACTCACGTACGGGCAAACGAATCGAAAGGAATCCACAGAATCAATTTACCGATCCACGCTTTCCCTCGTGTATTGTCCCCGACGATTCCCCTGAAGATGATGAACGAGCGGGCCATTACTAAACTTTTTCTTACTCTACTCTGTACATCTTCGGGTTGAACATAAATTCTCCACAAACTATTCCATTGTGAAATTAAATATTTTATTTCGATTGATCTAAAAAACTGCCCATCAATTTTTTAAACACTGTGATTCAGGTCTTATAAATTGCTTCAAGGCAAAAATTAGGTTCTTTTGTACTTAGAAAATTTCCAATGACAGTTGTGAGTAGAGAAGACAGATACAACGGATAAAAATAAGGCAAAAAATAAACGCAAAAAGTTGGAATGGATGGAATAGTAGAAATGATGTTCAGGGCGTGAAATGGGAAAATATTTGCGGGTGAATTTTCTTTGAGGAGCCCCCGGAGCCAAATAGAAGGGATTCCTGAGGGCGTTAGCGAGTCACTCCGTCTCCCGATCTGCCCCGGGTGGACAATGGGAATCCGACTCAGGTACACCCGGACCATTTCACAGACAGCCACCGACTGCATAACAATCGGATATTTATCTCTGGCTCTTGGATCCGGACCAACTGTATATAAATACCTTTTTTCCCGAAGGGCGCGGAAGACAAAATCGCCTCCTGCCGACCCCATGGACGACAAATGGCGGTGGGCGGGGAAAACGGAATCTCGGTTTTCCGTTGCATGTGTTCGAGTTGGATTTCCGGCCAAATAATATTTCTCCACTGAAGAAAGAATTGACGCGGCAGAACATACACCAGACTGCAAAATTATAGAGTAACAAATAAGGCTATTAGGTTAGAGCTGGCCATAAATTCAAGAATTTGCTTCTTTTTATGGGTCTGTTGTTGCCTTCATATCATTTCAGATTCTTATTAGAACTCTTTAAGTACTGTTTTCGTGTAAACCACTACATCGAAATCATGATTTATGTATAAGCCCTGCATCGTCTTTACGAAGATATCCGGAGACTTCTTATCGAATTACTTTTGTTAGGCATTTATGAAATTACTCATAAATCAGACAACAAAGTTGGTTTTTGCTGATCTCTCAAGTTCAGATGTTGCTGATATTATTAGAATCATAACACTATGTCCTACAGTTAGTTTGGTGGGGTTAGTAGTTCCACAAGTGCGAAAATATCGTGTTGATCAACACAGACAACTTTTTCTTGTCCGTATATTCTTATTATAAACTGGGATTTTTCTTAGTGTGTGCGGTGCGATGAACCTTTAGTTTGACATTTCCGATCATTTTTGCCGTGCCTATCCACGCTTGTTTGATAAAAAAAAGAGAGAGAGAGAGAGAGAGAGAGAGAGAGAGAGAGAGAGAGAGAGACAGACAGACAGACATACAGAGAGAGACAGAAAAAGGAAGCGTGAAAGCGAGAGAGAGAGAGAGAGAGAGAGAGAGAGAGAGAGAGAGATAGAATGGGATTTTTCTTAGTGTCTGCGGGTTGATGAACCTGTAGTTTGGCCATTTCCTATCATTTTTGTCATGCCTATACACGCTTGTTTGAAAAAACCAATGATAGAGAGAGAGAGAGAGAGAGAGAGAGAGAGAGAGAGAGAGAGAGAGAGAGAGAGAGAGAGAGAGAGAGAGAGAGAGAGAGAGAGAGAGAGAGAGAGAGACAGAGAGAGAGAGACAGAGAGAGAGAGACAGAGAGAGAGAGACAGACATACAGAGAAAGGAGCGAGAAAGAAAGAGAGTGAGAGAGACAGAGAAAAGAGAGAGAGAGAGAGAGAGAGAGAGAGAGAGAGAGAGAGAGAGACAGAGAGAGAGAGACAGAGAGAGAGAGACAGAGAGAGAGAGACAGACATACAGAGAAAGGAGCGAGAAAGAAAGAGAGTGAGAGAGACAGAGAAAGGAAGCGCGAGAGAGAGAGAGAGTGAGAGAGACAGAGAAAGGAAGCGCGAGAGAGAGAGAGAGAGAGAGAGACAGAGAGCGGAGAGAGAGAGAGGGAAATATGAAATAGAGAAAGAGAGAAATAACGAGAAATTTGGGAAAAACATACATACAGAAACAGAAATTATGGTGTAAAATAAAAAAGTAGGTATAAAATATTAATGAAAAAGAAAATGGGCGAGTTCACGAGAAAGTTGGAGAATGATATGAAGCAAGTAAAAATAATAGAGAAATGATTCGAACATATTTACAGGCACAGAAGAATTGAAAAAATATTAATATATTACGCTATAGTAAACAAAACTGTATGTTTAATTATTAATCCGATTATGTTTTGTTTATGTCGTCAATTGACAAAGTTGCTTCTTACAATTAATTATTCTTTTTATAAAAGGTCTTAGTTGAACTCACAATAGCCCAAGTGATAGAGTAGCGGCGTATCAAGCCGAAGGTCGTGGGTTCGAATCCCGTTCGTGACGATGACTTTTTTTTATCTCAACCAAGACCTTACATAAAGAGAATAATTAATTGTATGTTTAATATTGAATTATCGTGATGTTTATTATATGTATCAGAATTTATATCATTCTTAATTAGTATTCAATTATGTTTTTTATTATTAATTTATTTATTATTTTTACTTTGTATGTATGCCATCGTACCCTCCCAACAAAGCATTAATACTATATGTAATTTATGTAGGAGAGGAGGATTTTTATAAAATAGCTCTTTGTGATACACAAGATGCAAGACAATATTGCGAATTTGAAATTCAACTTTGAGGAAATTGCGGAGAGAAAATAAACACCAGATTCCTTTGATGTTGTATCTTTTTTGAAGTGAGGTACCGCAACGAGCACGGTTCGGCCGTTTGCCCTGGCGGATTTTCCGTTTGTTCTAACCACCCCCGGGATAATGACATAAAATGAGCCGGTCATATTTCCCAGTCTGGCCATTAAAAGGGAAGCACGGAACACGAGCTGAGACTATTACACAAAGCACTTACTGCTAGATAACTTTCCGTAAGTCATCGTTATCTTAAGTGGGTAACAAGGTTGCTGATTTACATTTCCACTCGCCGCGGTCGCTTTTCGGCGACTCGAAATGCTTTCAAAAAATCTTTATTTGAGATCGGTTGGATTAGAAAAACCGTAGAAAAGAGCTTTACTAAAATATTATGCTCAGGAAACAAATAAGGATATGTTGTCCACGTGTGAAACATGGTCTATCTAATGGGGGTTTAATCTCATAAATATGAGAATGAAAAAAAATTATAATCAAATTTGATATTAAAAATATTTGTATAAAATTAAAATGACACAATAACCCTAGAGACATATTTTTGTAAATAAAACAATCTTTCACCCAACAAATAATAAATAAATATATTTCCCTTGATCAAATATATATAAATATGAAACATCAATGAAAACCCCCTTATAAACATAGAGAAAACATATTATTTTCATTTAAATCCGTTTGTAACAATTTGAATAAAACATGAGATTTATATATATGTGTATATATGTATATATATATATATATNATACTTGGCGGGGTAGTTAGAAAATCGGAATTTTAATGTAGAATAATAAAAAAGATCATACCGTCCGTTTGAGAGCAATTACTTTACTTTACAAGGACAATAATAAAATTAAGCATTTAACATTCTGTGCTTTCCTTCGAAATTAAGATAATACCATGATATTTAGTTCTATTAGGTTTCTTGGTCCGATTGACCAAATTAATTCTTTTCAATTAATTAATCTTTAATTATTGTTTTGGTTGGGATAAAAAAGTCATTGTCACGAGCGGAATTCGATCCCACGACCTTCGGCTAATCGAAATGGATTGAAGTCACGATGACTCAAGTGGTTAGAGCAGCGGCGTATTGAGCCGAAGGTTGTGTGTTCGAATCTCGCCCGTGACACTAGCTTTTTCATTTCAACCAAAACCTTAAATAAAAAGATTAATTAGTTAAGACACTACTTCAAATATCTCTTGTACCCTATGACAAATTCAACTAAACATTGGTTTTGATAAGGATTTTAGAGTTAGTTTTAGTTCACTAGTTTCGTGGTCCGCTTGACGAATTAATATATTACAATTAATTAAGATTGTCAGATAAAAAAGTCAATTGCACGAGCGGGATTCGAACCCACGACCTTCGGCTAGATACGCCGCTACTCTACCACTTGAGCTATCGTAACTTCGATCCACTCGGACACTGAATTCCCATCTCAACCCCTACTTTTGAATTTTCCCTACTTTTTGCCATTTTTCAAATGTCGTGTAACCGGATTGGATTCTCGACGACAAATGAAATGACCACGGAGAGCTTTAGTGAAGTATACTTCATTTTTAATCATTAAATTCACTAATTTCGTGGTCCGCTTGACCAATTAATACATTACAATTATGTACAATTGTGTCAATAATTTTGAAAAATGGCAAAAAGGAGGGAAAATTCAAAAGGTGGGGTTGAGATAGGAAGTTGATGTCCGAGTGGATCGAGGTCACGTTAGCTCAAGTGGTAGAGCAGTGGCGTATCAAGCCGAAGATCGTGTGTTCGAATCCCGTTCGTGCCATTGACTTTTTTATCTCGACTGAAAACCTTAATTAATTGTAAGTTAGTTTTAGTGAAAAATGAGAAAGGCATTTCCGGCTATTCTCTCTATTTTACTTTTAAAATTTTTTTATTGTGAATAATGTTCCTACAAATGATAAAGAGCATTCTCTACAGAATGAAATTTAAATAGTTGGAGAGAAAGAGAGAGGGAGGAAGAGAGAGCGAGAGGGGAGAGAGAGAGAGAGAGAGAGAGAGAGAGAGAGAGCCAGAGAGTAAAAGAGAAACGTGAGAAGCGTGAAAGTGATAATTACAGCATTTACCCTGCAGTAAATAAGCCCAAAGCCATTCAACAAGAGAATGAAATAAAAGATCATTGAGATTTCGTCAAGCTTAAAACGCATGCAACATTATTTTCTCAGCACCGTTTTCAAAAACTGGGGTAGAATTTTTTGAATGAGCTTTTCAAATTTTAGGACTAAAGTTTCGATCTTGCAAGTAAGTACGAACGATAAATTTCCTATGACATATGCAAATTATGGTTGTAAAGTAACAAAACCTTGTTATTATCGAGAAATAATCAAGAAAACGAACGACAAAAATTAACACAGGACATTGAAGACAAGACATTACATACACATAGAGTCCACATTGCCCATAAAAAACCGACCACCTGGTTTTTACACAAAAAAATGACCAAATTTGGATTTGCCTTTTAAGTCACACATCTAAGCTAGGTCTCTTTTTTACAAAATTTTACGCTGAACAACATGGCTATTTTAAATATTTGCTATCTTCAGACACTTATCAGTAAACTTAAAAATTCGGAAACATGTTAATTTTTGCACTTTTTACGAAATCGTGCTTGAGCGGCGCCCTATAGCAATCAATAGGCACTTTTAATATGCTTTCAAAAAATTGCTGCGAATTTAATATATTCCCGACTTTTTGGATTTCTTGATGAATTACTAGAGCTTGGGTAACATTTAAAAAAGCCATCTTGTTCTGCGTAAAATTTTCTAAAATATTAGACCTAAGGCAGATCTGTAACTTAAAAGGCTTAGAAAATATGCACATTCAAATTTGGTAATTTTTTTGTTTAAAAGCAAGGTCGTCGGTTTTTTTGTGGGAAGTGTATATCAGTTGTTCAATGGTCCTTAAACTTTGGGTCATCGAATTTCTTAGATGTTTATCTTAAAACACCCAAAATAATGTATAATATATACAAATGTATTGTGATTAGTGCAGACCATTTTTTTATTCTTAAAAAGGAAGACTTAAACAATATAAGAATAAGGCGAGGTTTCCCTTTGAGTATTATAACTCTTTGAAATGCGCAATTTTTCACGGCTTTGCCTAAAATGATTTACACCGAGACGGTAAGAGACCGTAAAGGAAATCCTAAATATGCACTTTCTCTGAAAGTAAATAGGCATGGCGGAAGCAGTTTCAGACAATAACTGCTCAAGAACGTCGTCGGCCGCCCTCGGCTTCCTGTCAGGGGCAGTTAAGTCCCAGGGTTTTGTCTTGCCTGTGCTCTTCCTAGTCAAGCACGTTCTGATTTAATTGGAGTACCTCGTACAAAGGGCGAGATTGATTCCCCTGATGTGCCCCACAGTTCAAGCACACGGGACAATAACCAAGACAAAAACCGTGAACATAAAGCCTGCAAATTTCGCTTAAAACTTGTAGTCGAAACATTGTAGTTTGATGATAAAAATGTACGAAAATTACAATATAATTCAGCACATAAAGTGGGTAGTAAATGTCTTTGTGTGACGTTTCAAGTAAAACGCTCTTTTTTCTTTTTCTTCTCATTCTTTTTTAATTCTTTATAATTGTCCATTTATTAAATCATGGAAATTAAATTCTTATTGTAACGAGAAATTTGAAATCAACCGCATTCAGTCACTGGGTCAAAATTTAGTTTCAATAAATATACTATTATCTTCCTATATATAACATGGTCATATGATTTGATCATAAATTATTGAGCAAATACATTGAAAACCATTAATGTACATTGATTTTAACCAATATTAAAAGAATGTTGTTCAAATGCGGGAAGTATTTTCGTGTTAATATATTTCTTTCTTAATTAACGAATTTTTTCCATACGAATTTAATAAAAGTTATTGCGCTCCACATATACGATAATTATCGACGTCCATCTGGAAATATCGATTTCGTCCTTCTTTCGGCGTGATATTCCAAAAGCCGCATGACGTTGCTCCTGCTCCTGACGCTGAGGTGTTAATTCAAAGCAAAATTGACAAGACGTGGCCCGACATTATCGGACGGTATGTCTGATGAATCGATCTATAATTAATTGACGCTTTGATAAGTTCGTCGACCCACAAAAGGATATCCTATTTCGCACAGTGTTATTACGAACTCTGAAGTGAAAATTTAGACACCGAATCTTTTATCCATGATGAGAAGGGAAGAAGTAAAACAGCTGCAAGATAGAGAGAGAGAGAGAGAGAGAGAGAGAGAGAGAGAGAGAGAGAGAGAGAGAGAGTAACATGAGAAGGGAAAAATATAAAAAGTGAGAGAAGAAGAAAGAAAGTGAAAGATGTAAGGAATGAAAAAGAGATAGGGCTGGAAGGGGAAAACTTATAGGAGGATAAATAAAAAGAGTGATACAGACAAAGATAAAGAAGTTAAAGAAAAAAAGAACACAAAAGTAAGATAAAACAGAAAGATTGAACGGGAAAGTGTAACAGAATGGTAAAGAGGAAGTCAGAAAAAAAAATGACAAAAGTGAGAAGGAAAGCGAAAGCGGGTGAGAGCATGATAATAAAGAAATAGAAAGAGAAAAACAAAGAGAACAGTTAAATATAGATAGAAAGATAGAGAGAGATGGGGGGTGAGGGAGATAGAGAATGAAGATGAATGAGATGAAAAGCCTGTGAAAATGAAATAGATAAATAAAGATGAAAGGAAGCTGTGAAAGTGAAAAGGAGAACGATAGAAAGATTGAGTGAGTTCGTGAGAGAGGGAGAGAAAGAGAAAGTGAGAGAGTAAGGGGAGAAGGAAAAAATATAAAAAGTGAGAGAGGAAGAAAAAAGATATTGAAAGAGTTAGGGAAAAGAGAAATAGAGGTGAAAGGGAAAGAGTTATAGGGCATAAATGAAAAGAGTAATGCACACACAGATAAAGAGGTTAAAGAATAAAGAACCCAAACAATAGATAGAAAGAAAAGTGAAACATATTGGTGAAGAGAAAGAAAGACAGAAATAGAGAATGGGAAATGTGAGAGAGAAAGAGAAAGCGGGTGAGAGTATGAGAATAAAGAGAGAGAGAGAGAGAGAGAGAGAGAGAGAGAGAGAGCGAGTGAGAGAGAGAGAGAGAGATAGAGTGTAGAGAGAGATGCGAGTAAAATAGCTTAGAAAATTAATTTCTAGCTTTTATATATTAGGTTAAAATTATAACCTAAACGAAAAATTATTTCCGATCCATTCTGGTAGATTTTTTGTCAGAATCGTGTTGGTCTTTCGCCTTACCTCGCTTCAGCAGGCCATAATGAAAATAGTCTCCCGAAAAAGAAGTAGTCTTGAGAAAACGGACTGTTTTCAAAATAAATTGTAATGTAAAAATAATTCAAAATAAAAAGTGAAAACTGAAAATAAGGCATTCTGAAGAATACTTTTCAATCATCTGCAAACAGCGTCTGGACTGTCATTGACGAATATGAGAAAAATAATTGGAACTAAGAAAGAGCCCTGGGGAAAAACCGACTTCGAATTCGGTGGAATTATTTATGATTGTAGACGAATGACTTTCTAGACGAATGTTAAAATAATAATAATAATAATAATAAACTGCGAAACCAGACGGTAATTAATTGGTAGCTGTGCATCTGACTTTAAGGGAGCTGTTCATTTTAAATTAGAGTTGCAGACCTGTTTTATTGTTTTATGTATGTTATTTTTTAGGTTAGTTTGTTCTGATGTGTTCAATCATGTTGTTACTCTTATGTTTCTTAATATTGAATTTCTTGATTTGTCTTCACTTTCGACATTTTTTATTTCCACTAATTTCCTGGTCCGCATGACCAATTAATATATTACAAGTAATTAAGGTTTTTAGTTGAGATAAAAAAGTCAGTGGCACGAGCGGGATTCGAACCCACGATCTTCGGCTTGATACGCCGCTGCTCTAACACTTGAGCTATCGTGACCTCGATCCACTCAGACACCAACTTCCCATCTCAAATTCAAAAGGTGCGGTTGGGAAGTTAGTGTCCGAGTGGATCGAGCAGCGTAGAGCAGCGGCGTATCAAGCCGAAGATCATGGGTTCGAATCCCGCTCGTGCCATTGACTTTTTTACCTCAACTAAAAACCTTAATTAATTGTAATTTTTTATTTCATTTAAAAAGAGTTGTTGGAGCAAAGAATGTCGGTATTTTCAAACGTAAGTGTAAAAATCGGATTCCCATTTTGTGGTATTCCAAATTATAAATACAATAGAACGTGTTACGGTGAAATTAGACTCTTTTATACTTTTATTTCCTTCTTTTCAGACCGTGAAGCAAATTGGATCCAAGGCCGAAGCCAGTCCGACAGGGGTCCCCCTGCCTGTGGGCTGGGGCGGGAGGGAGCTCATTTTGGTACACAATGTCCATCGATTGTTCGTGCTAATTGAAAAAGTTCGCCGGGTAAATTATGCCATTAAGAATGGTCTGTTTTATGTTGTAGGCTTAAAGTCAGCCGGGCCAGAAATATTACACCTCCGCGTCGTGAAAATTCTCCGGTGATTTAGTGAGGATAATAATTCTCTTTTTGAATCGGGTCACACTTGCGTGATAAACATGGTCCACCGGTTGGAAATCAGGTGATCAGCATTATTTCAAAAGTGCAAATGTAATATTTCATCGATCCGTGAAGGATAATATATGCGAATAGAATATATGGGATTGTATAGGCAGATCGCTTTTTCTCGCCTGGGTGTTTTTAAACAAAAGAACCTTGTAAAATTCAGTTTGCAAAATTGCACTGTTGCCCCAATCTAACGCACATGGAAACAGGTAATTTTCATAGTCTATGTTATATGTTCTTCTTCTTAATTCGCCTTCTCCTCTTGAAGTTTGTCGATCCAAGCAGCTACTCGTTTTTTGATCGCAGCCCTGAAACCGACCACAAACGAGCATTGGAACAAAAAATTTATATCTTTCCATTTGAAATATTTATGCCGACTAACCGTATTCCGATATTCTGGATAGTTGGATTAAAACGTTTTGGCTCATGCGAAACTAGACAAAAGAAAGTTTTTCCTCGAGATTTTTCCTCAAAAACGCCTCAATAAAAATCATAGGGTGGAACAGAAGTTAAACTCACGCTATATATCGGCAGTAATTCAAAAATAAAAAGAGAAATGAATGAGGAATTGAGCTAAAATCAACAAGTATCAACGAGACTAACTTATAATAAATCAAAGCACGTTAAATTTATACAATGTTCAATTGGAAATCAAACCAGTTCGGATCATGTTTCTTCGTTTGACGGGATTCCTTTCAGAAATTTGTTCTGGGCTGACTCCCCTAGAAGAAAATTGAACATCAGGTGCTTTCTGGTTTGTAAGTGGTCTCTATTGCATCACATTTTTCGTCTTACTCTAAATGGCTAGAGTTGACATTAGACTTTTTCTTCGTGCGTTGTGGGATAGGTCAGCGCTGTTACAAGTTACAGGCATTGAGAGCTGCCTACTTAGATTTCCTGCATGCTTCTTCATTCCCTACCGTTCCGATGTATCTTTAGCTAACGATTATTCTCCGGTGCTTAATTTCTCGAACGCCTTAGCCTTATTTCGTTTGCGACTACATAATGAACGAAGTCATTAGACCGGGAGACCGCGGTAGCTGAGTGGTTAGCGTGAGAGACTCTCGGCTCATAGACGCCTCGGTCGTGGGTTCGATTCCCACCGTCGCCTCTGGCGCAATTTTCACGATAACCCCCCCCCCCGAATACGAACACATATAAGAATTCGTCACACAAAAAAAAAAAAAAATCGACAAAGGTATTTTATTAACCATCCATATCAAAGATTCTCTATTTTTGTTGAAGTAGGAGTTGGCGAATTGAAACACCTCACTGCAGGCTGTATTGCCACCAACTTTATTTTTCTGAGTTCTGTTTCGTCCTGCCATTCCTCAAATAATGAGTATTTCATATCCAACGTCACCGATGAATTTTTACGCTTTTATTTATTTATTTGTTATGAATGGTAGATCTCGTTCCAGTATTAACTCGAAAATTAAATATAAATGAAAGTGCGGTGATTAGTGATCGTTAGTCGATGATTATTCGGAAATCGTGAGGTGCGGTCTGGTGTGATGTAGGTTTCAGAAAAACATTTTCTTTATCGTGCCAACGTTTCGATCTTTATTGAGATCATCTTCAGGGCCTGGGATTTATANGAATCCCGCTCGTGCCATTAACTTTTTTTCATCTCAACTAAAAAAAACCTTAATTAATTGTAATGTTTAATAGGTCAAGCGGACCACGAAATTAGTGGAATTATTGTTAGAGTTATATTACCGTTATTTATTTATTTATTGCATAATTAAACATAGGTTTAGGTTTATGGTTCCGGGCTGTTTTCCTTTTCTTAGTAAGAAAATTTTAGATAATATAAATAGAATTACATAATAAATACGCCGCTGCTCTACCACCTGAGCTATCGTGACCTCGATCCACTCGGACATCAACTCCCCATCTCAACCCCACCTTATGAGTGAATGTCGTGGGTTCGAATCCCTCTCGTGCCATTAACTTTTTTTCATCTCAACTAAAAAACTTAATTAATTGTAAAGATCGAAACGTTGGCACGATAAAGAAAATGTTTTCTGAAACCTACTTTACACCAGACCGCACCTCACGATTTCCGATTAATTATAAATGAAAGTTTAACTTTTGGTTCTATACGTAGATGTTTTCATTTCTCACCTTGTGATTTAGTAATAATACTTTCAAAGTTCTAATGAGCTGAATTCCTCAAAAGTTGAATAAGGAATTGAAGATTTTCTTTTCTTTCCAGTAGTAGCCTTTATTATTTAATACAAATTTGAAAATTTATATAGACGTATATAAGCACACCTATGGTAATTAACAAAAATTATAGGTATAGATTTCCTTATGTTTAAAATTTCAGCTATCGCATTGCAAATTCATAAATTTATGAGACAAGAAGTGTTAACAAAAACTAGGAAAAATGCGTTCATTAACACAACAGAGAAAAGAGGCTGACCAGAAATTACCGAATTATTTAAATGACACTCTACTCTGCAAACTTATGCAAACTTTATGCCTATAATTTACATGAACGGCTACATATAAATTGCCTGAGTTAAGAATTCCTTTAACACAAAAAAAGAAAGGTTTTTCAAATTATTTAAGTAGAAGATCAGTTGAATATTATATGGTGAATATTAATAATACTTGAACACAGGGTACAACTGGAGAAGTCATGTCAACTTGTGTGTTGTCGATGGTGTTTTTAAAAAAATGAAAAAAAGGTAATTAGGTTGAGTTTTCTGCGTTGTAGCCACCGGAGCCTATAAACTATAACATTTTTATGTTGGGTATTACATGAAAATGTTGAATTTGTATTGTGAAGAAAAGAATAGTGTCGGATTTAGTAAAAAACTCGATGACAACCTGAAACGACTGGCTCAAGTTCAACCTTCTGACAAGTTTTTAAACTTTTTCCAAGAGCTCAAACAGGAGCCGTGTTATGGCGGTAATTTTCTTAACAGTTTCACGTCAATTTGTTAGATGTTTTGTTCCGTCATTATCATCCTTAGGATGAACACTTAATTAACGCGATCCAGTACAAAGTCTGTTCTACCCCTCAGAACCTTGCCCATTCAAAGCCCTGTTCTTTCGGAATCGCGTTCAACTTAAGTTTAATTCTCTGAGATCGTATCTTTAATCTCCTTCACAACTTGATTTTCCTCACTTTCAAACAAAGCTGTATCACCCGTCTCGGGATTACTGGATCTTTAAACGTATTGAAGGTTTAATTAAATTCTAGAAATGTTGTCATTGAACTACGAACTCATAAATAGTTTCGTTTATCCATGAAAGTTTGTAAATGTAAGTTCAAAGAATTCTTTTTAATAATACAATCTTTCGAGAACAAGCGATAAGAAAAAGTACAGAAAAACTGAAACACCTGAAAAAAATAGATTAGCGTGTTGATTGAATTCTAATTATGGATCAACAAGGAACAAATTTGCGTTTAAAGTGGATTGAATTAATGACCTTTAAATGAGGGATGAGGTGATTAATCAAAAGTGAACATTTAAAGCGTAAATCTCCATTTTGATGTCGGACGTTCTAAAGGTACTCAAACCCTAAGGTAGTTGTAAGCCTTGTAATAAATCTAGTGAGGATTAAGTATGAAAATTAATTTAGTATTGAACTGTTTCAAAATGGTGAATTTTAGAGGGTCCTTTAGAAAAATAAAAGATGGAAAACTGGTTTAATTTTAATAAATGCATTGTTGCTCATTTTTAATTCATTCACGCATTTATTGAACCTTGTCGATGGATGAAAGATCTTCTATTTGACAGTCAACTGACGCTGAGTTCTTACTAATATAGTAAAATTCAATACATTTAATAAATAATAATATAATTTTTTCTGTTGCAGGTATGCAAAAAAATACGAACTAAAGAAAAATCAAAGTATGTATTTACGTAGTTTTCATAAGAAAAATCGAGGTTAATAGTTTTTTAGCCGCATTATTAAAAAGCAATAAAAATTGTTATATTTTTTTGTATCTGCTGTATAATGACTGTAATTTGGCAGTTGCTGAACATTTTGGTCTTTTTGCTTCTCTCTCTCACTCCCTCTCTCTTTTTCCTTCTCTCTCTTCCTCTCTCTTACATTTACTAACTCTCTCTACTCTGTACCTATCTCTAAATTTCTCCTATTTCTCTACTTCTCGTTTATTTACTATTTATGTATTCTTACCGTCATAGCTTTTCGATCGGCCTCCTTACCTACTATATAATTTTCATTCTCTCTCTCTCTCTCTCTCTCTCTCTCTCTCTCTCTCTCTCTCTCTCTCTCTCTCCTTCTTTCTTTCTCTCTCTTCCTCTCTCCCTCTCTTACATGTACTAACTCTTTCCACTCTATATTTATCTCTAAATTTCTCTTATTTCTCTACTTCTCGTTTATTTACTATTTATGTATTATTACCGTCATAGCATTTCGATCGGCCTCCTTACCTACTATATAATTTTCATTCTCACTCTCTCCCTCTTCCTCTCTCTCTCTCTCTCTCTCTCTCTCTCTCTCTCTCTTNCCCTCTTTCTTTCTTTTTTTCTCTCTCTCTCTTCCTCTCTCTCTCTCTTTTTCTCTCCCCCCCTCTCTCTCCCTCTTTCTTTCTTTTTTTCTCTCTCTCTTCCTCTCTCTCTCTCACTCTCTCTCTTTCTCTCGCTCTCTTCCTCTCTCTCTCTTTCTCACTCTCTCTCTCTCTCTTTCTCTCTCTTTCTTTCTCTTTCTTTCTTTATCACTCTCCCTCTCTCTCTCACTCTCTTTCCCCCCTCCCTCCCCTTTCTCTGTGCCTATCTCTCTTTTTTTAGCTCCCATTTTTTCTCCCTTAATAACAATACTTTTAGTTATTGGGGATTCAACCTTTTCAGTTTTATCCTTTCAAAAAGAATACTCATGAAACTAATTTATGTTATATAAATACTTTCCATTCATAAAAAATATTTATTCTACAAATATAGAGATTAAAATGCTCATAGGTACCTGTAAATTTTTTACGAGTGACAAACGCCGGTCCACTCTGCTTAAAATGCAAAATTCTGAGGACTTTTTTTTTAATCCACGCATCTTTTCACCGACCCTTTTATATTTTATAAAGAATATACATATTCTTTTAAAGTTCTCTTTTTATTTTTATCTATCGATTTACTAAACAAGTAATTTTTCTAATAAGATTGTCCAAAAATAAGGGCTTTCTCACTCAAAATCACCCAGACCGAACACTAAAGATGTAAGCCAAAACAATCTGCCAGTCCATTCTAGCAAAGATGAGAAGACAAAATTATAATAATATAAACTCTAAGAAATATAAATTGTAATCATTCGGAATGATTAGTGGAACACGTATTTTCAAAAATACAAGAATTTCTTATGCGAATATACCTTTTTGGATTGTTGCGGACAAAACGAAAATCAGTTGACACAATCAAACAAACTTTGGGAAATTAAGATCAGTTATTCATAAGAAATTCCAAATCCATGTGCTTAACCCAAATTATCTATTAGAGTTTACAATCCGAGTTAAACAGAGTTGCCTAATTATCCAACTACTCTATCTTCAGCATGCATTTCCGATATTCTAAACCATTTTGATACATTCCACGTTCCAGACGGCACAGTCATGAACAAACCGAATTACTCTATAATTGCGCATTAGGATCGCATCATGATGCGGCATATCAGTTTCATTCGGTTATTACACAAAACTGATTAAATATTTAAAACAAGAGACTTTATATCATGCGAATATGGATTCTATAAATTAGGATAATCGACGAGCTGATCGGATATAATTTGGTATAACTTTGAAGGAAAATTTGACTCACACCACAAAAAAATCTAACCGAAGAGACAACAATGTACAATTTACACCACAATCACCACCATCCGTAAATTTTCCTATTAATTTTTTAAATTAACATAAATATTGAAACCCAGCCGTAAATATGTTTCTCATCGTTCTACAGTATTAAAATGTGTATAGAAATAGTTCAAATAAATATATTTTCAGTCAACATATGCCGACCCCTTTGGACATGGAATTTAATATCGCGGTATATGTCGAGCAGGGAGATGTTCGGAACTGGAGTGTTTAAGTCCTCTAAGTCCCGTAACCTATCCTCATCGGTTTAGGACTTTGGAACAACACTCAGATTACAGTTATGAAGTAATTTCCCTACCTTCGTACATAATGAACTCAAGTTTACCCTAATAAAATCACAGAGTAGTGGATTAATGTTTAATTAATAACTTTAAATTGGGCGATAGTTTAAACTTAGGTTAGTTAAGTGTTTGCACATAGCAGACACGTTCGTCATTTTTTTTTCAATTTTCTTTTTTTCTTTTTACAGTAGCTAGTAAATTTATAGAGTATCTTTATTAATATTGTAATTACAATTAAATGTATTTTGTTTGTGTTTTGTTTATTATGTTTTAGATTTTGATATTTCCTTAGTTTTTAAATGTTTTGTGGATATTTTGACCAAATTTTAACAAGATTGATATCCGAAAAAAGTTTGAAGTAGTTACAGGCCAAAGTCGCTAACTCGCAACTCTCGACTCAACCGAGGCTTCAATTTCGAAAAATCGAAAAAAAAAGATTTTTTTTAGATTTTCATATTTCCTTAGTTTTTAAATGTTTTGTGGATATTTTGACCAAATTTTAACAAGATTGATTCACGAAATCAAGTTGAAGTAGTGACAGGCCAAAGTCGCTGACTCGCAACCGAGGCTTCAATTTGGATAAATCGAAAAAAAATATACTTTTCAAATGTTTTTTAGACGTTTGATATTTCCTTAGTTTTTAAATGTTTTGTGGATATTTTGACCAAATTTTAACAAGATTGATACTCGAAAAAAGTTTGAAGTAGTGACAGGCCAGAGTCGCTAACTCGCAACCGAGGCTTCAATTTGGATAAATCGAAAAAAAAAAAACTTTTCAAATGTTTTTTTAGACGTTTGATATTTCCTTAGTTTTTAAATGTTTTGTGGATATTTTGACCAAATTTTAACAAGATTGATACCCGAAAAAAGTTTGAAGTAGTGACAGGCTAAAGTCGCTAATTCGCAACACTACTCAACCAAGGCTTCAATTTCGAAAAATCGAAAAAAAAAGATATTTAAGGTATTTTTTAGATTTTGATATTTCCTTAGTTTTTTAAAGGTTTTGTGGATATTTTTACCAAATTGTAACAAGGTTGATACACGAAATCAATTTGAAGTAGTGACAGGCCAAAGTCGCTAACTGTTAAACATAACGTTAAAGCACTACATGTTTTTTATAAATAATTTTATAATTTGGAATAATTAGGAGGATTAGGGTTTTCGAGTTTTCCTAATTCATAAACCCGTTCTGGGAAGGGCGCGAATACGGAAAATGAATACGTCAAACGAAAATGGAAAAAGACCAGGATTTTCCACGGTCGGAATTATAGGCCGGTCGTATAAAGACAACGGCACCGCCCCCGCCGGCCGCCGAATACCGCCGGTTTTGATCATCCGCTCCCACGGAATCTACCGGCTAAACATTTATAAAAGGGAAATAAGCCATTTCCCGTCCAGGAATTTCTCCCAGATATTTACCTTAAATTTTCAGAATCACAAGGCCGTAAAATTTGCGATTGGGGATTGTTTTGTGAATTAATTTTCAAAATAATGCCTAATGGATGGAATTTCGGCAAACCCGGCTGTAAGGCGGTGCCATTATGAATTATATAGCTGAATTAAACTCTGTTCTGGTTAATATTGGCCGTACACAAACACGAACAATCTGTATCGGTTAAATTCTTCTCGGAGAGTATGATATTTTAATAAAATATCATAATTACATATTTTCATTTCAGTGATGCTATAGCAAAATATAATATGCGATAAAATTTACTCATTTCTTCTTCAGACGAAACATCGATTTTAATGAAATGATTTTGATAATACTATGTCAAAAACATCAGATACGTGTTGCCTTGCCAGAGTCTTAGAGGTGGACAAAAAAATATTAAGTAATTTAAAAAAAATTTTTTTCTTTGATTATATTTTAAGGTTAATATATTATATAAGAGGATTTTTTATTAATTTAGGAAAATAAAACCATAAGCAGAATTGTATTAAGACGATTAGATATATATAAAACCTTGTAAAAACCAAAAGATGTTTCCAGTAAGATTGGGTAATTTTTTGAAGAATCTGATTCGTTTCAAGCACTACCTAAAGTTAATAAATATAAATTTTTACACATATAAAAAAAAAAAGCAATTTTGGGCTGGATTTTTTCGAATTTTTTTTTGTCTTAAAATATTATAACACATATTGAATTTTATACAAAAAAAATGTTAGTTCAACCTTTGGAAATCGTCATCCAGTCAGAGTTTGTCAGTAGGATTTTGGTTTTGTTTGATAAAATCGAGTAAAATAAAATCAAGAACAACTTGTTATACGATTTACTTAACTTTACAATTTCCGGAGTGCACAGTTATATTATTACACGCAGTGTAAAGTGATTGTACCCCTGCGAGATTCCCTAAGAATCAGTGCATTCATTCCAAATTTTTCACGGTTTAACGAAGTTTTAAAACTTTTTTTTTAAAAACAGTGGAAAAGAATTGGTGAAAAATATTTGATTTTTTGCCTAGAAGTCGAGCAAGGTTTCAAAAAATTTAAACATTTTTATTTGACTTGCCAATGCTGTGGATTTATTTAAAGATTATTGAAAATAATTCTATTTGTTTCGTAAGGTAAGGAAATAAAGTAGTATGCAGGATCGTATTCAAGTAGATTGATGAATCGACCACTTTATTTATTTATTAAGAAACCGTGAGATGCGGCTTTGTAATAATGGCACAATTACACAGAAGACAAACACGTTGAGTGAGTAGAAATACTTTGATTGAATATAAAAAATATATTTTGCCTTGTATAAATTCACTTTTCCACATCCTAAAAATGTATTTGTTAAATGTAAACAATGTTTGTTAATCCCAGGCTCTGAAGAGGATCTCAAAAAAGATCGAAACATTGGCACGATAAAGAAAATGTTTTTCTGAAACCTACATCACACCAGACCGCATCTCACGATTTCTGAATAATTATCGATTAACGGCCACTAATCACTACACACGACCACTTTATCTTATCTACGAAATAATCAAAATCCAAATATGCTGAAATCATGTAGAATAACGTGATTGTTTGGCTAATTTTTTACATAATTTAATGTCATAATCTGGGTTTATATATTGTTTACAGTTACTTCTACATCCAGTCAAGTGTCCTGTCGACAAGAGCAGTGGTTTCAAATTTATCAAAAATCCCTCCAATTTGTTGTGGATTGACTACTCTGATGAACCGTTGCAGATGTATGGAATTTTAAACATTTTAAAAAGTTGAGGGAACAGCGTCACGCGATCAATGACCTATTGTGATTCAAAAATAACCTTCCGTAAATAAATAATAATAAGGGTTAATAATAATAGATAAATAATAGATAAGGGTTATAAAATAAAACGTTTAAGTACTTATGAGTTTTTATAATTGACTAGCTTTATAACCCGGTGTTGCCTAGGGGTTCCACCAAAAGTCCCACTACATTCGCTATACATTCTTATTATAAACAAAAACTCATTTTTATAATATTTACAGAAAACCCCCTAAGAACAAAAGTTTTATTAAATTGAGTTGAGCTTCGTACTGAAGCGGTTTTATTTACAGCCGGGGTTTTGTGGCGAGCGTAACCGCGGATGGCGAACATCAACCGGCCCATCTCGGGAAATGTCGTAAAAGTTCCAATTCAAAGGAACGTCATCCTGCATACCTCTCATGGGGAAAAGTGAATTTCCTCGAATATAAAATAAATGAAAAACCGATGATTTTCTACTCGGATAATATATTTCGACTGTGCTATGTAGTTGTCGAGTTTTTATTTATCCATGCCTAGATCAAAGATAAATTTATTCAGAAAACTATGTTGTTATAAATCGGTGATTTATTCTTAATCATTTTTTATTTTGTGTGGTGATTAGTGACCGTTAATCTATATTTATTTAGAAATCGTGAGCTGGGGTCTGGTGTGATGTAGGTTTCAGAAAAACATTTTCTTTATCGTGCCAACGTTTCGATCTTTATTGAGATCATCTTCAGGGCTCAAAGTGTTTGTCTTCTGTGTAATTGTGTCATTCTTGCGTGTCGTGTCGAGAGTGCCCAATAAATAAATTTTTTATTTTATTCACTAATTTCGTGGTCCACTTTACCAATCAATATATTACAATTAATTAAGGTTTTTAGTTGGGATAAAAAAGTCAATGGCACGAGCGGGATTCGAACCCACAATCTTCGGCTTGATACGCGGCTGCTCTACCACTTGAGCCATCGTGACCTCGATCCTCGCGGACATCAACCTCCCATCTCAACAGCACCTTTTGAATTTTCCCTCCTTTTTGTCGTCAGAATCCAATCCGATTACACGACATTTGAAAAATGGCAAAAAGGAGGGAAAATTCAAAAGGTGCTGTTGAGATGGGAGGTTGGTGTCCGCGGGTATATGGAGGTCACGATAGCTCAAGTGGTAGAGCAGCGGCGTATCAAGCGGATGATCGTGGGTTCGAATCCCGCTTGTCCCATTGACTTTTTTATCTCAACTAAAAACCTTAATTAATTGTTTTTATTTTATACTGATACTTTACATATTTTATACATCGTCACAACATGTGAACTGACAACTAACAGTCAGGACTTGGGACTTGAGCTGCGGAGAAAAAACGCTATCGTCACTATCCAAACAGTCAGAGAAATGGAATAATTGGAATGTCAAATTCGTCAGTTTAATTAATGGCAATGTGAACTTTTCAAAAGTTAGACTGAAATGAGACACTTTAGTGAAAATCGTAAATTGAGTCTTTATACTCGTACTTTGCAAACTCGGATCCATCGAGGGGAACTTATTAATTTTCTTGAATGCTTATCATTTAGCCAGCTTTCTTCCTGGGGAAAGCGAATTCATACACTTGTGAAAAAGTTGAATGCAAATGATAACGAAAGGATAAATGTGTAAATTTATAGTGGATATACAGCTTGTAGATAAACAAATTAACAATTATCCAAATTAATAAGAAATAAAAAAAGTGTTTGTGATAAATTAATATAAAGGTAGTAGATGATCTACTTATCTATCTTATTTTGTTCTTTTAGCATTTTATCTTTCTTTCAGTATTAATTCTTCCTGTCTCTCTAACTCCTCCACCCCTCTCACTATGTACTCTCGTTCTCTCCCAACTTCTCTCTCTCTCTCTCTCTCTCTCTCTCTCTCTCTCTCTCTCTCTCTCTCTCTCTCTCTCTCTCTCTCCCTCTGCTTTTGTCAAAAGTCTTAAACTGTAAGCATTCTGTAGCAACTAACAGGCTAAAAGTTCATTCTATATTAATAAAAAAAATATGGCGTAAAAACAAACAATTAGTTGCATAAACTAAACAATCTATTTATCAACGGTCTAATATGTTCCTTTATAAATCTTAATATTTACCGTATTATTCACTAGTACTCTCGATTCTAGATAAAATTTAGTTGTTATTTTTGCGAGTATTATTTTAAAGCTTTGTTCATGAATTTGAGTTTCTTTACTGAAACAAATCAGTAGTTGTTTACTTATGTTTTCACGTATATCTTACATCTATTATTTATACATCTATTACGTTGCTTATTAAAATGAAATTTTTGTAGTTTTTTTTTTTAATTTTGTTCTCACATTATAGTAATATATTCCACTCATTATTAAATTTGCTGTACTCCACTGAATTATAATTTTTTGTATTATTAATACTTGAATTAGTTTACCAAGTATGTATTTAAATAATTAGCGGTGGTAGCAGGAAGAAAGGACATACATGTCCTACGCTGTAACACTTAATAAAAGTATCAAGTATCTCTCTCTCTCTCACTCTCACTCTCTTTCTCTTTCTCTCGTTGTAATACTGGGTTACCGCCTCGTTATAATAATAAAAAAGTAAGTTATTGATCATTTTGGCCTGCTTATCCACACAAAATTTTGTCTGTTTTTTTCTCTCTCTCTCTCTCTCCCTCTCCCTCTTACTCTGTCTTTCTCTCTCTCTCTCTCTCACTCTCACTCTCTTTCTCTTTCTCTCTCTCTCTCGTTGTAATACTGGGTTACCGTCTCGTTATAATAATAAAAAAGTAAGTTAGTGATCATTTTGGCCTGCTTATCCACACACAATTTTGTCTGTTTTTTTTCTCTCTCTCTCTCCCTCTCCCTCTTACTCTGTCTTTCTCTCTCTCTCTCTCACTCACTCTCACTCTCTTTCTCTTTCTCTTTCTCTCGTTGTAATACTGGGTTACCGTCTCGTTATAATAATAAAAAAGTAAGTTATTGATCATTTTGGCCTGCTTATCCACACAAAATTTTGTCTGTTTTTTTCTCTCTCTCTCTCCCTCTCCCTATTACTCTGTCTTTCTCTCTATCACTCTCACTCTCTTTCTCTCTTTCTCGTTCTCTCTCTCGTTATAATACTGGTTTAATTTCACGTTATAATAATAATAATGTTATTTATCATTTTGGCCTGCTTATCCACACAAAATTTTGTCTGTCTAAAACACTTCCCACAAAAAAAACCGACGACCTTTATAGGCAATGTGGACTCTATGTAATGTATATAATGTCTTGTCTTCAATGTACTGTGTTAATTTTTCTCGTTCGTTTCTTGATTATTTCTCGATAATAACAAGGTTTTGTTACTTTACAACCATAATTTGCACATGTCTTAGGAAATTTATCGTTCGTACTTACCTGCAAGATCGAAACTTTTGTCCTAAAATTTGAAAAGCTCATTCACAAAATTCTATCCCATTTTTGATAACGGTGCTGAGAAAATAATGTTGCATGCGTTTTAGGCTTGACGGAATCTCAATGATTTTTAATTCATTCTCTTGTTGAATGACTTTGGGCTTATTTACTGTAGGGTTTTGTAATTACCACTTTCACGCGTCTCACGTTTCTCTTTTACTCTCTCTCTCTCTATCTCTCTCTCACTCTCCCTCTCTCTCTCTCAGTCTCTCTCTCTCTCTCTCTCTCTCTCTCTCTCTCTCTCTCTCTCCCCTCTGACTCTGCCTAGCTTCTCTGTCTGTATGTTTGTCTGATTGGGCTAATAATCAAAGATGATAAAGTTTTAATATGCGAATCCTATATTGATACCCAAAAGATAGGATGTAAAATTTCCCCAATATTGTTCGTGAGTTCGTATAGCGAAGCGGCTTTTTACCTCTACTTTTATCTCAACTTCTATAATATTTATGATTTGGCCAACAAGCAACAACAAAATCCAAAGACTGCCCCGAGTTGCTCGTCGTCTCAACCTCCGATGACCAATGGTTCATGAACTCTTCTTTTTTAATTTGCAAAGTAAGTTTATTATTGGCAGTACAACTTTCATTGCTCGACATTTACGCGATTCAGACGCTATGTTTACTTTGGGTGAATGTTGGAACCTTTGGCCGAGTTTTCAAGTTCCCGCCCATAATTCCAAATAGGTTTCTGTCCTGTGTGGAAGTCATTGGTTGATTTCCTACATCGGGTTTGATATGGAAAGCGAAATAATTGGTTCAAAGAGATAATTGAACTGTCTGGATGTGTACGTATATCAGCTGTATATCTGATAAAAGATGGGAAGTAGAACGCTATCTTGATGAACTCCATCTTTGAAGGCAGGGTATGAGGACATACAGTATCTTTGTTTAAACAGAAGTGCAAGGTAGCTACGTCAAATACACGCGACACTACAATCCACTTTTTCCTGCAAGAACAGATTTACTCTGAAATTATTGTGATGATAATCACTGTCATAACGAGGATGATTAGTTTTCTTTTCAGGTAGTGTATCAGTGAAATATTTCGCATTTTTTAAAATTGAATTAATTTTTTAGCAACTGGCTGGTTAAGCCATCTCAAAAATTGACCTTGTTATTCATTTAAAAATAAGCCGGATATAATTGCCGGATCAGGTCTAAGGGCTGGTGATTTACAAAGCCGGCCGGGCGTGTTCGGGAAGACCCGACGTCTTCGGGGACGGACTTAATTTCACAGCTCGGGGGCCACACGTGACCCTTCAACATTGGACTTCGTTCCCATTCTTTCGGCATAACACTTAGTCAGGTGGGAATCGGAGGAAATTGGACCTGGGGTAAATTTCGTGTCAAGAGAAAATTTATACGGAGAAACATGTTGTAAAGCATGCCTTTTCGACGATTTTTGAGCGGATTTTAAAGAAATTTAAACTATCAACTCAATTTTTCTCTTGGCTCAGATTTATCCTGCTATCCTTTCTCAATTATGCTAAGAAAAGAGCCAATTTGGCTGAAGAAGAACTCAAAAATGTAAATAAAGCTCTTTGAAGTGCAATAAAAACTAAAACAGCAATCTAAAAAATAAATAAATAACAACTACATTGAAATTATCCATTTATACTTTTTCGGCCTATGTACAGTCTCATTTTATGAAAGGTCGGTTTTTAACAAATTCGTAACCCTTTTTTTTATTTTACTGTTTCCGTCTTTTGGTTTATGTTGTCTTGTTACATATAGTATTATAAAAGGACTACCATGTTTACTGTGTACTGCTCATATTTCCTTTTTAGTTGTTAGCATCTAATTAGAACAGTTGTCACAATTTTAATTTTTGTCTACATAAAAACAAAAGTGGCCAATAACTTTCAGATATCTACTTCCAATTAACGATCGATATATTACGGGATCAAAGCATCGACAAGCTGATAAATTAAAGACGGTTGCAATTAGAAGCAAGAGCATAAAATTTGCGGTAAACCTAATTTGGTGATGTTTAAGACTAAGGTGGGAACTTGCATAGCGGAGTAATGAGAACGGCGGCGAAAATTTAATTCCCCCCTCACCCCTTCGCCGTCAAAAGCCATTAATTGATTTATGAGATTTATTAGGCCGCTTCACAAGAGCAAAGATCCGAGTAGTGAAGCCCCGCTAACAACCCTTTTGTTTCACTGCGAACTACCTTTATACAGGGTAAACCTGACGAACTCCCATTCAGAAATATAAAACTAAGAACAACAGTGGCCGTTTTATCCATACATCCGATATATAAAAAATGTATAACACTTGGATCTGATTTGTAACATATTTGTGTATATTTATTTTTTCTCTCGAAATCAGTTACATCCTTTTTTTCTTAGAATTAGCTACTTTTTTAAATTACTTTTTTCTGTTTTCACTCTACTGTAAATCTTTAACACACCTTTTCTTTATATGTGTCTGATTATTTCTCTTGTCACTTTCTACTCTCTCTCTCTCTCTCTCTCTCTCTCTCTCTCTCACACACTCTCTCACTCTCACTCCTTCTCTCTCTCTCATCCTCCCCCTCTCCCGCCACCACTCCCACCCCTCTCCCTCATCCTCTCCCCCTCCCGCCACCACTCCCACTCCCTCTCCACTCCCCTCTACCTCTCCCACTCCCTCTCTCACTCTTTCTCTCTCTCCCACTCTTTCTCCCTCTCCCTATCTTTCTCTCTCTCTCTCCCTCTCTCTCCCTCTCTCTCTCTCTCTCACTCTCTCTCTCTCACTCTCACTCTCTCACTCTCACTCTCTCACTCTCTCACTCTCCCACTCTCTCACTCTCTCTCCCTCTCCCTCATCCTCTCCCTCTCACGCCACCACTCCCACCCCCCTCTCCACTCCCCTCCAACTCTCCCATTCCCTCACCCTCTCCCACTCTTTCTCCCTCTCCCACTCTTTCTCCCTCTCCCTCCCTCTCTCTCACTCTCTCTCTCTCTCTCTCTCTCAACAATTAATTATTTATTAAATCGATTAGGTTTCGTAGTCCGATTGACCAAATTACTTCTTTCAATTAATTAATCTTTTTATGCAAGGTTTTAATCGAAATGAAAAAGCTTGAGCCTCGAGCGGGATTCGAACCCACGACCTTCGGCTAAATACGCCGCTTTTAACCACTAGAGCTATCGTGACTTCGATCCACTCGGGCCCCAATTCTCCATCTCAACCTTTAACCTTTTTTATTTTCCCTCCTTTTTGCCATTTTTCAAAAAAAGGTTTACATAAAAAGAGTTTTTAATTATATTACAGGAATTTTTTATTCTATTTATTTGAATAATAATTTGAACAGTTTTGCCTTTTATACTTACTAAATTTACCTTGAGAAAAATTTACTACACTTACTTAGGAATGAATATACTCAAGAGTGACAAATACAATTTAAAATAACAAATATTTCCTTTTTAAAATAAACCGGCTGACAGAAGTTCGATTTGTAAACGTAATTTTTTCATGATTTGGTACATTGCTTCTCTGTTTTCTGCAGTTTCTGCATTTTTTTTAAATATTCGATTATAAAATAGAGTATTTTTTATATATTAAGCATTTAAAAATTATAATCAAATCCAAAACTGGGCAGGTGGTCATAAAATGGAGCATCTAGCCAACTTTCTTTACATTTGGGACAAATGGGCGGACTTAGATAAAGTAAGTTACGTGTGTCAACAGCAAATGACAGTTGCTGAGTTAGAATGAGCATTATTCGCTAAAGTTTCTCGGACGATACGGTCAATTGAAGCTGCCACCGTTTCTTTGATATATATTTTATCGTTCGTTTATCACCAGAAGGCCTGATCGCGATAGTCAGGTTTGGCGAATTGGTTTTTGCTACCTCGTCCTCACGTTTGTTACCCTCCAACTTGTCCACTGTCCAGTCAAATATTACCGTTTTTTCGAGTAGCCCCGACTCAGCCCATCTTTCGGGCAAAAGCACGACGATAGGATCCATATAAAGTCTCTCCCTTACAGCCTGCAATGCACTCAGGAAGTTGGTCGATCCGAAGTAGGATGAATGCTTATACTAAGACACGACTCGATGTGCATAGTACACACTGCAAGGAAGGTTTAAAGACCGTGAAGTATACAAAGTGATTCATGAAGTTTCTCCGTAGTACCAGATACAGGACACACCTAACCACCCCTAAGTCCGTGATTAAGACGAGACGAAATTCTGTATTTGTAAGTTTGAGAAACTTATGAGGTAGAGAAGTAGAGATGTGGCAGTGGAGTCGATTTGCCCAGGATCACTAGTTGGTCTCGAGCGAAGAACCAGGTGAGCTAGTATCCTAGTTCTAGAACTGTTCCTAGGTTTTATCATTATTAGTATTTGCAATTTAATTTGATTTAATTTTTGGATAATGTGTAGTGTGACTTTTTGTGTTGTTTTACTGTTGGTTTTTGTGGATGAGTTTACGTCTGTACGTATAATTATAAATACAATTTGTTATCGAAGCTTTCAGAATTGCCCAATAACAAAATTTTCCACCCAAATAAATTTAGTAAATTTTCCTAGGAAATTAACTTTGTTATCATAAACAGGTAATAGTTAAATGCGGGGAGATTTATAGTCGGACATAACGACAATTGTGTGCTGGTAGGGCCAGAAAATATCCTGTTCGTACGCAAACAGATCCCCCTTTCCAGTTACACGTAGTGACAACATGTTCCCAACCCCCTTCCCTATAATCATCCCAAAAACATCCCTCGTCCTTTTTCGCGAAGCTAAAAACAAGCCGCCTTCGCCTAAGCGGAAAACGTGTCCGAAACAAGCACGGAATAAATTAATTTTTGGACATATTGTTTTGGGGGAGGAGGGGATTAAAAGTTTTTACTATTTAGTTTTAAATTAGTTCACATAATTCGAACTACAAGAGAAGAAATATTGGCTCGAGAGATAAAATAAAAACAACGACAAATTTACCCTTTCTGTTGTTTTTTTATTCTCTCCTCACTACAGGCTGTTTCTTCTAGATTTATTGAGAATTAATGTCACTATAAATCTGACAAGAAGGCCGTCTAAGGGCCTAGATACTACTTTTTAATCTGCAAATACAACATTAAGAACAACAACTATTAAGCTATAAAATAAAAGGAAAACAAACCTCTAAAATGTAACTTTTTTCATACAATTCCATTATAGATTAAATAACTTACTTTTGTACAAATAAAATGAAACATTTAACTTCAAGGACGGTTGATTTAGGATTAATTAATACACCATCGATATTTTATAATCAATACTTTCTTTTATAATCAAACACTTTAACTTTGAGTTGGTGTTATATTATTTTCCCTTCTGGCCTAATCGACATACAAGACGATTTTTCTATCATTTTCATCCTTAGAAATTACAATTCCTTAAGAAATTTAAAAATTCTTTAATCTTAATTCTATAAGTCTCTTTGTTTTCGTGCACAAAATAACATCCCTTGCTTGAAATTTTATTTTATTTTCTGAAAAGAAGAGAAATTTTCTAAATTCTGTCTGTCTGTCTGTCTCTGTCTGTCTGTCTCTCTCTCTCTCTCTCTCTCTCTCTCTCTCTCTCTCTCTCTCTCTCTCTCTCTCTGTCTCTCTCTCTGTGTGTGTGTCTCTTTCTCTGTCTCTCTCTGTCTATCTCTCTCTCTCTCTCTCTCTCTCTCTCTCTCTCTCTCTCTCTCTCTCTCTTGAAATTTTATTTTATTTTCTGAAAAGAAGAGAAATTTTCTAAATTCTGTCTGTCTGTCTGTCTGTCTCTCTCTCTCTCTCTCTCTCTCTCTCTCTCTCTCTCTCTCTCTCTTTTCTGAAAAGAAGATAAATTTTCTAAATTCTGTCTGTCTGTCTGTCTGTCTGTCTCTCTCTCTCTCTCTCTCTCTTTCTCTCTTTCTCTCTCTCTCTCTCCCTCCCTCTCCTTCTCTCTCTTCCTCTCTCTCCCTCTCTCTCTTTCTCTCCCCTATTTTCTATCTGGATCTCTCCTGCTTTCTGTTCGTCAGTATTTTAAATTGCTTTTCTATTTTATAATTTCTCTGTTAATGACACACCACCTCTCTCTCTCTCTCTCTCTCTCTCTCTCTCTCTCTCTCTCTTTCTTTCTCTTGAAATTTTATTTTATTTTCTGAAAAGAAGAGAAATTTTCTAAATTCTGTCTGTCTGTCTGTCTGTCTCTCTCTCTCTCTCTCTCTCTCTCTCTCTCTCTCTCTCTCTCTCTCTCTCTCTCTCTCTCTCTCTCTCTTTTCTCTAAGTTTAGTAGTTCTTGTTAAAATCTGGGGAACGGTAGAATTTTCATTCTTTTTCATTCGTTGCATTTTGTTTTTTAACCATGTCTATTGAAAATTAAATAATATTTTTTACTTCTACTACAGTTTAACGCCACAATCATTTATACATCGTTATCATTTATATATCGTTTAAAAAAAAATTACAATTATTCTTGTAATGAAAATGATACGTCTAACAAATACGGCAGCTTTATTATCAAATAACATTGCCTTTGTTAAATGTTTTTTACACTGCACATCGCTTAAGGGGTTTTATAAATGAATAACTTCTTTTGAGGGTGATTATATTTTTTGTTTGTTTATAATTTAAAAATTGTTCATATTGGTGTAATTAAAAACGAAACCGTAGAATAAAATTACATACGTTTCCGTTTATGTTACTTCTGTGTGTGTAATCTTTTATGTAGCTCGTATCGATTGTTGATATTTAATCAATGAGAACAATAAAAAAAAATTCAACCTGAAGCGAAAGACCACAAAGTGTCATAAAACGTCAGCAAGTATCGGCTGTACGGTCAAAAACCTGATTTAGAGGATTGAGTATCGCCGAATTTACCCGGCTAAAATAGGGTCGAGTTTAAACGTCCTATCTTTTATCAAACAACGATTGAAGTGTCTTTGATAAGTGTTTAAGAAACGATAAATATATTTGAGCTAAGCCAATATTCATACATAAGGACTTAAAGATTGGCTGTTTAAAATTAAATTTGTCCTACGATTATCCTCAGTTGGCAGAGGTTTTTTGTTGGTGCATACTTTGTTGGAGATATTATTTTGTTTTCTCATAACAAACCATCTCGAAATTACTACCTTGTATACGAGACCAGACTGAGAGGACCATTCTACATCAATTGAGACCGGGTATAAACCATTTTAAATGAAATCTTTGTGATCGGATATTTTTTTATGAAGGCTTGTTTTTAACAAACCCCAATAACAATTTTATGTATGCAAAGGTGACAATGTATTGTATCCTTTTTAAAAAGATAGTTCCTACTCACGGTAAGTTGTTTTGCAACGATCAAGATGAGCTAAAATGCTCGAAATCCGGATCGTTGAAAAATAACTTACTGTGAGTACGAACCATCTTTTTAAAAAGGGTCTATTTGGTATAGCCATGGGTAGTAACCTAGGCCCGATACTGGCAGACATAATCATGACACATCTACTAAATACAGTCATGCCACAACTTCCTTTCGCATTACCCTTCCTCACTAAATACGTAGATGATATATAGACAGAAGTTCCCACAGATCAAATTCAAACTACATTAGATATATTTAATAGCTTTCACCCACGTCTACAATTTACACATGAAATCGAAAACAACAAAACAATACCATTTTTAGATACACTAGTAATAAAACAACCAGATGGCACATTAATCACAGATTGGTATCAAAAACCAAGAAATACAGATCGATATCTCAACTTTACGTCTCACCATCCTCTTCATACAATAATAAACACGACCAAAGGGTTACTTCACAGAATGATTACCCTAAGCCATGAATCATTCCACCACAAGAACATAAAGATATACAAACAGATCCTCCATAACAATCTCTTCCCTAAACACATAATTAACAGAATAATCAACAACTACAACTCAACACTAACACCTATAACCACCTTCAAAGGTTGAGCGGGAGTGCGCGAGAATTCGCCGGATGCGCAGCGGCTCCTGGCAGACGAGCTACGCGTGGCGAGCAGAAAATGTGGCTTTTTTTTGTTGTCTTCGCTCTTGCATTTTTTCCCCGGGGACCACAATTGGACATCATCTGAACTCGACTGCCTATTTTCACGGAGGGAGATCTTTCTGCACGTCGGAGTGGACAGGAGTTCTGCCTGGAAACTGTTCAACGAGCTGCAAGGGGTAACCTCGTGCCCGCAGAACATTTTCATTTTTATTTGTCCGTTTATTAATTGATTTCTCAGTTATTGCCGGCATAACGTTTATTTTTTTGTTTTTCTAATTTTTACAAAGGGCTTATTCAGCATTGTTTATTTTTTGTTATAGAAAGGATCCATACCTATTTGTTTTATTTTATTTAAATTTAAAAAAAGGAATATTTATATTTTGTTCATTCTTATTTTTTCAACAAAAAAATATAAAAAGAAAAAGGTATTTATTGTATTCACTATTGCTGTAGTATCTTTTTATTTGACCTGAAACAACTGTCCTGGCACCAGGACATTTTTCTTTTATAAAATATTTTTCATTTCCTTTTTCATTTCTATTATACACCATCCACTATTACTAATATAGTTCTATTACTAATATAATATATATAATAATACTACATTAAGTCAATCGAATACAAAAAAAACCAGCTTACATTTCCATGCCATTTATTCAAGGCCTATGACATAAATTAAACACATTTCTCTCGTCCGATAACTTCAAAATAGCTTTCAAAAATTATAAAACAATTCAAACTTTTTTCCAAAATTAAAGATCCCACACCAATAACAAATAAATCTGACGTAATCTACAAGATCAATTGTTTAAACTGTCCGGCAACTTACATCGGTCTTAGATCCCAATATCTGGACAAGAGATTAAACCAACATATCTATGATTGCAGAAATCCCAATCAAAATCCTACAGCACTCGCTACCCACTATTTTGAACACCAACCCAATTTCGACTTCAAAAATCTAAAAATATTACATACACAACAAAACAAATATAAACGTCATTTCTTATAAATTGTTTATATCAACCGAGATCAACACAGCATCAATTACAGAACAGATACATGTAAACTCAGTCGCAGCTACGCCAATTTCATTAATCAAATTCAACATAGATAACATACCTATATTATCACATTACATTCCACACATCAAATATTTTTCATAGTCTAATTGTCCAACAATTTAGCTTTTCTTTTCCTATTTATCCCTTTCTATATAATCTTGAAAGGATAATCTGGCCGAACCATTACCAACACATTTTTTCCCTTCGTCGACTCTTTTCACCTCAAACAAGACGAGCCTTACACAAAAATGTATTTTCTATATCGACTTCCTACCCCACCCCTTTAAAATCCAACGTATATAAACATAAAACAGCAAAATCTCACTGGCACTTTCAACACGACACGCAAGAATGGCACAATTACACAGAAGACAAACACTTTGAGTGAGTAGAAATACTTTGATTGAATATATAAAAAAATATATTTTGCATTGTATAAATTCACTTTTCCACATCCAAAATGTAATTGTAATATGTAAACAATGTTTGTAAATCCCAGGCCTTGAAGGTGATCTCAATAAAGATGGAAACGTTGGCACGATAAAGAAAATGTTTTTCTGAAATTTACATCACACCAGATCGCATCTCACGATTTCTAATCCCAGATTAACGGTCACTAATCACCTCACATTTTTAAAAGGATTGAACACCACACTCACACCATCATTTATCATTCCTAGTGACATTGTATTCTTTCTCTCAATTCTCACGCTTTTTTTATTATTTAATTAATTCTATTATTATCTATTTACTCTTCAAGCTGCTACGTTTTGGCTAATGAAGAGTACTTATTCTGCGGTAGCAGTTATGCATGAAATCTTTTTTTTTATTGTTATTGTGATGGGATAATATTTTATACTTTGTATAACATAATGTCAAGTCGTAGTTATAATTCTTTTATTCTATGCGATTTATTTGGGCAGTGGCTTAACTGGCTCACACATCGTTGAACCGACGTACTATGTACAAAAGAATCATTTGAATATGTGATAAAATGAAGAAAGATCTTAAAATTTTATTAAGATACGCTTTAATCCGGTTTTATCTGTTTCTCATCCTGCTGAAATAACCGTAAAATTCATCTTTCACCTCAAAGGAGCCGACCCTCATAGAAAAATTGGATTTATATCCCTACTTCCTTTCCAAATTCATCAAAACCCAACATAAATAAACAAAAAACATTAATATCTCAATAACAGTCTCAACACGACACACAAAAATTACACGTCTACACAGAAAACAGACACTTTGATTGAGTACAAATACTTGGAATAAACCTAAAATTTCTATACTGTGTATATCATTGTATCAATGCATTTTCACATCTTACGTTTATTTGTATAATTTAAATAATGTTTTTAAATCCCAGGCCCTGAAGATGATCTCAATAAAGATCGAAACGTTGGCACGATAAAGATTATTTTTCTAAACCCACACCAGGGGGGCCGCGGTAGCCGAGTGGTAAAAGCGTCAGACTCTCGGTTAATAAATCCCGCGGTCGTGGGTTCGATCCCCACCGTCGCCTCTGGACTTTTTTCTGACGGCTAACGGGACCGGTGGCCGCAATTGAAAGAAATTGACACGGCACTCATCAATGGAAGGGGCGGGATCGGATCTCAGCGACACTGAATTTGGTCCCAACCCCCTTCAAAAATGAGTTTCTTCGATGGAAGAACACCGGCAGAACGGGGGCTCAAGTTTACATTTGTGTTGCGAGCCCCCCCCCCAAAAAAAAAAACATGTATGGAGCAAGGGATAAAGTACAATTAATCTGTACAGCTCAGCTGCAGTGCTCATGAGAGAACTCCTCCAGTCCCTGGTATCCAAAACAACAACCCACACCAGGCCGCATCTCACGATCTCTAACTAATCGTAAAATTATATTTGATATTTAATTACATCTACGAACCGGAAGGGCGGAAAACAAATCGAAACAACAAAATTTTTAGCTCATGAAGCGGTAATTAAACGGAGACCCCTCGATTCGGGCATTTTACAAACGGGGGACCCCTTGGCGCCCTCTTCAATTTAATTCATAGCCCCTTTGCCCTCAATGGGTTGTACGCCAGGGGGAGAAAATTAAGTCGACTGGAAATGACAAAAGCTCTTTCATTGAAGCTAGTTGACTTCTTGTTATCGGCTCCTTATTTTTTCTCAGTTTTAATTTTTTCCTAAAAATGCTACTATTAAGTCTCATTCTATTGTAATGAAGGTATGTGGTATCTTTTATTCGGACACTGCCGAATGGGACACTGATAAAAAAAACAATATTCAGCAGATCCTTGCTGCGCAGTGGAAATAATACAAATAAAAACGAAATCCGAATTACAACAAAAATGTATATTCCTTTATAAAAAATAAACAAACAAACTCAAAATCTTCTAAACAAAATATAAAAAAATCTCAATCAAAATAATCATACAAAAAAGAATTAAAATATTTTCTTTTGCCAACCTGTTAACGATAGTTCATATGAAGTAGACTCTACGACTGCCTTCAAGCTACTGCACGTTATAGCGAAAGCAGCGCTAGTTTTTCAAACTATTTGTTTGGCAAATGAACTATTTACATTTTTATATAATATAAATCGAAATAACAAATTAATAAAATTTTCTTGACTGAACAATTTAAACAAATAAAAATAAGATTTTTTTTTAAAAATAAATTATTGTTTGTTTGAAAATTAATAAGGTTTACTTCATTGTTAATAATAATAATTTAACTTGAAAATTACAACATAACAAAAAGATAAAAAGTCAATTAACTAAAATTGTCGTGATTTTCATGACAGTATTGTTATGTTAATACAAATATTTAGTAAAACTGAGCAAACCTAAACAGTAGAATTTTTAATCGGGCCATGCTCGTGTCCTATAATCGATTGTTTGAAAACCTTACGATGTTGATGTTTTAGTTTGGATGGTAATTTTGACACAAAAGGCAGTAAAAAAAGGGTAAAAGATGGCGAATTGCAAGTTCATCAATGCAGGAAACACTAAAACACTTTATTTACGACTTTAAGAAAAAATTTGAAACACTCCCCAAACCCCTAGCCTCATGGAAACTAATTTAACAAATGCGTTTTTTATTCCTGAAAACAGTTATTTCATCTTAATGGTTTTACTTATAGCGATTATCAGAATTCATTTTGAAAACGAGCTATCTCTGAAAATTATTAAGTAACTATTCAGAAAACGTGAGATGCGGTCTGGTGTGATGTAGGTTTCAGAAAAACATTTTCTTTATCGTGCCAACGTTTCGATCTTTTTTGAGATCATCTTCAGGGCCTGGGATTTACAAACATTGTTTACATATAACAAATTCATTTAGGATGTGAAAAAGTGAATTTATACAATGCAAAATATATTTTTTATATTCAATCAATGTATTTCTACTCACTCAAAGTGTTTGTCTTCTGTGTAATTGTGCCATTCTTGCGTGTCGTGTCGCGAGTTCCAGTGAGATTTTGCTGTTTTATGTTTATATACGTTGGATTTTGAAGGGGTGGTGAAAGAAGTCGGTATAAAAAAGACATTTTTGTGTAAGGCGTAGGCTTCTTTGATGTGAACTTAGCCAACGAAGGGGAAAAATGTGTTGGTAATGGTTCGGCCAGATTATCCTTTCAGGATTATATAGAAAGGGATAAATGGGAAAAGGAAAGCTGAATTGTTGGGAAATTAGACTATGTGAAAAATATTTGATGTGTGGAATGTAACGTGATGATATAGGTATGTTATCTGTATTGAATTTCAATTTTACAAACAACTATTTGGTATAGCCATGGGTAGCAACCCAGGCCCGATACTGGCAGACATAATCATGACACATCTACTAAATACAGTCATACCACATCTTCCTTTCACATTACCGTTCATCACTAAATACGTAGATGATGTATTGACAGCTGTTCCCACAGATCAAATTCAAACTATATTAGATACATTTAATACCTTTCACCCACGCATACAATTTACACATGAAATCGAAAACAACAACAAAAAATACCATTTTTAGATACACTCGTAATAAAACTTCCAGATGGCACATTAATCTCAAGATTGGTATCAAAAACCAAGAAACACAGATCGCTACCTTAACTTTACATCTCACCGTCCTCTTCATGCAATAATAAACACGGCCAAAGGGTTACTTCACAGAATGATTACCATAAGTCATGAATCATTTCACCACAAGAACATAAAGATATACAAACAGATCCTCCAAAACAACCTCCACCCTAAACACATTATTAACAGAATAATCAACAACTACAACTCAACACTAACACCATCCACTATTACTAATAATTCTACATTAAGTCAATCAAATACAAAAAAAAACAGCTTACATTTCCATGCCATTTATTCAAGGCCTATCACATAAATTAAACACATTTCTCTCGTCCGATAACTTCAAAATAGCTTTCAAAAATTATAAAATAATCCAAACACTTTTTTCCCAAATTAAAAATCCCATACCAATAACAAATACATCTGACGTAATCTACAAGATCAACTGTTTAAACTGTCCGGTAACTTACATCGGTCTTACATCCCAATATCTGGACAAGAGAGTAAACCAACATATCTATGATTGCAAAAAACCCAATCAAAATCCTACACCACTCGCTACCCACCATTCTGAACACAAACACAATTTCGACTTCAATAATCCAAAAATATTACACATACAACAAAACAAACATAAACGTGATTTCTTAGAAATGGTTTATAACAACAGAGATAAATACAGCATCAATTACAGAACAGATACATGTAAACTCAGTCGCAGCTACGCCAATATAACTACTATTTAGTGCCAACGTTTTCATCTTTATTGAGATCATTTTCAGGGCCTGAGATTTAGAAACCTTGTTTAAATTTAACAAATTCATGTAGGATGTGGAAAAAAGTGAATTTATACAAAGCAAAATATATTTTTTATATTCAATCAAAGTATTTGTACTCATTCAAAGTGTTTGTTTTCTGTGTAATTGTGCCATTCTTGCGTGTCGTGTTGAGAGTTCCAGTGAGATATTGTTGTTTCATGTTTATATACGTAATCACCACACATTATTAAGTAAAGGCAATAATAAAACAGCCGCTAGGTGTTTTTATTGCGTGCAGGTTTTCCCGCTTCTTTGTTTGTCAGTTGAACAAATATTTTATTACCGTCAACTTTGGTAAATGAGTTTTTTATAAACAGTCTGGTTACTCCAAGACACTTGATTAACTTTCAAACAATTAATTGAAGAATTTCCAATGTACATATTAAAACGAAATTCATTCTTTAGAAAAATCATTTATAATTTAATATAATCAAAATTAATTATCTAACAAATCAATTTTTTGTTGATGAAGACGATCGTTACTCCTTTCAGGCGATTACCAGACATCATTTGGAAAACGAGCCATCTTTTATAGTGAAAATAATGATAAATTTACATATTGTGTTTTAATTGTTTACAAAATCTACTACTTGTGTGCCAGTAAAATAAATATTTTATTGTTATCAGTTTTGGTTCGCGTTTTGTATCCAATAGCCATTATAGAAAACTTGATTCGCCGCATTAAAATATGATTTGGAACAGATATAAGCGTGCAATCTAACGGGATTAATTTTGTTGTGTCAAAAAAAAGTTTATAGGTCAATATACCCGAAAATATATTTAAAAAATGCATTTTTATTCGGTAAAACGCTAAAGCGTTGACTATCAGCGTTCATTTTGGAATTGAATCATCTCTTGCAGTTTTTGTGTAAAAATAATAATTAAATAGCCGCTTTGCGTTTTAAATAGTTATTCAGATATCGTGAGATGCGGTCGGGTGTGATGTAGGTTTCAGAAAAACATTTTCTTTATCGTGCCAACGTTTCGATCTTTTATTGAGATCATCTTCAGGGCCTGGGATTTACAAACAATGTTTACATTTAACAAATACATTTAGGATTTGGAAAAGTGAATTTATACAATGCAAAATATATTTTATATTCAAACAAAGTATTTCTGTGTATAAATTCACTTTTCCAAATCCTAAATGTATTTGGTAAATGTAAACATTGTTTGTAAATCCCAGGCACTGAAGATGATCTCAATAAAAGATCGAAACGTTGGCACGATAAAGAAAATGTTTTTCTGAAACCTACATCACACCCGACCGCATCTCACGATATCTGAATAACTATCGAATAACGGTCACTAATCTCTACACGTTTTAAATAGCGTGTTAAATCTTGAATTTTTGTTTTCCAGTGCAACAAATATTACATTACCGTCTGCTTTGGGTCAAGTTTTATATCTATTATTTTTCTACACCAATGCACTTATTTCTCAACTTAAAAAAATATTTGAGCCTATTTTAAAGGTTGAAATGTTTGCATTCCTTAAACAAATTTGTAGTTCAATATAATAAAAACATTGCAATCATCTTTTTAGTCAGGAAAACGATAAAGCGTCGAGAATCAGCGTTTATTTTGAAAACGAATCATCTCTTGCAGTTTTTTTATGAAAAAGTAATGGCAAACTAACAACATTGTGTTTAATTGCGAACAACATTTCCTGCCTTTTTGTTTGCCAGTCCAACAAATATTTTATTACCGTCAGGCGAGTTTGTATCCATAATTTCGTTCCACCAATACATTCGACTCTCAACCGTCAACAAATTTATTCCAGCCAGGTTTAAAGCTTGAGTCATTGTCACCTGTGGAAAAACGTATGTAACCAAAAAACAAATTAATTTTTCTTTCACGCTTTAAGGCGACTACCAGCGTTCATTTTGAAACATGAATGTTGTTAGGTAAAAATATTGATAAAACAGCCGCCCCGAAACTTAAATTTTACCTATTACTTACAGCATCTTGTTTGCCAATGCAACATATTTTTAACGTCAGCTGTGGGCTACTACAGAACATTATATTCAAAACATAAAAAAAACCTATTTGGAACAGTTTGAAACCTGAAAAATTTTATTTTTTTTATTCTGTGAAGAAAAGGTTGTAAAAAAAATTAATATTCTAAACTTTTATATATTTATAAAACTCGTAAAGCTTAAAACTCGTCGCTATTTTCCTTTGAATTGTCACATTTATTTAGCTTGAAAATATAAAACACAAATTGATTTTTTTTAACCTCTCTCATCAGTACTGTAAACCCCATTACGTTGCTGTCAACAACAAGAAATTACCAATGATTGAAAAAAGGAGATAAAGGACTTTTCGTATGTCCAATACAATCGGTCAATTTTACAATGTGTGAGCGATAAGGCTGACAGATTTACAACGGACCGACAATGACACATCGGTTCGACAAAGAATTTAGCAATAAATATAATTAATAGTTTAAATTCACTAATTTCGTGGTCCGCTTGACCAATTAATATATTACAATTAATTAAGGTTTTTAGTTGAGATAAAAAGGTCAATGGCACGAGCGGGATTCGAACCCACGATCTTCGGCTTGATACGCCACTGCTCTACCACTTGAGCTATCGTGACCTCGATCCACTCGGACACCAACTTCCCATCTCAACCGCACCTTTTGAATTTTCCCTCCTTTTTGCCATTTTTCAAATGTCGTGTAATCGGATTGGATTCTCGACAAATGAAATGGCTACGGAGAGCTTTAATGAAGTATACTTCATTTTAAATCATCAAATTCACTAATTTCGTGGTCCGCTTGACAAAGTAATATATTAAAATTAATTAAGGTTTTTAGTTGAGATAAAAAAGTCAATGGCACGAGCGGGATTCGAACTCACGATCTTCGGCTTGATACGCTGCTGCTCTACCACTTGAACTATCGTAACCTCGATCCACTCGGGCACTAACTTCCCATCTCAACCCCACCTTTTGAATTTTCCCTCCTTTTTGCCATTTTTCAAAATTCACCGAATTAGGGAAATAAATCGGTTTAATGCAACGTGAAAATAAATATTTTTTCCTCTCATACTCTAAACAGTTGTAACAGTTGAGCTATCGTGACCTTAATTAATAGTTATTGAAAAAATGCAACGTTTCAGGAACTATTTAATTTTATATCAAGAATTACCAGATGGTTTGAAACATGCTGCCATATGAGAGAAATTATCGATGGGATCAAAATGAAGTTTGCGCAAATTCTTCTCGAACCACTTAAACCAAAAGATGGGACATACATGGCCTTTTTTATTGTGATCAATTCCACCAAACCCTCTTTTCCAGGGAAAGCTATGCCGAACAGAAAGCCGCTACAGACGACCGGTGAACCTTTCAACACAGTCGGATTCATGGTTCTATCGCCTTGAAATTCTAACTTCTTACAAATCCTCTTTGGCAGCACAGGAATGCATTTCACATCGTGAAGCTTAAACAAGTCATGCAAGGATGATTGTAAATTGTTAAATTTCATTTGTCCAACCGTGTAGCAATCCTGTTCATTATAAGATTCGGCCACGGGAATGTATTTCGTCTCCGATTTCCTGTATAAAATGCTTTCCGGATTTAGCAATACTGCGCCGAGACCCCGTTCGTAGCTTTTTGACACACAGCGAAGGGACTTTATATCGCTTGAGATTATGATGCCGTGGTGGTAAAGGATTACAATCGTCCGTGGGATCCATGCCTGCGATGAGTAATGCCCGATGCAACTGCAAGCCGTCGCAAGCGTGGTCAAATTGACAAAAATACCTAAGCAAGATGAATCCTCATTGTCGACCTCCTGTATCAAAACTATTGTGGTGAAGAGTTCACGGACGAAGCCGAAAATTGATGTGACCAACAATAAAATTGTCAAGTAAAATAATGACAATCTGATGTTAAATGAATTCATAATTTTAAAAACAATAAAAATTCGATTAAAATTAATCCTGCCATCTGTTTATTTTGCTTGCCTACACACACCGATGATTCCCTAAAACAACAGAAGTTATTCATTTCTTCTCTAAGGAAATGAAATAAACAAGCGTTTAAAATGAATTTCTCTTTAGTTAGGTAGCGAGAATGTAAACCATAATAGAAATACTAAACAAAACCGTGAGGGAAATTGAGGGACCACGTAGGACGTCCTACTTGTATTTTACGCTAACGTTCGAATCCCGGCAGCTCATTAAATTTTAATTGAGAATAATACGAATCAAATATTGTACTTTGTTTGAGCCTTTCGTTATTCGAATTTCATGGTGATAGAACAACCATGAATCCGCCTGTGTTAAAAGGTTCACCGGTCGACTGTCGTCGGCATTCTGTTCGGCATACCTTTCCCTGGAAAAGAACGTTTGGTGGAATTTATCAGAATACAAATGGCCATGTATGTCCAATATTTTGATCTCAGTAGTTCCAGAAGAATTTACGCAAAATTGATTTTGATGTTATTTCATTCATTTGGCATTTATTTTAAGCCTTCTGGTAATTTTTGTACTTCAGATAAAAAATCACCTGGACGTGATTTGATAAATGCTGAAGTTCTTCAAGAACATCCCAAAAAAAACCGTATCTTTATGATTTCTTTATTTAACCCGTATATGCCCACTATTTTTTTTTTAAATTGCGAAATTATGTTTTAGGTAGCTTTTCTTTTTCACCCCTTTTAACAATAAAAAATGTTAAAAAAAATATAGCTAGGCATTTAGTATGCAAATTAGGGTGTTGAAAAAACGCAACACCGGACACTTGTGGACACATACGTATGAAATTTGGTATTAGAAATATATGTAAATTAAAATCAACATGAATCATAATAACCTTATAATTAAATGTATATTTTTACAACAGTCATTTTGTAACTACAATTTTTTTTCATTTCCTATTTTTGGTGAAATTCAAGAAAACATTTTTCGTGCAATGCGATTCCGCATTTTACACATTGTTTTACCTAGTGGGTTTTTACGAAAATTTTCCCACTATTTATCTAGTTTGATTAATTAAAAATAACAACGAACTAGGACTAGGTGCGTTGATAGGCAAATTTTTGAAATAGGACGTAAAAGTGCCCCGCCACTTCCCCTGATTAATGAATGTATGTAGCATAATGTATAAGTATATTTTTAATAAATGTTTATTCATTCATTCACACATTGTTTTATGGTTGTGGATTTACATACTCCACTCGTTTTTCTTTCGTACCTAGGAAATGCCCAATTTTGTCGAATCGGGTACCCGACGAAATCCTGCTCATAACGGTTGATGTCGAATACCCTGTTCGTTTAGGTGCATTTCCGAATCTTTCAAGCAGTTCATTCGCAACACATCTCTTGAACTGTAAAAAATCTAATGTCTTTTCTTAAAGTCCGCAATTCTTAAAATGAAATACAGTTCAAATTGAAATATTGGTTTCACAGTTTCAGTAAATATTCACTCTGTTTATCTGTCTATCTATCTATTTCATTTCTCACTTAAACTCATTCTTGCTCTTTCTCTACACATTTATTTTATCTTCTCTGAACGTGAGAGTTGTCAGCAGGATTTGACTAGTGTATCCGCCGGTTTTAATATAAAACATGCTTACCAAATTCTACGTGAAAATTTGGATAACTGGCACAAAACAAAGAGAGTGAAACCAGAGAGGAGAGGAGACGGAGAAAGAGAGATAGATAGATAGATAGATAGATAGATAGATAGATAGATAGATAGATAGATAGATAAAACCCAAGTCAATAAATTATTAACCATACAAAGAGTTGCTCTAAAATGGCTATGTAAAGGGTATCGAACTACGTCAACAGACGCACTTCAAGTTATAACAGGGCAGATACCAATTGACTTAGAACTCCTTAAAACAATAGAGATTCACAAATTAAGAAAAACAACATGCAATAATTATAGTGAAAAAATTAAAGAATTAGAAAACGCAATTATAACAAAATGGCAAGCAAGATGAAGTGCAAGCATAAAAGGGCGAACTACTTATAAATTCTTGCAATGCATTAAATCAAGAATCAAAAACGGGAATTTTATTCAACCAAATTATATTACTACCCAGTTTTTAACAGGGCATGGAGAATTTAATAAATATTTATATAATTACAAGTTAAAAAACACCAATTTATGCCAATGTGGGGAAATAAAAAGTGCTGAACATATTGTGACGAAATGCGAAATTTATAACCATAAAAGAAGAATACTAGAAATGGAAATAAATACAAAAATAGATGATGAAAGTAAATTGGTAGAACTGACAAAGAACAAACACAATTATAAAAAGTTTATAAAGTATGTCTAGAAAAAAAAAACTAAACACAGTTCACAAAATCAAAATGAAAATCATCGATAATAAAAAATTCCCGCAAGGGCTTGTAATTTTATGTATGTAAATAAAGAACTTCAATGTACAAATTTATTTACTCTTAGTGAACTTTTTATTTAAACTGATTGTGTAAATTATGAATGCATATAGTTAAATTATTTATTTAAAATGGTAGTTAAAAAATAAATGTATATGGTTTAATCATGTATTTAAACTGGTAGTATTACGTAGTTAAGTTTGTTATTCATATGTTTTTATGATCACTATGTTAATTCCCTAGTCAATATAGTCATTTTATTAATAACTGTACATGTATATAATCGAATTATTTAAATGAAAGTCTTGTTTTTTATGTTATATATATGTACATAGTTAAATTATATATTTCAGAAGTTATATTTAAAGTTATAAATGTATATAGTCCGTTAAGGTTATTTAAGCTAGCATGTTTTAATTAAGCAATTAAGTTATTTATTTTGTTTTCATTATTCGCATGTTTATATGAGTATGCAATTGAATTACTTATATGAAATATCTAGTCTAAGTAATAATGTATATATTTAAATAATTTATATAAAATGTTTGTTTATATTTATAAAGGTATATAGTCTAACGGGTTTATTTAAGCTAGTAAGATCTATTTTACAATCTTTTTATTTAATTGTTTCATTGTGCTCACGTTTTTATTACTAGTCAAAATAGTCGATTTATATTGTTTAAAAATGTTCTAGCCGCCAAAAATTATCTTTAAAAATTGTTATAAAACCCCTCAGGAGCGGTCCATCCCGGAAACGTTATAATATAATTATAATTATAACGGCTAAAGATCTGTGTAAGCGGACCTGTTGTGGTTGAAAAAAAATATTAATTTAGAAATTTATTAAAACCAATAATGTGATAAATCAAAAATAAAATAAAAGCAAACGCTGTAAGAGGTTTACACAGAAAAACAGCAAAAACACAAATAAAAGATAGATAGACAGATGGATAGATAGATAGATAGATAGATGATAGATAGATAGATAGATAGATAGATAGATAGATAGATAGATAGATAGATAGATAGATAGATAGATAGATAGATAGATAGATAGATAGATAGATAGNTTCATACAAATGAGTAATCCTGTAAACGTAAACAGAATATTTTATATAGATTTTTTTTAATGAAAACTTAAAATGCTGCATTATTTTCCGGACAACCCGATAGATAGAGAGAGAGAGAGAGAGAGAGAGAGAGAGAGAGAGAGAGAGAGAGAGTGAGTGAGAAAGAGATGACAGCAGATTGATGAAGTGTATATTCATTTTTATACATTTTGCGTAAATGTATTTTATATTGTAAAAAAGTAAATTGCTGCGTGGAATGTAGAACAACTGCGGACATTTTAATTGCCATTTTCTCTAAGTTGTCCAATTTTCGCTCTCTTACTAGGTCAGAAACGTGCTGTGGAGATTAACGACTATGCCGAATGTCTTTCAAAGACTAGTAGAGTTGAAACGTCTAATCCATCGTTTTTTAAGTAATACTAGGGTTTAATTAAATTGTATAGATAACAGCCAATTTTGTAACAGATCTGACTTATTGTAAAACTCATATTAAAAAATTTAATTTTTCTTCCGATTTATGTTGATTGTCTTGCTAACAAATGGAAATTGAGGCGAACCGAAGATTAAAGAGCGGAGGATGAGAACGGACGTGAGGATGTTGCGCCAACGGTTGAAAGGACGGACCCGCGGACGGAAATTATTCACTGGTTGGACGCCGGATGAGCTATGGCCCGAATACAATGCGAGGGGCGTCCGCTTCCTTGCTGCGGTTTCGCGGCAAACGGGTATAAATTAAATAGGAGACCGGAGAGCCGGCCCCGATATCCGAGTTAATTAATCATAATTTAATACTTATAATTTGGAGAGTTTGTGATGAATGGTGATCGGTTCGTTCCACCTGATGGCCTTTTCGTTTCGCCGTCAACCTGTTTAAATGTATAAGGGGGTCGTGGCTGACGGTACAAAAAAAATTATCAATTAAAACATTTTTTATCTCCCCAAAATCAAATAATTTCTAAATTTTTCCAAATTTCCTTGATTCTGTATTATTTTTCGTGCAAATTTATGAATAAAACGACATCTCAATATTTAGACTAATAGTTTATAGTCTTACAATTAAAGTAACTAAAATGTGAAAAATTCACCGATGAATATTTAATAGAAAATTTTTCCTTCAACATTTGTGAACAGACATTTTCAATACTATCTTGATAACAAATAAATAAAAGTTGATGGAATAGTGATTTTATAATCGGGCTGTTGAAAATCGAAATATTGAAAAAATTCAGATGTCAGAAACGCAATCCCAGGGATCTAAAGGTGAGTAGTTTTTTTAATTGTTCTCCTTAATATATCCCAAATACCACTTTCAGGGGCACAGTACCCCCGACGCACCATATATTTACATTGTGGGCCCGGCCGCATCAGTAGGATACTAAGCAAGTTGGAAGTACACAATTAGCTTGTGAGTGATTTTGGTTGTACCTTCTGTGGGTAAAGTACGTCCAGCTTTCGCCTCACTCTTACCTGATTTTTCTCTCATTATTACGCTTGTAAATAAGTAAAGAAAATAATTTACCAAGGCTGGAAGGCGGCAATTAACAAATCCAAACATTTTTTAAAAATTAATTAACGTTTTTAGTCGAGATAAAAAAGTCAATGGTACGAGCGGGATTCGAACCCACGATCTTCGGCTAAATACGCCGCTGCTCTTTTTATCTCGACTAAAAACCTTAATTAATTGTAATATATTAATTGGTCAAGCGGACCACGAAATTAGTGAATTTAAATTTTTTTTAAACGACCGGTTTCACAAGCAATTTATTTCTTGCTTCTTCAGGTTTCTACATGATCAAACAACTATCTCAGTTATTATCAATATGAACTTTAAGGACAGAAGTGACACTTTAAAGACGTACCAGGATGAACTACATTAGCACACAACAAATAGTACATATTTTAAAATCATTTTGGAAAAGTAAGTTACTGTTACAATGTTGTTAAAACTAATTAAGGTTTTTAGTTGATATAAAAAAGTCAATGGCACGAGCGGGATTCGAACCCACGATCTTCGGCTTGATACGCCGCTGCTCTACCACTTGAGCTATCGTGACCTCGATCCACTCGGACACCAACTTCCCATCTCAACCGCACCTTTTGAATTTTCCCTCCTTTTTGCCATTTTTCAAGCCGAAAGATCGTGGGTTCGAATCCCGCTCGTGCGATTGACTTTTTTATCTCAACTAAAAACCTTAATAAATTATAATATATTAATTGGTCAAGCGGACCACGAAATTAGTGAATTTAGTTGTTACAACTGTTTAGAGTATGAGAGGAAAAAATATTTATTTTCACGTTACATTAAACTGATTTATTTCCCTAATTCGGTGCTTGATCAAGTAACTTATCTCCTCGTGACCTTGACCTCACAAATTTCATGTGATTTGACACTTTTATGAAATATTTCACATTAATTTGGTATCAAAATTTTGTAAAACTTGTTATAAATTGTTTTTGCAATTTGAACATTAATGATTTTAATAATTATAAAATAAAACACATCTAGCCAAACTAATAGATTTTTGTTTATGAAAAGTGCATGGATTGGTCCAAATCATAAAAATGGTCATAATAATTTTTTCTACTATAGAGTCATATGTATTTCTCGAATTAAAGTAATTCCTGTCACAGGATGGCTTATTCAATTCCCTTGGGTGTCGTTGAAGAGGTATCAAAACACTTTGTATTACTTTCGTCATATTATTCACAGTTAAAAACCCGTAGGATTCGAACCCAAGACCACTAGCGTAGCAAATACGGCGCGCGAAGGTTTGAGGTGATAAGACCTACTGTGGGAGCTCTGCGAATAATATTGGTTTTATGCGGAAAATGGGCACTTGTGTTGTACTGTTCTTGAATTGAGGAAATCCTTGAGGAACTGCATGACCTAGATTATAACTGACTAAGGATAAGCCTTTCTGACGCAAAGAGCTGAAAAACGCAAAACTTCATTTATATGTGTATAATCAACATTGCAACATTGCAGCGAACCATCCAAGAGCAGTTTTCTTTAATACCAATTAATTAAGGTTTTTAGTTGAGATGAAAAAAGTTTATGGCACGAGAGGGATTCGAACCTACGACCTTCGGCTAGATACGCCGCTGCTCTACCACCTGAGCTATCGTGACCTCGATCCACTCGGACATCAACTCCCCATCTCAACCTTACGAGTTTTCCCTCCTTTTGCCATTTTTCCTCTCGTCGCCATGAAAACGTAACAAATATTTAAATGTCAGACGGAAATCCTTTGAAAAGGCAGTCAAACACACAATCAATGGGATACAATAAAAACAAAACTCAGGATGCAGCAAATTCTTTTGTAGATTCAATCTCCTTAAAAGACAGTGGCACGAGCGGGATTCGAACTCACGATCTTCGGCTTGATACGCCGCTACTCTACCACTTGAGCTATCGTGATCTCGATCCACTCGGACACCAACCTCCCATCTCAACCATACCTTTTGAATTTTCTCTCGTTTTTGCCATTTTTCAAAATTCAAAAGGTGTCGTTGAGATGGGAGGTTGGTGTCCGAGTGGATCAAGCCGAAGATCGTGGGTTCGAATCCCACTCGTGCCATTGACTTTTTTTCATCTCAACTAAAAACCTTAATTAATTGTCATATATTAATTGGTCATGCGGACCACGAAAATAGTGAATTTAATACCAATCTTAACACTAGTTTCAACCTGTCAGTGATTAGACACAAATATATGAGTTCTTCCTTTAAAGTCATTATTGTTGACAGGTCAAAATTTATTTGACCGTTTGAAGATATTAAAAATGATTTAAAATCATGAAATCCTCTCAAAAAGAAATATTACAATGAGAAATTAAAAGATTTTACGTCTCTGTACTGTTGGATAACCACGAAAGTCTCGGACGTTGAAACAGGAGAACATAGACTTTGAAAGACTTCCAAAAGCAATTGAAACTTTTAAGAGAGAGAATAGTGTGGTAATGTTCGGTCGGGATGAGGTGACAGGCGAAAAACATGAGCTCTTAGTAAATAACATCTTAGATTTATGCTGCAATGCATTGAAGGAAACATCTCAAGTTGGTTTAAATTAGGTGAGAAGATTTGGGTAGGGTGGAGATTTCCATCTTAGCATTTAAACTTAAATCAAAATTGTCTAAAAACGATATGTTGAAAATGATCATAAAAGTGTTACAGAACATCGTTAAACTTGTTAAATGCATTAAAATTTAAACCATTTTTTATGATATATATATTTTTTTGTCAAATCGAAACTGCTTTTATTCCTTCCTCTCTTTCGTGGATATAATTGAATCAAGGGAATTAATAGAGCGGAAACATCAAATATGGTAATTTGACACCATTCCAAACATTTGTACAAACGTTATCGAATCTGGTGGCCTACCATGCCAAAACGTTATCTACTAATACAACCTATAATTGTTCCAATAATTGCCAAGTTTAACTGTTCCTCGTTCCCTCCAAACCAATAACTTCGATCTCCACGGTCAAACCAGGCTGTACAATAAGTCGATTATAATGGCAAAGTCGAAAAGCTATATAGAAATTTCGCTATAACAGCTAAACCGAAACATTCCCGGAGGGGAAAAGTTGATTGAAACAAATAGCTTCTTTATATGATTTGTAATTTGGCTCATATGAACTTTAATTGTTTCTAACAGGTCGGATTCCATTTGTGTTAGATGAGACTCATTCGCTTTGAAACATGAGATAATGTATACTTTGTAATCAAACAATCTGATATTTAACTTAATGAGTGAAGAGCACGAATATCAGCATTTTTCATAGCAAAAAATGATATTTACACCTTCTTTTCTATGTAAAAATATACACTAACCGCACAGGTGATGGGCATCATAGATATTGAAATCCATAATTTGTAACAGGATCCAACGAAGGCAGGAATCCATATTTGAGAAACCATTTAATTGGCAAAAACGCTCAGACACGTTTCTAATATTTTCCGACCTTTGAGGATCAAAAAACTTTGAATTACACCAGACCCCACGTCCAAATCCTCTCTTTCACAGTAAACGAATGAAAAAGACGAATACGATCCGTGTATAAAAACCTCATAACTACAGTAACCACTTCTTTTAACTTTAACATTAGTAAACACCGAAAAATTTTTTAAAATAAGCCGTGTTGATAAAGCGTCAAACTTCTTGCGATAATTAACACCAAGGTGAAAGACATTACTCTTAAAAGGGTAACAAAAAAATATGCTGAAGGAAAGTGTGAGATGCATTACATAAATATTTTTGAAGATTGCCAAAAGATCGACCGTAGTATAAGTTCAGTAGCTGCAATGAACCATCGTAATAAGGTAATGTAGTAATGTAGAGAAAACAAGTAAAAAGAAATATATTTTTTTATTGGATAGATGATAAAGAAATAGTTGCCCAGATTGATAAATGGATAAAAATTTAGCAATAATACCAGCACTGCACCGGTAGAACACATGCTTTGAGGAGCCAGCCTTTGCTGGCACTCAGTGTCTATGATTAGGGGTCAAGTAGGTCCCGAGGCCATCGGTTGAGGCAACGTGGTGGGTTGTCAGGATGGGAATGAGGAGAGAGATAGCTCGAGCAGTATGGTTAGGATGGTTCAAAAAGTTGGCGTGAAAGGTTTGGAACCTTGGCCGGATGACAGAAGGTATGTTGAGGTCTTTGTGGATAGTGAGGTTAGTGACAAAATAAGGTGTTTTTATAATTTGCCTAAGGACTGTCGATTGGAAGGACTAGATGCGATGCATATTGGAAGGATTGGCAGTACCCCACAGTTCCGTGTTGAGCTTACTCCTTAAGGTTTTTTACCAAATACCAAAGGTTATTATGGTCTACCGTGAGTATCCTCAGACTTTTATTTTTTCTTTCCCAGGAGTGAGAATCGTTCGTTTCAACCAATGGCATATTGCAGCTAGTGGTATTTTCCTGACAAATCTGTACAGGTATTTTTACTGCTATCAATGTCTTATTGTTCCAGTCGTAACACAATCTAGTTTTGTAATTCTGCCATTGGTGTCTACGTCCATGGTGTTTTTCGTATTCCTCTGTCAGTGAATACATACCCCAAACCTGGAACTTATTCTAAACATATTGTTTCATCAATCTAAGTTTTTTGCGATTTGGTTTTGCGGCAAATGATTCACTGCCAATAGGCGACTTAAGCGAACTTTCCTGTGCAAATGTATCGGCATTTCTTCGTACCAAATGTTTGGTACTCAAACACAAAAATTGATATTATTATATCCAATGGCCTTCATCCAATCCTAAACCGTATATTACCCATTTTCTTAATCTTCCTATTTAATATTATCGTTCGTTTATAGTCGTCATGGAATAGAATAAGTTCACTAATTTCGTGGTCCGCTTGACCAATTAATATATAACAATTAATCAAGGCTTTTAGTTGATATAAAAAAGTCAATGGCACGAGCGGGATACGAACCCACGATCTTCGGCTAGATACGCCGCTGCTCTACCACTTGAGCTATCGTGACCTCGATCCANAGATGGGAAGTTAGTGTCCGAGTGGATCGAGGTCACGATAGCTCAGGTGGTAGAGCAGCGGCGTATCTAGCCGAAGATCGTGGGTTCGAATCCCACGATTTTATATCAACTAAAAACTTTAATTAATTGTATTATGTGATATGTATATTCAATTTCTAAAAATGGTCAATAACCTATTCTAGACTTCTAAGAATTTTCTTCCTCTTTGTCTCTTTCTCTACTCCACTCTCTCAACTTCTTACTCTGTCTCTTTCTCTCTCTCTCTCTCTCTCTCTCTCTCTCTCTCTCTCTCTCTCTCTCTCTCTCTCTCTCTCTCTCTCTCTCTCTCTCTCTTTCCGCTTTCCGATTTAGTTTCATGATTGTTTCCATAACCGTACTTGTAGTCTGCACTTTACAATGCTTAAGTTGGATACTTTGGTGACCAGATTTTAGGTCATCCGAACCGTATTCGCAACACTATGGGTTCAGGGTTCGAATCCCGTCACTGTCTAGTGATTTTTAATTAGTTGTAATTTAAAAAAAACAAAAGTAGTTTGTATTGTCATTTTTTTCCCCGACGGCCACCCCTCCTGCATGGCAGGAATTTCTGTCCTTTACTTTTTTTATTGCTGTTGTAGGTATAGAAAGTACTCCATTCATTCCTGCAGAAGTCACTCCTCAAAAATACACTCGAAATATTAACCGCACTATTTAACCCTAGTACAACTTCAATTATTTAAACTTTTCATTTCCCTAGCTTATCTCAAATTACTTAAGTAGAAGTAAATTCGAAACTTCGACCTGTTAACAAATAAAAAGGCAAGGGAAGATCTTTAAAGAAAGTGAGTTTCTTCTTTATATCTAAGAGAAATAACAGTCATTGAGGAAACTGGTATCCTAACGCTCTGGAGAAGCGGCTCGGGGGAGAGTTAATGAAGAGACCTGGGGCCATTCTTCCCGTCTTGAGCTACCCTCTTCAACGCCATTAACGTCCCTAATCCACTTCTAGGCGACTTGATGACTACAACCCGATTCCTATGAAAGACTAACTCCCGCCGAGGCCATTGCACGATTAGCCTCTCCTTTTATTATCCCTCTACTCCCAATTTCGTCTAAACGTCTTCCGCGTCTCCAAAGCACATTTGGCTCGTTCTACAAGGAATGGTTTCGACTAAATTATGATGTTTTACCACTACAAAAAATTTAACAAAACGAAAAACCATTGTTTGTCTATTTAACTCTTTATAAAATGCTGGGTTGTTTAGACCACAAATCATTTTCCACCTAAAACAATTATCGCGTTGCGATCTATCCGGGTTTTTCAGGGTTCTAATAAAACAAGAAATATAATAGTACAATTTTTTGATGAATTGCGCGCGTAATAAGGTGAATTTATTTTAATAAATGGTAAATACCAGGCAACCTTTTGCGTAAATGCTTATTTGTTTTGAGTCCCTAAGCGAGTGATACTATTATATTAAAAGTATCTTTATGAAAGAATAAATTATTATTCTCCTTTTCTTAATTTCTGATTGTTGATGTTTTAAGGTTTTTGTTAAGGAACTCAAAACCATTCCATACAATCCATCTATTGAAGATCTCGATTTCGGGCGCACCAACCTTCCTTCATCAGCTCGTTTCATTTTTGGAAATCGCATGCCCAGAAATCGATATCTTCTAAAAATGATTTGAAATGATTTAACGAGAACTTAAAATAAATTAGATCCTGATTCATCCTGAATCCTCATCCACTAGACTCAGATCTTTTGGGTTTACCTTCACAAGAAAATGGCGACAATATTATTTCCGAATATTTATTTAGAAATCGTGAGATGCGGTCTGGTGTGATATAGGTTTCAGAAAAACATTTTCTTTATCGTGCCAACGTTTCGATCTTTATGGAGATCATCTGGAGATACTGGACATTTTCATTTCGGCCTCGAAAAACTAAAACCACTGGCTTACCAAATTGTGCCAGCAATAAATAATCCTCAAAATCGCAGAACATACTAAGTTTCCATTCATATATTTACAATTATTACCGTTGCAAGTTGTCTATTTTTAATATGTAACAGTATATATTTCAAATTTTTGACCATATTTTTTAATTGCATATAAGGAGACCAAATCCACTACATTCCAGAGAAATTCACAACGACCACTACTAATTTAAAGATTTACACTATTGAATATGAAAAATTGGATAAGGCAAAGTTGAAAGAAAGATACATTCAGTTCCTTTGTAAAACTTTCAATAATATCCTATTCTTTATTGAAATTTTTCAAAACTTTATTAAAAATTTCATATTTGAAATGTTTTACACGGTTCACAAATATAAACTTCTACTTACAAAATATAAAATTTAGGCTTCAGCGAAAATGAATTTACTATAGTTTATCAGAAGGGAGTGGCTGAGACAGACACCCATCCGTTCTACACGTACAATTACAATCATCTGGATCAATGTATGATCTTGAAAAAGAACGCAAATTTAGTTTTTGCTGCAAGCTTTCGGCCTATTTTAAGGTCATCATCAGGGCAAAACAACCTCTAGACTGAAGGGTCTTCAGATTGAGTCAGGCTTCAAGGAAATTTGAGATTGCTTTATGTTTGTTTTGTTCTGTATGTAATATTTTTGGATTTTTGAAGTCAAAATTGTGTTGGTGTTCAAAATGGTGGGTAGCAAGTGGTGCAGGATTTTGCTTGGGTTTTTTTGCAATCATAGATATGTTGCTTTACTCTCTTGTCCAGATATGGGGATGTAAGACCGATGTAAGTTACCGGACAGTTTAAACAGTTGATCTTGTAGATTACGTCAGATTTATTTGTTATTGGTGTGGGATCTTTAATTTTGGAAAAAGTGTTTGAATTGTTTTATAATTTTTGAACGCTATTTTGAAGTTATCGGACGAGAGAAATGTGGTTAATTTATGTGATAGGCCTTGAATAAATGGCATGGAAATGCAAGCTGGTTTTTTTGTATTTGATATACTTAATGTAGTATTATTAGTAATAGTGGATGGTGTTAGTTGTAGCTGTTGATTATTCTGTTAATTATGTGTTTAGGGTAGAGATTGTTATGGAGGATCTGTTTGTATATATTTATGTTTTTGTGGTGGAAGGATTCATTCAAAAAGCAAAATCTCACTGGCACTCTCGACACGACACGCAAGAATGACAAATTACACAGAAGACAAACACTTTGAGTGAGTAGAAATACTTTGATTGAATATACTTAAATAGAAAAAATAGTGAGTTTGAGAGAGGGACGGTGTGAGAAAGAAAAAGAGTAAGTGAGAGATTGCTAGTGTGTGTTTTTGTGAGAGAGAGATAGTTAAGTGTGTGACAACGTGAATGAGTGAGTGAGTGTGTGATTTAAAGGGTAACAAAGAGAAAAGGGAGACAGAGAGAGAGAGAGAGAGAGAGAGAGAGAGAGAAAAAGAAAAAAAAGAGAGCGAGCACGTGAGTAGGAGAAAGTTAACCAATGAGTGATTGAGAGGTTAGATGCCTAGGGATGGCGGATAGGGATAAAAGAGGCGGCGACAAGGTCTACTCCACCTCGACCTCAATAGGCTATTAACCAGTCTCCACAGCTTTGTCATCGGTTCCTTGGAGTTATATCTTGCTTGCGGTTTTTTTGTCCTAGTTCCAAGAACCTGCACCTACATAGACCTTTACAGAAACATAAACATTGTTCCACCAGGTCTTGGATTCATTAAGGATCCATTTTAAGATGTATTTATTTAGAGATCGTTAGATGCGGTCTGGTGAGATATAGGTTTCAGGAAAACATTTTCTTTATCGTGCCAACGTTTCGATCTTTATTGAGATCATCTTCAGGGCTCAAAGTGTTTGTCTTCTGTGTAATTGTGTCATTCTTGCGTGTCGTGTCGAGAGTGCCCAATAAATAATTTTTTTTATTTTATTCACTAATTTCGTGGTCCACTTTACCAATTAATATATTACAATTAATTAAGGTTTTTTGTTGGGATAAAAAAGTCAATGGCACGAACGGGATTCGTGACATTTTCTTTATTGTGCCACCGTTTCGATCTTTATTGAGATCATCTTCAGTTTGTCTTCTGTGTAATTATGCCATTATTACAAAGACAATTACGCAGAAGAAAAACACTTTGAGTGAGTAGAAATACTTTGATTGAATATATAAAAAAATATATTTTGCATTGTATAAATTCACTTTTCCCCATCCTAAATATATTTGTTAAATGTAAACAATGTTTGTAAATCCCATGCCCTGACGATGATCTCAATAAAGATCGAAACGTTGGCACGATAAAGAAAATGTTTTTCTGAAACCTACATCACACCAGACCGCATCTCTCGATTTCTAAATAAATATCGATTAACGGTCACTAATCACCACTTATTTCCGAATGCAAAGCTAGGTAGGTCAGTCGTGTTTTGGACGCCGTCGAGTGAGGATCGAAGTGTCTTATCTCCTATTGTTGTTTACAACAACGTTCCTTAAATCGACAAGGACGAAATATCTCATGCTCTGTTATAAACTATTTATTATTTAAACCATTATTGTTATATCATTTTTATATTTATTACATCGTTATCATTGTAATATTAGTATCTAACTGAGGCTATCTAACTATGGCTGAACTGAGCCGTGGGAAGGATCCCCCTGATATAAATTCAAACGGAAATCGTCACCATGAAAACGTAACAAATATTGAAATGTCAGACGGAAATCCTTTGAAAAGGAAATCAAACACACAATCAATGGGATACAATAAAATCTTTGTGCGATCCAATGATTCTAACACAATCAAATTGGATAGAAAGTCTTTATTAACAGCACTTACTGTGAATAGATATAAATTAGAAGATAACGGCCCTTTCATAGTATTTATTGAAAGTCTGAATCAAACGCAGGCAAAATTCACCCAATGCAGTTGGGTAAAATAATATTCAACTCAGAATTTAAAAACACCGAGGAAATAGTGAATATGTTCATGTCAGGTAGAAATCAAGATAGAATTCAAAACTCAGGATGCAGCAAATTCTTTTGTAGATTCAACCTCTTTAAAAGACAATGGCACGAGCGGGATTCGAACTCACGATCTTCGGCTTGATACGCCGCTGCTCTACCACTTGAGCTATCGTGACCTCAATCCACTCGGACACCAACCTCCCATCTCAACCCCACCTTTTGAATTTTCTCTCCTTTTTGCCATTTTTCAAAATTCAAAAGGTGTCGTTGAGATGGGAGGTTGGTGTCCGAGTGGATCAAGCCGAAGATCGTGGGTTCGAATCCCACTGGTGCCATTGACTTTTTTATCTCAACTAAAAACCTTAATTAATTATAATATATTAATTTGTCAAGCGGACCACGAAATTAGTGAATTTAGTTGTTACAACTGTTTAGAGTATGAGAGGAAAAAATATTTATTTTCACGTTGCATTAAACCGATTTATTTCCCTAATTCGGTGAATTTTGAAAAATGGCAAAAAGGAAGGAAAATTCAAAAGGTGGGGTGAGATGGGAAGTTAGTGCCCGAGTGGATAGCTCAAGTGGAAGAGCAGCGGCGTATCAAGCCGAAGATCGTGAGTTCGAATCCCGCTCGCGCCAATGACTTTTTTATCTCAACTGAAAACCTTAATTAATTGTGAGATATTAATTGGTCAAGTGCACCACGAAACTAGTGAATTTAACTTCTTAAAAGACAACAATCTGTCCGCGTACATTCCTTCTTATTTTGTTTCGAAAAGAGGAGTTATGAGAAATGTAGATCCGGAACCCACAGAGGAAGAAATATTACATGTTATTAAACCTCCAGTAAACGTGAAATCGATTAAAAGAATCACAAAAACATACTTAGAAAATAATCGCTCTCAAATAATAAATCTTGGTAAATGTATTCTGACGTTTGATTCTCAAAAGTTGCCTGAGTTTTTTACAATATATGGAACCCGTTGCAAAGTGGATCCTTATATTCCTCCACTTAGACAATGTAAAAACTGTCTCCGATATAATCACTTCCAGGATGAATGCAAAGGAAAATCAACATGTCAAACTTGCGGTCTGTCACATGAAAATAATTTGTCTTGCAGCAGTACAGTGAAATGTGCAAATTGTTTTGGGAATTATAAGGCATCTGACCGATCCTGTCCCGAATATATTCGATTAAATTCAATAAAGGGAAATAAAGTTGTATCATCTACGTTATATGCAACAGTTACCTCTAATAGATTTAATCTTCTAGATAACCTGTCGGATTTTCCTCAATTAGATTCGCCAAATTCAAATCAACATGGTACTAAGTTTAAATCCCGACCCGTGTCTAAAATGTCTTCCTTCAGACATAATCCTTACTCAGTCGATAAAAAGAAGGTTAAAGATAATTTGAAAGAGTACGATTCACTGAGTAACGTCTTAAGAACTACCGAAAACCTTAATAAAAATCCCAAGAGATTATGTAAACTCATATTATGTAAACCTGTTGCATATAAGTGTACAAGATCTCGAAAATAACCCTGGTGTGAACCCAGAAAAAACCTTGTTTAATATCTTTCAAGCTTATGAGCAACCCAAAAACGAAGTTAAAAATTTTCAAACCAACACTCATGATTATAACAATATAAGCTAAAATTAAATATGTATAAACAAAATACGAATTTACGATTGCTGCAATGGAATTGCCGCTCTATAATTTCAAAGAAAGGTTCCCTGAAAGAGATAATTGATAGAATCAGGATAGGAATGATTGTTATGGAGGAGTGGGTCTACTCGTTCGTAATTCAATCCCAATTTCCAGTTTCACTGTGTTTTGTAACATATCCAATATCATGACTACATCAATTCAACTCGTCATAAAAAACTACGCATCTCTCCTAACCATTATATCGGTATACAGGGTGAATTGCTACTCGTGCTACAAACTTCTCCAGTACATTCTTCACCCTAAAATGAACAAAAAAGTTCATATTGTCCATGGTCCGATTCTCAACCATTTCAGAGTAATTTCGCTTTTTATCGATTTTGAAAGATATCACGTCCTGGCGTCGGAAAATCGTGATATCTTTTAATCTAAACATTTCTCTTAAAATCTATAAGCACCGTTGAAATCCCCGTTAATTTTTAGAGAGAATCAAAATCATAATTCCATTGAAATTTTTTAATTTAATTTAATGCCCATTTAGTATGTAATGCTTAAGAAGTTTACAAACAGCTAGAAGGTCAAGGAAGAAAGACCCAAACGTTTTGCCACCTTCATCTTCTTATTGAAAAATTAACGGGGATTTCAACGGTGCTTATAGATTTTAAGAGAAATGTTTAGATTAAAAGATATCACGATTTTCCGACGCCAGGACGTGATATCTTTCAAAATCGATAAAAAGCGAAATTACTCTGAAATGGTTGAGAATCGGACCATGGTCAATATGAACTTTTTTGTTCATTTTAGGGTCAAGAATCTACTGGTGAAGTTTGTAGCACGAGTAGCAAGTCACTCTCAAACATTAGCAATCCTTGAACCACCATTTTTTCTCTTTTTGTCATCAACATCTTGGTCTCACAACCACTAAATAAGAAAATGACGAGTGCGTTGGAAGCGTTATTAAATCAGGTAGTTTTCCTCAAATTTGCTGCCTTCTGAGACTAAAATTAGAAACTCTGGATTACTTTATACACTTTCCGATTTACACAATTTTCCACTCTTTTTGTAGTTCTGGCTGAAATAAAACACAAAAAATTAGCCCAAACATTTTGCCACCGTCATCTTCTTATTGAAAAATTAACGGGAATTTCAACGGTGCTATTAGATTTTCAGAGAAATGTTTAGATTAAAAGATATCACGATTTTCCGACGCCAGGACGTGATATCTTTCAAAATCGATAAAAAGCGAAATTACTCTGAAATGGTTGAGAATCGGACCATGGACAATATGAACTTTTTTGTTCATTTTAGGGTGAAGAATCTACTGGAGAAGTTTGTAGCACGAGTAGCAATTCACCCTGTATAACAATCCTAGAAATAAAATCAGCACCCAACAATGGGACTTATTTTTTAGTAATTTGCCAAGGCCATTCATATTATTTGGAGACTTCAACGTTCATCACACTTCCGGATCGGATTGGTCGGATTCATGCGGCAGATCTCTGATTAATGCTATAGGAAACCACAATATAGTGTTTTTGAATGATGGTTTACCTACGCATATAATAAACCTTACTTATAATTTTTAATACCTAATTAAAAGCCAAAATTTTATGATATTATAACATTACAATTACATTTTCACCCAATTCTTGGAATGAATTATCCATCTTTTTTCTGGTAACTGTATACGAAGTTTCTCCATTATCTTGGGGCTATTAGAATTCAGTGGCTTAGCAGTATGTAGCATCGATTTAATTGTTCGAGGCTTGTTATTATTTTTTTACATTTTAGTATGGAAAATGCTTCTGGACGTCACGGAAGCATTTGACCGAGTATGGCACCCCGGCCTCCTCTATAAGTTAAAATGTATCCTCCTTCAGGCCTACTACCTTATCGTGAAATCCTTCCTCTCAGATCGATGGTTTAAAGTAAAAATCGGCACCGAGTTTTCACCTATCGCACCAATCAAAGCTGGCGTTCCACAAGGAGGTATCCTAGGCCCAATCCTCTACACCATCTACACTGCTGACTTACCCACACATCCAAACACACAAAAGCCTACGCGGACGACACCGCAATCTTATCAACACACTCCAATCCTATCCTAGCAACAGAAGCACTCCAACAACACCTGAACCTTATTACCAACTGGTACAATCTGTGGCGAAGCAGGTTAAACGAACAAAAAAGCCAACGCGTTACATTTACGCTCAAACGACAAACCTGTCCACCAGTGCACATTTACAACAAAATAATACCACCATCGAACCAAGTCCGCTACCTTGGACTTTTCTTAGATAGTAGACTTACTTGGAACCCTCATACACGATTAAAACGGCAAGAACTTAACAAAAGATATGGACTACTCCGACACCTTCTTGGACCAAAGTCAAAACTAAGCATACAAAAGAAACTAACCGCCTCATCAGACCTATTTGGACCTACGGAGTCGAGCTGAGGGGCTCGGCCAAATCATCCGATATCCAACGAATTCAGTTTTATCAATCTAAAGTTCTCCGCCGTATCCTCAATGCTCCCTTCTACGTCACAAATCAAACGATCCATAAAGATCTTAAAATCCCTTTCGTGAAAGATCTTATCCATACACGCTTCTTCACTTTTCACTCTAAACTCTCCCTCCATCCTAACTCACTAGCCCTAACTCTTTCCTCAACATCTCATCCTTACAATCCTCCACGCCGTTTAAAACGACGATGGACTCGTGACCTTCTATCTAACCCACCAAATTAACTTTTACTCCCGCCCCCAATTAAATAAATACATTTTAGTATAAGCAATCAATTTATGAACTAGTTGATTGATTAATTAGTGTAACGTTTTTAAGTGTCTCCGCGAACGGCGCTAGGAACCAACATTTCCGCCACACTCGCAAGTCTTGCGGGTTTAGTATATACTCATTTGCAAACGTCAGACCGGTTTCAAACATAATCTCACTTTTAATTTTTAGTATTATTCACATTTGCAGACGATACGGCAATTCTCTCTAGCAACTCCGACCTTGTCATTTCCACTCGAAACCTCCAACAACACCTCATACTACTAGAGTCTTGGTGTAAAAAGAAAAGGATAAAAATTAACACAGACAAATCCACCCACATTGCCTTCACTCTTCGTAAAAAGATCTCCCCCCGTTTTCTTAAACAATATTCCCCTCCCAACTGCGGACAAGGTGCGGTACCTCGGATTGTACATCGACATACGCCTGACGTGGAATCCTCACACAAGACTGAAACGTCATGAGGTTATGACACGATTTAGAGTTTTTGCACGACTTCTTGACAAACGCTCTAATTTACCGCTCAAAAATAAAAGGCTGCTTTACAATACTATATTTAAGCCGATTTGGACTTACGGACTGGAAGTGAGGGTTCAGCCAAACATTCCAATATCCACCGCATTCAAACTGCCCAGTCTATAGTACTATGAAAAATACTGGATGCTCCATTTTATGTATCGAACCAAACTACACATACAGATTTACATATTCCTTTCGTACAAGATGAAATACGTTTCCGTTACCGTAAATTTCATAAAAACCTCCCAACTAACGTAAACCAACACATCAGAAACCTCGCATCCCGACGAATCCCCTCAAACCCTCCCCGCCGACTGAAGAGACAATGGCCGCGAGATCTCCTAGGAAGTGATGGTGATGATAGTGAAAGTGATAATGACACACGTATCAATTGAACAAAAAATACTATTTTAACATTGGAGTAACACCAATGGGTGTTTTCCCCACTCTTGGTTTAAATTTTGTTTTGTTTCAATTACCTTGCTCACAGTTACTTATTACCTAGTTTAAGGTAGTTGTAATGTACTATGAATTATAAAAAAAATTAGTATTTAATTAAATCCGAATTTCTATGATATTATACTTTTAGACTTACATTCTCGTCCAATTCGAGGAGTGAATTATGCATGTTTCGCTTGATTTTTTTTCTTCCTAATTACTTTATACGAAGTTTCTCTATTCTATTGGGACGGTTGCAATTCTGTGGGTTAGCAGTTTGCATCATCGGCTTAATTGTTCGAAGTCCGATGGGCTAACGAAGCGAGCCGCTTTCTCGTTATCGCCCGGCTAATGAACCGTCCGATTTCCTCTCCAGTCTTCCTTTCCAGATAAGTGCATCGGGCCACCCTGAATATATCAGTCTTAAATGTTCACGGATTGAGACAAATATATAATGTTTCGGTCACCGTTTTGTACTACGTTTGGATTTTAATTTTAAAAACTGGAATTTTTCGAAAATGAAAGGTTCTACTGCTTCACAGTTTAACCGACTTGCAGTGCATCCATCTATCGCTCTATTGAGTCACTTATTTTTTATCCATTAATCTATTATGCTATTAACCTGTTTATCTCTTTTTGCCATCTTTCTACTATGTCAAATCATCTAGCTACCTACATGTTAATTAATTTCTTCTGCCGAGTACGTTTGGGTTTTTGAGATAGTCCTTCTTTGGAAAAATTAAGCCGGCATTTACTATAATTTTAATGCTCCCGTAAGATCAATTGTTAGTGTTCTGGAACACGTAAATAAAAATTACGAAGAAGGCGAAATCAAATTATCTTTATTTTACTTTTTGGCCTGATGCTGGTTATACAAGAAGGAGAAAGGGAGAGAATATACGATTGAGGGAGAAAATGTGACAAACTTAAATAGAAAAAATAGTAAGATTGAGAGAGGGAAGGTGTTAGAAAGAAAAAGAGTAAGTGAGAGATTGATAGTGTGTGTTTTTGTGAGAGAGAGAGAGAGAGATAGTTAAGTGTGTGACAACGTGAATGGGGGGGGGTAACAAAGAGAAAAGGGAGACATAGAGAGAGAGAGAGAAAGAGAGAGAGAGAGAGAGAGAGAGAGGGAGAGAAAGAGAGAGATAGTTAAGTGTGTGACAACGTGAATGAGTGAGTGAATGTGTGATTGAAAGGGTAACAACGAGAAAAGGGAGACAGAGAGAGAGAGAAAGAGCACGTGAGAGTGTGGGAGAAAGTTAACCAATGAGTTATTGAGAGGTTAGATGGCTAGGGATGGCGGATAGGGATAAAAGAGGCGGCGACAAGGCCTATTCCACCTCGACCTCAAGAGGCTATTAACCAGCATCCACAGCTTTGTCATCGGTTCCTTGGTGTAAGATCTTGCTTGTGGTTTTTATTGTCCTAGTTCCAAGAACCTGCACCTACATAGACCCTTACAGAAACATAAACATTGTTCCACCAGGTCTTGGACTCATTAAAGATCCATTTTAAGATGTATCCTCTTTTGTGGGAGGCTGCCAGGCCGCAGAAGGTTTTCTGACCCAAAGAGTCCCTATTGGCTCTCTTTTTGGCCAACATGTCAACTTTTTCGTGACCTGTATGCCCCGAATGTCCAGGGACCCATGCCAGGGACGGGCCGTTAGTGTCACTGATTTTTGTCAGGGCCTCCATGGTGGATGAGTAAATGAGAGACCTATAGAAGAAGACGAGAGTGACTCAGTCAGATTGAGGGGGTGAACGAGTGCGCGAGAGAGTGACAAAAGGAGAATTTCAGAGAGAGAGAGAGATGTAGAGTGAGAGAGAAAGAAGTGATAGTGAAAGAGAAAAGCATAGAAAGTAGGTGGGAGAGAACTAGTGGGGAGAGAGAGAGTGAGATACAATCAACAAAAAATACTGATTTATGAAACCAAAACGAATTTAGCCAACCAAATCTAAAATATAAGACCTTTTTGACTTTTAGAAGCGAAAAACCGAGGGTTGTGAAAGATAGCAAATTACTAACGACATTTCATTCCTTCGCAAATCACCAGACCACAATGGCAAATTAACGTTTGACACTAACAAGAATTTATACCAATTTTCCTGCAAGGCGTTCATTCTCTCTCTCTTTTGGTAAATGGGTCAAATGCCGTTGCGGGCCTACTAATTGTGCCCGAGCAGATTGCGGCCTGAACCAGGGAACCCCTTACATTTAAATGAGAAAATTTACAGCCGGAATTGCAGACGTTTTAATAACGGCGCCCCGGACGGCGGGACGTGCCCAAAAGATTGGGTTCGGCAGCCAAGTACCACGGTTTAACCATTGTTCCATGTAGTTTCGAAGGTGCGGACAAAAACAACCCACCCTGCCAACATCATATTACGGAAACAATATAATTTCTCTCAAGATCGAACTACTTTTACAATATTTTCCGCAATAAGTCGAACTAGTTTTAAATCATTTTTACAACTAGGTAAAATCATTAAAGATCATACCTCATCATTCTGTAAGAAGAAAACTCGGCGGAAAAAAATTAATATACTGGTAAATTACAATTAATTAAGGTTTTTTTAGTTGAGATAAAAAAGTCAATGGCACGAGCGGGATTCGAACCCACGATCTTCGGCTTGATACGCCGCTGTTCTACCACTTGAGCTATCGTGACCCTTCTCAACGCCATCTTTTGAATTTTCCCTCCTTTTTGCCTTTTTGACTTTTTTTATCTCAATTAAAAAAACCTTACTTAATTGTAATATATCAATTGGTCAAGCGGACCACGAAATTAGTGAATTTAATGAATTTAAATGATGTATACTTCACTAAAGCTCTACGTGGCCATTCCATTTGTCGCCGACAATCCAATCCGATTACACGACAGTTGAAAAATGGCAAAAAGGAGGGAAAATTCAAAAGGTGGCGTTGAGATGGGAAGTTGGTATCCGAGTGGATCGAGGTCACGATAGCTCAAGTGGTAGAGCAGCGGCGTATCAAGCCGAAGATCGTGGGTTCGAATCCCGCTCGTGCCATTGACTTTTTTATCTCAACTAAAAAAACCGTAATTATTTGTAATATATTAATTGGTCAAGCGGACCACGAAATTAGTGAATTTAATGAATTTAAATGAAGTATACTTTACTAAACTCTCTGTGGCCATTTCATTTGTCGCCGAGAATCCAATCCGATTACACGACATTTGAAAAATGGCAAATAGGAGGGAAAATTCAAAAGGTGGCGTTGAGATGGGAAGTTGGTATCCGAGTGGATCGAGGTCACGATAGCTCAAGTGGTAGAGCAGCGAAGTATCAACCTGAAGATCGTGGGTTCGAATCCCGCTCGTGCCATTGACTTTTTTACCCCAATTAAAAAACCTTAATTAATTGTAATATATTAATTGGTCAAGCGGACCACGAAATTAGTGAATGTACTGGTAAATATTTTAAAAACATTATAATATTACTGTACTATGTCGGTTTGTCCAAATCGAAGAACGCCTCAAATCGAACGATAAGCCATGATTTTTCTTCACATTTTATCACTATTCAGTAAAATTAAAAGTTTAATTACATATCAATAAAAAAAGAACAAAATTTAATAACTAGGCAAATCTATATTGCTTCGTTTGTTACAAAGTTAACTGTCAATTGATTGCCACCATATGACCAGGGAGTCCAATAATCGGGACCGCTATATAATTTTATGGGATAATTTAAAAAATGACAAAACCCATTTAAACTGATGAGTTGCCGTAATGTAGTAACGGGATCATTTATATTTTTATGTACGCAATTTCCGATATTGACTACCATCTAAAAAAATCAAATTACGTTTAAATAAATTGATATTCAACGGTCCAGTTTTTCATAACTTTTTTATTACATTACCACCAGATATTTATGTGGAAGGGTGTCGTTGTTAATATATGTTGTGTCGACTAAAGTAAAAGTAACTAAGTGTCAAATTAAAGGGTAGTTTCACGTTTTATTAATTTTTACGTGTTTATAGTGGATAGTAGTTTTAATGTGTTTATTTGTATTAGAAAAACAGTGCTTAGCAGAGCAGATTAACGGTGTTTACCTGTTGTAAGTGGCCTTCCATCCCTTCTTCTGTTTTCGTATCAGAATTACTTAGGAGGTATTGATCTTCGCGTTCCTTGAACAAAGGCGTCCTGCGGATTAGATTAGCACTGTCTTGAAAGAATAGGTTCGAGTATTTTAAAAGAAGGACGAGAAAAACAACATGGCGTTTCAATGCGACAAAAATAAACTGGAAACGGGGCCGAGCAGTTTGAATGGTATGATTAATAACTATACCGATACGATTAATTGTATTACAATGTAAATTGTATTACAATGAGAAGTTCTTGGGATTGCTAAACGGGTAAATAATTACGAAGTCATTTGAAAGGGAAAAAAATCCCTTGTTTTTTTCGCGGTGATTTTCTTTTTTTATCACGGTAGGAAAAAAGTCATTTAAAACCGGGAGACAGTGATTAATATAACTTGTCGGGGGGAAAGAAAACCAATAAAATAAGGCGGCCGAGAAAGTTATTGCAATCGGCCGATGGGCAGATAGGTTGTTGACAGAGATAACACACTTAGCCAGGTCACCCTTGGGCTGAAATAGAACGACTTTCCCAAAACGGCCCACTACGAATGAACCTGAAATCATGAAATTATTTTCATTCAGTGTGATAATTGAATGATTGAGTTTAAAGTAATTATTTGAAATCTTACATCGTAGCCATTTTCCACCGAAAAGATCAGTATATTTTGTCCATCAATCCAATCTATTTACACCTATCTCACTAGAATTGTATAGATGTACTTTTTAGCACATTAGCGAATGAGTTCGTCAGCAAACATTTGCAATTGTTTTCCGATAAAATTGGCTCCACAGGGTTAAAAAAAAATGTTTTGATATAACTGATAAGGGCATACATGTTCTCTCCCGCTTTTTGTTTTTCTCTGTTAATTTTGATGAAAATCGTTTACAATAAAGAAACAAATTGCAAAACAGGGCAGTAAGAATATAGAATGCAAAAAACACGGATAGTGGAGACCGACACAGTTGTACTGTTTCTATTTTATGGAAAAAGCGCAACATAAACGTTTCATTTTCTAAATCATCAGGATTATCACTAATAATTTCTAGCATTGTTTTGCGCCTGTAGAGCCAGGGTTTTTCTGCAGTGTTTTTTCCCTCTAAATTTATAGCCGTAATCCTGAACCGCCGCTTTTCTAAACTCTGTGTAAATAATTTTCTTATTCGTCTGCTTTATTAAAAAAAAATCCAACAGCGTACCTGTATGATTGTTCTTGGAGTCAAAATTTCTGCCTGCCATTAATTAATAGTTACCCTTCTGGGCGATATTGGCAAAACCAACATATCATCAGCTGAGCAATATTGCTATAATTTATATTTAAATTTGTTAAAAAAAAAATCGAAAAATTATCAAAACTAAAACGGAAAGACATTATTGATGTACACAGAGAAATTGAATAATGAAAAAAATGAAGTGTTTTTGAACAAAACTATTTTTTTTTTATTTTTTTTTTATTTTATTTTGGCGTTATGAACTATGCATATTAGCCATGTGACAAATTCGTATATGTGTGTTCAAATTTGGGGGGTTATTGGGAAAAAAGGGCCAGGGGCAACGGTGGGAATCGAACCCACGACCGCGGCGTGAGAGTCTCTCATGCTAACCACTCGGCTACCGCGGTCCCCTTGAACAAAACTAAAAATAACAATTTATATATTTAAATTACATTTAAAAAAAATTCGGTCGGCACGGTCTGCTAGAAGATTAGACTAAAAGATAAGGCAAGAATAAATAAGAAGTTAATCTTTCCGTTATGTACTTTACAATCAAAATAAAAAATATAAAAAACTGCAAATTGTTATCGACTATGCCGGCTACCGAGAGCAATGTTCGGATATTAGGGCTTCCTACCCTTTTCTAGTTTAATGGTTGACTACGAGAAGCAATATTCGATGCACTTGTTTTTTCCTAGTCCAAATGACCGACATCATCAGTTAATGGGACTTCCTGTTTTTTCTAGCTTGAATGGCCGGCTACCAGGATCAATATCCGGTTATTAGACTTTTTTCAAATTGTTGGCGACCAAACGCAAAATTCTCTTTCTAAAACCTCTTGATTGTTTTTTTTAGTTTTTAGCCAATAAAAGCAATATTCGACTATTTGGACATCCTGCTTTTTCTGGCTAGTATGGCCGTATACGATGACTAATCTTCCTCGATGATACATTTTTTGAAATATAGAATGATGATGATTTTCTCTCTTACACGATAATTCTCAAATAGATTAGTATCACCTTTAACCCAGTGATATTGGATAAATGCCAAAATGCCAGGATTAATGTTCCTCTAGTACGATTCAACTTTATGTTTTATACACAATCAATTGTTAGTTAATCCTTCAATATTTGTTTTCCGCCCAGTTCGACCGACAATGTACAGATAGTCAATTTACTTTATTTTTTATCCTTTCTTTATATTCCTACAAGCTGGAAGTTTCCGGAGGGCAGCAGATGGCAAAAAGAAAATTGTTGCACTGACTACGGAATGATTTTCTGTCAGGGAATTTTAAATTATTCCGAAAGGGGAAAAGTTCAGGGATAAGTTTGAAGCTTTTCCGCAACTGCAGCCAACAATCCCAGAATATAATACAAAAGACAAGTTTATTTCTAAGAATAATGTTACTAATCGTTTTTAATTAATAACAAACGTGATATATTTATTCTGTAAATTTTGAACAGTGCCATGTTAAAATTTAACAAATATTATTTATTCTATCAGCTCTCAACTCTTATATTTTTTCTGTGCCTGCCTTCTTTTTGCCCCAACAAATTTTATTTTTTTGCTACAATCCTTCCAACTTATCCTTGTCGCAATTCTCGACACATTATCACGCTGTTAAGCGACATTTTATCACTATCCATTTATTACTACCATACTACGTTTTTTTTATCCATGAAAATGCGACATTTCTTTTGCTTTTTTCTCTCTCTGCACACCGTTCCAATTCTTAATAGCAGTACTGTGTACAAAAAAAGTTTATATATCAAAGGATTCCAAGCTTTAAACGTCATCGCCACTTTTTATTTCTTTCTTTCTAATAACGCTCTAATATAAGGCCTTTTTTTTATTCTCCTTTATATATGCTAACCACTACAGCAGCGATTTTTTTTGTCTCCGTGGGCTTTAGATACGCTCTTGATCAAAGTATTAGTACTTTGTGGTTTTTGTACTAGTATTGGATACTTAGTTAAACAAATAATTGGCAAAATAGAACAGAGTCTAAGAATTTATTCACTTTTTTACATTTCAATGAACAATTTTGGCTCTACGTGCCATTGCAATCCACCAATGAGCAAATGTCTGGGAAAAGATCTCAATAACAATTATTCAAAAATCGTGAGATGCGGTCTGGAGTTATGTAGGATGCATTAACACAATAACAAATCACTTACAACACCTCACTACAAATCAACACAACCTGTCTCAACAAACATATACCAAAACCAAAAATTTCCTCAAAAATAATCCTGATATCCTCATTCTTTCTGCTGATAAAACCAAACAAACAGTAACAATCAGCAAAAAAAAGTACAGGGAAAAAATTGACAAAATTATCACAGACACAAACACATACAGCATAATCAAATCAGACCTCACTCCTTCTCTCATCAAACAGACAAACAAAATTCTCCGAGAAACACTTAAACGAAAAGAAATTGACATATACACCTACAAATCACTTCGAAACAACTCACCAACACCTCCGAAACTATATGGATCTGTAAAAACACATAAACCCGAGCACCCTCTAAGACCCATAATTTCATTTGTAAACCCACCCACATATAACATGACAAAATTCCTAAACAACATACTCAACAACATCACAGATAACACATATAATGTAAATGATTCATTTCATTTCATTAATAAAATTAATAATATCCACATTCCCTCACACTTCTCTCTCATATCCCTAGATGTTTCATCTCTGTCCACCAACACTGAACATTATTAAAGATAAATGGCCCAACATAACACCACACACAACTCTATCAAAGAACACGTTCATAACAATGGTCCGGCACTGCTGTGTTAACGGATATTTTACAAACGACAATCAGTTTTACAAACAACTATTTGGTATAGCCATGGGTAGCAACCTAAGCCCGATACTGGCAGACATAATCATGACACATCTATTAAATACAGTCATACCACAACTTCCTTTCACAATACCCTTCCTTACTAAATACGTAGATGATATATAGACAGCAATTCCCACAGATCAAATTCAAACTACATTAAATACATTTAATAGCTTTCACCCACACCTACAATTTACACATGAAATCGAAAACAACAACAAAAAATACCATTTTTAGATACACTCGTAATAAAACTACCAGATGGTACATTAATCACAGATTGGTATCAAAAACCAAGAAATACAGATTGCTACCTCAACTTTACATCTCACCATCCTCTTCATACAATAATAAACACGGCCAAAGAGTTACTTCACAGAATGATTACCCTAAGCCATGAATCATTTCACCACAACAGCATAAAGATATACAAACAGATCCTCCAAAACAACCTCCACCCTAAACACATTATTAACTGAATAATCAACAACTACAACTCAACACTCACACCAACCACTATTACTAATAATACTACATTAAGTCAATCAACTACAAACAAACCAGCATACATTTCTATACCATTTATTCAAGGCCTATCACATAAATCAAACACATTTCTCTCGTCCGATAACTTCAAAATAGCTTTCAAAAATTATAAAACAATAAAAGATTTTTTCCCAAAATTAAAGATCCCACACCAGTAACAAATAAATCTGACGTAATCTACAAGATCAATTGTTTAAACTGTCCGACAACTTACATCGGTCTTACATCCCAATATCTGGACAAGAGAGTAAAACAACATATCTATGATTGCGAAAAACCCAAGCAAAATCCTACAGCACTCGCTACCCACAATTTTGAACACCAAAACAATTTCGACTTCAAAAATCCAAAAATATTACATACAGAACAAAACAAACATAAACGTAATTTCTTAGAAATGGTTTATATCAACAGAGATAAACACAGCATCAATTACAGAACAGATACATGTAAACTCAGTCGCAGCTACGCCAATATCATTAATCAAATACAACATAGATAATATACATATATCACATTACATTCCACATATCACATATTTTTCATAGTCTAATTTCCAACAATTTAGCTTTCTTTTTCTTATTTATCCATTTCTATATAATCCTGAAAGGATAATCTGGCCGAACCATTACCAACAAATTTTTTACCTTCGTCGGCTCTTTTCACCTCAAAGAAGCCGACGCCTTATACAAAAATGTCTTTTCTGTACCGACTTCCTTCCTCACCCTTTCAAAATCCAACGTATATAAACATAAAACAGCAAAATCTCACTGGCACTCTCGACACGACACGCAAGAATAACACAATTACACAGAAGACAAACACTTTGAGTATCTAGAAATACTTTGATTGAATATAAAAAATATATTTTGCATTGTATAAATTCACTTTTCCACATCCTAAATGTATTTGTTAAATGGAAACAATGTTTGTAAATCCCAGGCCCTGAAGATGATCTCAATAATGACCGAAACGCTGGCACGATTATGAAAATGTTTTTCTGAAACCTACATCACACCGCATCTCACGATTTCTGAATAATTATCGATTAACGATCACTAATCACCACACAGATCTCAATAACAGTCAAAAATTCCTAAGTATTTTAATATAAATAAAAAGAAAAATCATAGTTTGGCTGTTTTATGGTTAAATAATAACCTACACATTCGGAAATCAATTTAAAAAAATTGTAAATAATAAGTTATATTCTTTAAAGAGTCAGTACTTACACTAAACTTTGAGGTTTTTGAGTTAAGCTCCTTCATGTTGTGATACTGGGGTAAATTGCGTTTTTTTCTTTTTTCTAACGAGGGTTCGAATAATAATAATACTAATAATAAAAATAATAATAAAAAACTGAAGGACCACTATAGTGTGTGAGTGAGTAAGTGAGAGAAAGAGAAAAAGAAAGGACATAATAAATGAGAGGAACGAAAGGTTCAAAAATCAAATAAGCGCAGAGGTATAAATTTACTATCAGGAAAAGGCGAACAAATAGGAAGAGAAAGAGCGATATTTTTTTTAATGAGGTTATATAAACTCCTCGAGGTGGCGATGTTTAAAATAATGCCCATTTATATGTATGTCGGGGTCGAATGCAGGGCCGCTAGATTCGAACCCTGGACCTTTACCTTACAGTCATGTGCGCCGTGTCAATGCCCAAATCGTTGCGGCCACCGGCACCCTCAATTGCGATTATTGAAAATAATTAAAGGAAAACAATAATTTTTCATAGATTAGGAATGGTGGTATCGACCGTATTGACCCTCGACCGGTCACATCATAGCGATTATTGAAGACCCATGCAGATCAAATTGCCCCACAGGCTTCTTCCATTATTACATTACACTGCAGTCAAAGTGTATTTAAGATGAAGCAAATGTTTAGAGAGTAGGCATATTTCACCCTTTACTGTAGATGAAAATTAAGTGAATTTACCTAGTCTATATCAGAATTCACTTTAAATATATATGGGAGATCACTAAAAAAAAGCTAATTCATTTTTCAACCCCGTTGAAAAGGGTGGCGTCAACAAGATGATTTAAAGCCGGCGGATGGGAGGGACATTTGTTTACGTCGTAATGAGCGGTCTGGTTCGTTAACCCCGGTCATCTCGCTCGGCCTGAGGGGCAGCCGAGGTCCTTACCTAAATCGCCAGCGGTTTCTGTGTCAGTGCGGTTTCTGGGTGGGGTGGTACATTTAGACCGCAGGCCTCCAGTTAAGTAACTGCCTGCGGAAATTATGATTTTAATTAACTCCCCCGAGGGATGAGGGAGGTTTATACGCGCCCTCAATCACGGGACAATGGCCTCGGGACAGGGTTAATATGCTCACTAGATTAGCGATGGGCCGGCCTCTGCTAAGATTGAGTTAATGACCCCTGCAGTTAATCCCTTTTTGCCACGATAATAATATCTGATTTCCTTCCTTTCATCATAGCCATCTTATATCATTTTCGCCATTCATCAAACACAAGTAGAGATATTTCTATCCCTTTCAAGATTTGGATGATTTGTACTGGAAATCTATATGAAAGAAGACATATTTTTTAAAATTTAATTTTAAAACATCACGTAAATCTTATACTGAAATGTACGATATATGATATAAGTAAAAAACGTTGGTGTGTGATATATAGCTGATAGGTTTTGGTTTTAAATGTTCATAATACCTCATCATCATCAGTGTCCACTTATATATTACAGAACACTGTGGTATTTTTTTTTAATTTCAATTTATTTGTACCTATACATGATGGTTTACTATACATTGATTGAACATGATTAATATATTATATATATATTTTTTTTGGGGGGGGGGTTTCGCTGGCCATGAAATTTTCTATTTTCATTTTACTGTCGAGCGGGATCGGCCGACCAGGACCAGGATACGCGCCGCGCGCACGCACCCACTCATTCAGCTCCATCATCTTCTCATCTTCTAAATTTTCATGGTTGAAGATAATCAAAAATAAACGTTTATCGACTTTAGAAATCCATACATTTTGTTGAAAGCTGATGGATTGTTGCTTATTAGGACAGATTCTAAGTTTATTGGTTTGGACATGTTTGGGACTTTGCTCGGATTTTTTTAGCAGTTTGTCTCTTTCATTTTTGTATTCTGGACATTCAAAAATTTTGTGGGAAGGATTTGAAGCGCAATCGCAAGTAGGACAGTTCGGAGAAGATGCCAAACCGATTCTCTTCTTGCAGCTACCCCATAGGCCATGATTTGTCTTCAGTCTAAAAATAGTAGAATAGAACTAACTTTGACATTCCTTCTGGGCTTCCTTCACCTTCCGAAAACCATGGTTTTTTCTTGAGCTCAGGGAACAGTGACCTGTAATAATTGCCAACATTTGATGCGTTGTATTTTTCTTGCCACAGATTTCTATAAAACTTTTCCCCGTCATCTTTAGGAATTTTAATGTCACGGGTTGGACCTGATGTTGCAGCCTCCTTTGCAAGTGCGTCCACCGTTTCATTTTGCCATAAGCCTGCATGCCCTTTCACCCAACACAGTCCAAGCATTGGGGTGCACCGGTAGAAGACGTGCTTTGAGGAGGCAGCCACTCCTGGAACTCAATGTGTATGATTAGGTGTCATGGAGGTCCCGATGCCACCGTCGGTTGAAGCATTATAGTTATAAAGGAATAAAAATGCGCGTCGGTGGCCGCAAATTTTGGGGTGGTTTAGGCGTTGACACGGCATTCATCACTGTAAGGTTAAGGTCCCGGGTTCGAATCCAGCGGCCCTGCATTCGAACCCGACATACTAATGGGCTTTGTAACACGAGGGTTGATATAACCTCTGCTCTTGCGAACCCTCGTAAAAAATTAACTTTAAACTGATTCAAAGAGACTTTATCGTTCCGAGTTCAGCCTAAATATAGCTATCAACGGAGGCAAACCTTTAGGGTCAAGGATTAAAAATATTTATACTAAGTTCAATTGATTAATCCTTTTATGTATGGTTTTGGTTGAAATGAAAAAGCTAGTGTCACGAGTGGGATTCGAACCTACGACCTTCTAAATACACTGCTGCTCTACGACCTGAGCTATCATGCCTTCGATCTACTCGGACACCAACTTCCCATCTCAATCTACAACCTTTCGAATTTTCTATTCTTTTTGCAATTTTTCAAGTGTCGTGTAATCAGGATTCTATTCTCGGCGACATATGAAGTGGCCACTGGTAGCTGTTAGTGAAGTTTACTTCGTTTTACGTATTAAATTTATTATATTTAGTGATCTATTGACCAAATTATTTCTTTCAATTAATTAATCCTTTTATGTAAGGTTTTGGTTGAAATGAAAAAGCTAGTGCCACGAGCGGAATTCGAATGATGTGAATACACGACGTTTGAAAAATGGCACAAAGGAAGGAAAATTCGAAAGGTTTTAGGTTGAGTTGGGGAGTTGGTGTCCGAGTGGATCAAAGTTACCATAGCTCAAGTGGTAGAGCAGCGGCTCGTTTAGCAGAAGGTCGTGGGTTCGAATCCCGCTCGTGACACTAGCTTTTTCATTTCAACCAAAACCTTACATAAAATGATTAATTAATTGAAAGAAGTAATTCGGTCAATAGACCAATAAATATAACGGATTTATACTAAGTTTATTTGCAAGTAAATTAATTTAAAATTGGTCCTGCTTTCGATTGAAAAAGGTGGTTTTAATGTTAGATTAACTGCAAGGTAAATTTAAAAAATAGGCAACGTTTTTATATTACATTATCACTTGGGGAAGTGGAAAACTATGTCGGCTCTGGATGTCCCTTGAGTGGCACCTTATAATTTGGAACACAGGATGATTATGATACAAGAGTAGTCGTTTTCTAAAATTAGTTACAATTTTATCTATTTCCAGTTTTCTTACGATCTATATTAAATACTTAATTATTCCCTACTCTCTGTCATTCTTCTCCGTCTTTTATCTTTAAAAAAGACGTGGATTTGGGTAAAAAATATTTAAGAAAAGTAGAATAAACAGAATGTGGGACCTGGGAATTGTGCTTTGACAGGTCGATTCCCGGATCGCACATTCTGTTTGTTCTACTTTTTTTTAAATATTTTATATATATATATATACTTAGAGAGAGACAGAGAGAGTGTGAAAGAGAGAGAGTGGGTGAAGAACAACATAGGTCCCATCATCGTACCATGTGTCACACCTGCTAATATAGCGAACACGAAATACATTGATTCGCACATTCAATTTCATCTTTCTCTCTTTTATAAATTTAACAAGAAGCTGATAACAAGTAGTTTTTTTCGTGTGACAAGTGGAGAAGGAAAATGGAGAAGAATGTAGAGAATCGTGCCTAGGAACGTGCCTAGAGTGACACCTGCTGAATGGTCAACCACGAAAACATTATTAACCTAATTCTAAACTTTTAATATGCTTTTTCCTCTTTATCTCATTCTCTCCTCCACTTTCGCTCTCTCTCTCTCTCTCTCTCTCTCGCACACACACACACACACACGCACACACACACACCCATACACAAACAAACAAGCAAACATTTCTCTCTCCCTTCCAAATGAAAAATAGGTGTATCACGTAGTAGGTGAGAATAAATTTGGAATATTTTCTGATAAAATACAGCCGATCATATCGCCCTAACGCACCTAGATTGTTTGTTTGCTCTTGCGGCCATTAATTATTATATTAAACACGTGTTTTAATCATTGTAATTTAAAAAATGATTAGTAAATGCTTTTAAATTCTTCCCTCCCCCGTTAAAACCGAAATGTACAAAGTGACTTTCATCATTATTGATCATTTAATTAAAGATTATAATTAAACGTGCCTCGAGTGAAACTTATTTGTCGGTTTTGATGAGAGCATCGTAGGAGGGGAATTATACGTTAAATAAACGGTTTTCATCGTACCTTAGGTACAGATATAACAAATTGTGCAACCAGCCGGCAAAACCTGTCAAACTAAAATTGAACAAAACCTGCCTTAACTGATTAAGCTTCAGTACCTTCTGAGATTATCTCGTATCCCCAGGCGGTTCAATTTATCTGGAAAAGATATTAAAAAATTACTAAATTACTGTAACTTGGAGTTGAGAAATGTGAGGAAAATTTAAATATTATTTCCGACTTTTTATTGGTTTACTGTTTTGCCTTGGCAAGATAAAAGTTAGGTATAATGATTTGTTTTATTATAAATGAAAATGCCGTAAATACCTGCACTAGTTGTTTATGTTACCGGCTGCGGTCCGGACGTGGGCGCATTGGATTTTAAAGTCAATTCGGTTATGGATTAGATTTCTGGTACAAAGTGATCCATTTTCCATCAATCCTAACTTCAAACGTGCGTGTTGGATCCGTCCGATCCGCTGGTCGTGATATCAAAGAACAGGTACTGAATTTCCTCCTTGTATAAAAATGTGAACATTTCCGCAACAAATTGCGAACTTCATAAACGTCATATTGGGTTTCTAATAAAGAAACTAGTGCTATACGTAAAAGAAGTGATAAAGACAAACAAACTAAATATTTTACCGAAATGGAATTTGAATAAAAAGTAAAAGTTAAACGTAATGAATGTGGGGGTAGTGAGAGAGTGAAAGAGAGAAACAGAAAGAAGGATAAAGAGAGAGAGAGAAAAAAAACAGAGAGAGAAAAAATGAAACAAATCAATTAGTTTAAATTCGTATTTTTAAATTATTAACATTTTTTCAATTCATCCAGCAACATAAAAGAAATGTACGACAAAAGTCTTGTAATCAATACCAAATTTAATTAGGAAAATAATATACAGCTGTTTTGTGTGCTTGGATATGTTTTGTTCTTTTGAAAGTAATTTGAGAACCTGAGGTAACCATGCGAGGTTTGTAACTGAAAAAAATATAAAAGGGTCGGTGAAAAGATGCTTGGATTTAAAACAAAATCCTCAGAATTTTGCACTTTATGCTCAGTGGGCCGGTGTTTATCACTCGTAAAAAATTTCCAGGTACGTATGAGAATTTTAATCTTTATATTTGTAGAATAAATATTTTTTATGAAAGGGAAGTATTTATTTAACACCAATTAAATTAGTTTCATGAGTACCTTGTTTGAAAGTATAAAACTAAAGAGGTTGAATCCCAAATAACTAAAAGTCTTGTAATTGAGGGAGAGAAATTGGAAAGAAAGAGAGAGACCGACAGAGAGAAAAAGAGAAGGAGTGAAAGAGAAAGAGAGGCGGAGAGAGGTAAGAGCAAGAGACAGCAAAAGAATTATGATAGAGCAAGAGGGAGAGTGTGAGAGAGAGGGAGATAAAGTAGAGATAGAGAATGAAAAAGAGAGAGAGATGGATTGAACGTAAGTTAGTGAGAACAAAGCTACTGATATATACAGAGAGAGGGAAAACGAGAAAGGCAACAATAAACTGAAAAAGAGAAGAAAAAGTGAGATAGAAAGACAGACGGTTAAAGAGTGGCAAACTCTGATAAAATGGCAGCGTGAGTGAGAGGAAAAAGATAAAATAGGAAACGTGAGAGAAAAAGAGTGAGCGAGAGAGAACGAGGAAGAAGAAGAAGAAAAAGAACTTTATTCTGGGACTGGTTGTCCCCTAAGAATAATTTACATGAAATAAATAAAAGAAGTTCCTTCTATGAAGTTAAAAGTAAAAAAAAAAAAAAAAAAAAAAAAAAAAAAAAAAAAAAANACGACGAGTGTGGATGGACTGGAAAAGAAAGCAACCTAGGAAATACTGTGCACGGAAGAAGAGGAATAGCCAGGAAAGGGAATACAACCCCGACACCCGATCTCCGTGGGGTGCCGTAGACAAATCTTACGCAACAATTCATAATACGCTTCAATCGGGCGTTCTCCCCCACCGAGAGACCACCGTATGCCAAACAGCTATAATCGAAGAAGGGAAGTATAAGGGAAGATACAAGGAGTTTGCGGGTGGAGAAAGGTAAGAGAAGCCAGGACCGACGAAACAGACTGGGAGGCAATGGAATGGCGGGAAATTTAGGAAATGTAGGAATGCCAGGAAAGGTTTTGGTCAAAGACTACTCCTAGGTTTTTAGCCGAAGAGCAGAAGGGGATGGGATGGTTATTTAGCATGAGAGGTGGGATGCTGGGGAGGGAATTGAGTAGTTGCCTGGACCCGATAATTATGGCAGTGGATTTGGACGGATTGAGAAATAGGCAATTTTTCTGGGCCAATTCGTTGATGGAGTTTAGGTCTTTTTGGATCTTGAGAATGGCCGAGTAAAGATCGGAAGGGTGGAAGGATATGTATATTTGGGGGTCATCTGCATATAGGTGATAATTACAGGACTGGATGGAGTAGGGCAGATCATTGATATAAATGGAAAAAAGGATAGGAGAGATGGTAGTGCCTTGGGGCACCCCAGATTTTAGAGGAAGGAAGGAGGAGGTAAGGCCATTGGGAAGGGAGACAGCTTGGTGGCGATTGGTAAGGTAGGAGTGGAACCAACGGATGGTGCTGGCGGAGTAGGAAAAAGATTCGAGTTTAGAGAGGAGTGAAGAGTGAGGGACAGAATCGAAGGCTTTAGAAAAATCAAGAAGGACAAGTATAGTAACTTTTCGTTGGTCCATTGCTAAGTGGAGGTCACTGGTAATTTTTATTAGTGCTGATCTAGGAATACCCTTGGCGGAAGCCAGATTGCAGGAGGTTGAGAAGATGGGACTGTTCAAGGTGCCTGGAGACTTGTGCTTGGACTAATCTTTCTAGGGGCTTGGACAGGTTTGAGAGGATGGAAATGGGACGGTAAGCTGTAGGGGAGGATGGGTTGGGGGTTTTATTGACAGGGTGGACATGAGCTTTTTGTCAGGCTGTCGGAAAAACAGAGTTTTGGAGTGAGTAGTTATAGAGCGATATAGCGAGGAGTTGAGAGGGGGGATAGAGGGAGAAAGTGAGAGAATATATAAACATCTGCCACTATCTAATAGAATATATACAGAACGAACATATGGCTTAGGTAATATTTAGGAATGCAGTAAATATAACTTGAAAATTCTATCTTTTATGATATCTTCATAAAAGTTTAGTACTTTTAAACGAACAATTTATACTTTATACATCATGCTAGATTATCCGGTTAAAGGTTAAATTTTATTCCCTCGAAGTGACAACTTTTCGACATTTAAGGAGTATAAAAAACACTAAAGATGATAACGTATTTTTCATTTCTTGAAAAGTATCATTTCTTTTTTATGGTCAAAAGGAGGTAAGGGAAAGAAATGATTATACTGTTAGGATACCGTTTGGATCTACGGAAGAGGCCAACAGAGGTCTGTGTTGACCTCTTCCGTAGATCCTCTGAAAAAATTCATGTTTCCAGCAGGTCGATATCCCAGCTCATCGATACTGTTTGGCTTTTATTGAATTGTTCCTGAAGTGTATTTCTAGACGGAAAAGTTTAAAGTCGTAAACCTAAAAAGATTATATAAAAATAGCTTATTTCATGCCTTATAAATCTGTAACTCATTGTGCAGTTCCTAAAGTATTTACAGAATCATCATTATTGACTTGTTTCCCCCCCCCCAAAAAAAAATAAATTGTAAGATCAACTTCTACAATGTGCAAAAAAACAGTGGTACCTTGTATTTCTCTACAAAACTGCATAACATAAGACAGATTATAATTATTCAATGATTTATAAGTGTTATTTAATGTTGAGATATTTTTGAGTGATCTTTGTAACTTATTGGGTACGCAGATGGTACTAAATAATTTAAAAACATCTTGAAGGAAAAACGTTTGTTTAAATTATTGTTATTAATTACTAGTGCACTAAAGGAATAAAGAGTTGGGTTTAATTTTCTCTCCTCTAAATTTAAACAATTTGTAACAATAGGGCTCTAACTTTTTAAAATCTCCCTTTCCTCGCTTCCCCGCTTCCACTTTTCCGCATAAGCCCGAGAAGCAGCGAAGCGTATCTCCGACATTGTTCGGCGAATTACTATATTTTTCTATATTTTATTTGATGCCTTCGTGTTAATAATAGTTCTAAAGCTTGAATTCTCTCTATTTTATAGTTTATATTCGAGAAAAATTAAGTAATTTTGTGGTTTTAATCACAACATATAAATATCTAATATTTTTCCGGATTTTCAATATTTAATTCATAAATTATGAACTGTTGGGTTGCTGTAATCCGATACTTTATCCTTCTGACATGCACGCTAACTGAGCGGATGTATTAAAGATTTTTTTATCGCCCGAAAATTTGCGTGACGTAGTTCTCTAAACTATCGAGAGGAAGTTGGTTAAATTTTGGTTAAATTAATATGGATTGATTATTTGTATTTGTCGACTCCCAACTGAAACATGTATTTTTTAGTGACTTTATGACTTAATTATGACTTCATATTTAGTACTTAGAAAATTCAAACAAATAAAAATAGTTTTAATTTTACTTTAAATTAAGTTCACTAATTACGTGGTCCGCTTGAACAACTAATATATTATAATTAATTAAGGTTTTTAGTTGAGATAAAAAAAGTCAATGGCACGAGCGGGATTCGAACCCACGATTTTCGGCTAGATACGCCGCTGCTCTACCCGACATACCTACAAATGGGCTTTGTTTCAAAAACACCGGCACCCCGAGGGTTCATATAACCTCTGCAGTTGCGAACCCTCGTAAAAAAAAATCTGTACCCTAAGTTTCAATTAGTCTAAAATAAGCTTATCCACTTGGATCAACCTATATTTATCTGGAAAGACGGAAAAAACATTTTTCATAATTTATTACGTTTCGTGGTCCGGTTGTCCAAATAAATTATTTTCAATTAATTAATATTTAATTACGGTTTTTGTTGAGACAAATAGATTTTTCATAATGGTTGTATCATGTGTAAGTTCTAAAGTTGGTATGTTAATGTAATCTATAACAGTTCTAGACTTAGAAGAGTTTTATATTATTGTATTAATCCGTAAATATATTTAGAAATCATAATGCAGAATCTATTATTTCAACTAATTATACATTTTATTTGGTCTTGAAAAAGCTAGTGTCACGAGCGGGATTCGAACCGACGGCCTTTTTCCAATTGCGCAATGAAAATATCGCAAAAAGTGGGCAAATTCGAAAGGTTGTAGGTTGAGATGGGAATTAGTGTCCAAGTGAATCGAAGTGACGATAGCTCAAGTGGTCTTTCTCTTGAAGGAGTGACACAAGTTTTTTCATCTAAACCAAGACCTTAGAAAAAAAGTATAAATAGTATTATATTGTGTTAATGTAGTTTCTGTAACCGAATTTTACAGTTTTTAAATATTCGTTTAATCATGAGCTACTATATAATCTAAGTTATACTCCAGAATTGCAACATAGAAGTTATATTCATGTATAATTATATTATTAAATAACATCAAGTGATGATAATGCTAAGATGCAGATGGTGTTTTGAGAATTGTCAATCCACACTTTACAACTTTAGAGATTTTGCAATCATTTAGCTAACCAACTTAACAGTCTTAAGTAACAGAACTATATCAGTAAAAATTTGTAATTTCTGTGAATAACAGTTTTTAAAAGCATATTCCACAAAAGAAATTATTTAACTTACATGACAATAGTAAAGAAGGCTGTTTCTAATACCAATCCACTTGCGATTCCTGCTTGCAGCATTAACCTGAGAAAATGAGTTAGAAAAAAAGATGAATAGATAGATAGATGGGGAAGTGTTCCGATCACGAAAAAGAATATGGATGATTGAATTAATATTGTTCTATTTAAAAAAGTTAAAATTAGAAAGAATATAGAACTACAAAACAAAAATAGAAATTAGCCGAAAAATCTCAAGAGAAAGAGAGAAAGAAAGAAGCAGACAGAGAGAGCGAGAGAGATAGAGGGAGAGAGAAAGTGGGAGGGAGGGAGAGAGAGAGAGAGAGAGAGAGAGAGAGAGAGAGAGAGAGAGAGAGAGAGAGAGAGAGAGAGAGAGAGAGAGAGACAGACAGACAGACAGACAGACAGACAGACAGACAGAAGATTGGTGAATGCATTTAATGAGAAAGAACTAGTGACAGATAGATTTTGTATTTTATTATTATAGGTAGAATTTTATATTATTACTAGAGAAGGAGAAAACCAGAAACAAAAATCAACGGAAAAATAGAGAACCAAGATAAGGAAAGGGCGGGAGAGAGAGTGAGAGAGAGAGTGAGAGAGAGAGCGAGAGAGAGAGTGTGAGTGAGAGGCAGACAGACATAAGATTAGTGAATGTAAATTAATGAAAAAAAGCAGTGACAGATAGATTTTTGATGTTATTATTATATGTAGGTAGGATTTTATATTATTAGTAGAGAATGAAAAAGACAAAAACAAAAATCAACGAAAAATAGAGCAGGGAGATAAGGAAAGAAAGAGAGAGAGTGAGAGAGAGAGAGAGAGTGAGAGATAGAAAGTGAGATGGAGACAAACCGACAGCCAAAGAGGGTGAGAGCATATATTGAGTTTTTGTATAATAAATCATTCAATATAATATAATGCAATTCAATGACAATTGAAATCATTTTGATTTTTGACGATTTCGGTCGATTCGCAAATCACACAACAAATCGAAAGGTTCATTTATTATCAGGGGCTGTCAGTTCTTTATATAACTATAAGCTTTTTATAAATAAATAAAGTAAATGAAACCCTGTCTTAAATTCCCCAAAAAATATATTTTAACATGTGCTGAGATTACAAAAAAATAGGCAACCATCTTTATTTACGGGATAAAAGCAATATGTCCGGGTCGGGCTAGGTACGGACATTCATATATTCCAAGCGATATATACATAATATATATCCTCCCGGCCGCCATCCAGCCAGGTTTATCGTGATTTATACTTCGCCCACTCCTCACCGCAGGCCGGAGTGTACCCAGGGAAGAAAAGAGCCCTCTTATTGCCCGTTAAGTTCTCCAGGACGTGGAGTATGAATATTAAAAATATATATCACGGCTCTTCGCCGGACTTTTGTCAGCTGGGAGGAGTCCATTATGTAGACAGGGCACGTTCGTGGTATCAGGAGAAATGGAGACGGTCTCCCCTATAACATCTGGAAACGGAACTTGCATCATTCAAACCTGAAAAGTCCAAATTCAACCACAGCACTGGCGATTTCCCAGTGAATTACGACCCGATGGAACCCCTATGTATTTAATCTGTGTACTTGTTGCGAGCAATTTGTTTCCCTGGAATTATCAAATTCCTAACTCTACTGTCCACTGTAGCATGCAGGACGATTTCTTCTGTAGGATAAAGCACGTTTCAATTTAAATTGTATAGATAAAATTGAATTATTTATAAATGGTCTAGAATGAAAGTGTTCAATAAAATAAGTTTTACAGAGAGAAAAAAAAGAAATAGAGAGAGAAGGGGTGAGAAATATGAGAGCTAAAGATACAAATGTATATAAGCATACACATATATAGCATTTTTCAGTCAAATGAAACTTTTTTTTCAATCAAATGAAACCTTTTTCCAAGCAGATGAAACTTTTTTCCAAGCAAGAAACCTTTTCCAAGCAAAGGTAACCTTTTTTTCAACCAAATGAAACTTTTTTTCAATTAAATGAAACTTTTTCCAAGCAAAGGAAACCTTTTTTTTCAACCAAATGAAACTTTTTTTCAATCAAATGAAACCTTTTTCCAAGCAAATGAAACCTTTTTTCACGGAAATGAAACCTTTCTTCATGAAAACGAAATTCAAACATTAGGGTGTTTTATAAAAAGGCACAAGTAATTCAAATGTTAGTAATTTATACATACATTTTTATTGCCTCAAAAAGGTACTTAAAGTTTTGTAATTCAGATTCAACAAATTCAATAAAATAATACAATAAAATAATTATTTTAATTTTCTAGTAAATAATTTATAGCGGTGAAGGTCTCTCTTTTCTCTCTCTTTCTCTCTCTTTCTCTCTCTCTCTCTCTCTCTTTCTCACTCCCGCCCACCCTCTACCTCTCTCACCTTTCCTCCCTCTTCCTCTCTACCTTTGACGGCAATCTTAATGAGTTACTTAGCAACAAATTTGAATGGTGGTGGGTAGTTTACGTCGGTGTACCCGATTATTGCTCCAGTAATTTCTCTGACAGTTATCTCATCTGGGAACCATCCTGAATTCTCAGTTTTCCTTTCGATATACAATACAATACTGTGATAAACCTAAAATTTCTATATTGTGTACATCTTGCATAAATTCATTTTCACATCCTACATGTATTTGTATAATAGAAACAATGTTTATAAATCCATTTTTAATTGAGATAAAAAAGTCAGTTTGACGAGGGGGATTCGAACCCACGACCTTTGTGTAGATACGCCGCTACTCTACCACTTCAGCTATCGTGACCTCGATCCACTCGGACACTAATTTCCCATCTCAACCCCACCTTTTTCTAAACCTACGTCATACCAGGCCGCATCTCACGATCTCCAAATAATCATTAACTAATGGTCACTAAACACCACACAATGAATATTTTATTAATTTTAATTTTCACATTTTTGAAAATAGAGAGCGGATTGATCTTGATCCTTTTTTTCTCAAAGGATCAGTATATAATAATAAAAATAGTATGTTCAGGAATACTTGTTTATGAATTGTTAAGTTTGGTATGAAATCCATACATTTTAGTTATAAATCTATAATTTTTTTGTCTTTGATTATTTTTACAGAATTTTCTAAGTATGATTTTTTTATTGCCTCCTAAAAATATTCCACCTTTCGAAGGTCTTTTCCTACAGCACTAAGAACAATAATATCTAAAATGTCTTTACTAATCTAAACTTGCTTGCTTCGAAGTAATTTTTTTTTTTTTAACTTTTTATTTGTTTTTTACAACTGCATTCTTCGACGCAACAAGTAAAACGGATAGTATTTACATATAAAATTATTAACGGTAGCGTGAAAGCTTGAACAATTACAATCCAGTGATGGTAGCCGTTCATCAATACGATGAGCGAGATGTACTCCATCGTAGGAGACCGATGCCAATTGCTAAGGTTGTCGCGGGGCCACCGACGCTTCAGTCTTCTGTTGGGATTATTAGGTAATGTGGTGGATGACAGGTTTTTGACGAAAGCGTTCGGATGATGGAGTAGTTTGGAATGGAACGTTTTGTAGCTGGATTGGGCTAGCTCGGTAACAAAAGGGACATTTAGGTCGGTATGGATGGTGATTGGATACATAGAAAGGGGCTTGTACTATTGTTCTGAGGATTTTAGATTGAAGGGATTGGATTCGATTGAGGTTGGAACGCTTAGCAGTACCGTAAAGTTCAAGACCGTATGTCCAAATGAGGGCCAGGAGGGCAATGTAAAGTTTTCGTTTGTTTATTAGTGAGAGTTTTGATCGTCTGTCGAGTAGTCGTTTAAGCATGAAAAATCGTATATTACAGTCTGTGCGTTTAAGTCGTGTATGGGGGTTCTACGTCAGTCGTTTGTCCAGGAAGAGTCCGAGGAATCGTACATGGTTCGCAATTGGGATGGGGACGTTGTTGAGGTGGGAGTGTTTTCTTGTTTAGAGTAAATATTATGTTCGTTGATTTGGTTTCGTTGATCTTGATTCTCCACCGACGGAGCCAGCATTCTAGGGTGTTTAGGTGATTTTGAAGATTACGGGAAGCAGTGACAGGATCTTTATCAGGAGAAAGGATTGCGGTATCATCGGCAAAGGTGAAGGTGATAGTGTTAGGTTGCGTAGGTAGGTCAGAGGTATAAATTGAATAAAGTAAAGGAGCGAGCACGCTGCCCTGTGGGACACCTGCAAGAATAGGATGGATAGGAGACAATGAATTTTTGTGGGATACTTGGAAGAAACGATCGTTAAGATAGGATTTTAGAGGATGTTCTTGAGCTTCCACAGCAGCCCAGAATGCCATGCTTGGTCAAAGGCTTGGTGTATATCCAAGAACACACCCGGACAATACTGTTTTAGCTCAAGGGATGTGGAAATAACGTCGATTATGCGATTTGCTTGTTGTACAGTTGAGTGGCAACTCCGAAAGCCGAATTGGTGATGGGGAATTGTGTTTGTAGGAATTTCTTTGGTCAAGCGGTTCAATAGGAGCTTTTCCAGTATTTTGCCAATAATGGGCAAAAGACTGATGGGTCGGTAGAAGCTAGGAAGGTGATTTGGTTTCTTAGGTTTTGGGAGCATCCTGATGGAAGAAAATTTCCAACAGGTGGGAAATGGGTTGTACGTAGGACAGCTTTGAATAGGTAGGTTGTAAAGATAATAGCTTTTTTAGGTAGTTGGGATAGGATGATGGGAGTGATTAGGTCGTAATCTGGACATTTCTTTTTGGAAAGGTTTAGGATGGCCTGCTTGACTTCTTTAGGGGAGAAAGGTTTTGGAGGGAGAGAGGTAGTGGTTCGTCAAGTTCGTTAAGCATTTTTTTCAGAATGGTGGAGGTCTTGGATGTCTGGGTGTGGATTGAATACTGCAGAGAGGTGTTGGGCTTTGTCCTCTTCGGATTTGGCCCAAGTCGAAGTAATTTAATTCATTAAGTTGACGGGAATGATCGATTTTAATTTTGTAAGTTTGAAAAAGATATTTTAGAGGAATATTATAAAAGAATAATATTAAAGGACGAAATTTGATATTCTTTGAGTTCTTTTAATGAAAATGGAGGGAGGATTCACTCCATAACAAAATAAAGAAGTAAAAAGTATGCTGGGTTTTTCTGCCAAATTTTTTATTTTATTTAAAAACAAAACTCGATTATTTGAAATAGGTGAATAAAGTTATAATATTGTAATAATTTTTATTTACAATGCAATTAGAAAATAATTTGTACTAATTGTTTATAAAAGAAGTTTGTCATTTTGATGTAAGGATAAGAGGAAGATTTTTGAAGAATCTTGACCCCGTAAGTGCAAAGTGCATAGGGGTTTTTGGTGAAAAGGAAATAGTGTTGAAACGCTGCTTTTCCGACTTGGCTCTGCTTGAATCCAACTTTTCCGTGGCATTCGTTTGGAGAATGGGCCTGGAACAGTTTCTAAACCGGATTTTGACAATTAATCAATTGTCGTATGGATTTCGCAAATTCGTTAACCGGATATTTTCAACTGGGCTATATCCCTATTAGAACAAGTTGCATAAATTACGAAACATGGTGGTTTATTGGTGAGAAAGTGAACTTAGTTTTAATCAGTACGTTTTACATCCTCAATACCCCTTTATTTTATATTTTAGTATAAAATACACGTTTGCCAGTCGCGAGCGAAGTTTAGGATAAAGGAGGTTCATACGTTAAGGTATTCTTGTCGTCGATTCCGCCTCCAATTAGCGTTACTTATTGTTCAGAGTATTCAGAGGATGCCACAAAGTACGAAACAAAGCTTAACCGTGGGTCTCCGGTGGTAAAGTAAGTTCTAAGTCCTCTGGTTGGTTTATTTGGAGAGGTTTAGAGAGAGGTTTGAACGCATTTGTGTTGTCTAATTAAATACGAAATAAAATCGACGTCTTTTTAACTGTTGCCAGCTATTCAAACGAACAATTGTTTACTTAATAAAATAGTCTTGAAAGAAAGTTTCATTTATTCACGAATATTTTTATTTAAAAGGAGAAATGGCTATTTAGACAAGAAAATCGGTTTTCTTAACTTATACAAAACTTTATTTTTGATGTTCACTTTCGGTTAATTTTGAAATCTTTTATTAAGCTTTCTTTAGAAAATTATTACATAATCACCATCATAAATATACATTCGTGTCTTTTCTAGTAGTTTTTAAGAAAACCAGGAAACAAACTAGTAACATAATAAGTAATATGGTTTTATGTATATAATTGTTTATTTGCATAATTGTTTAACGAAAATTAAAATGAAAAATACTGACAGTTTGACAAAAAACCTCATGCGTATTTTACCGATAATACAGTTTGATTTTACTGGGTATCAATACGAGTTAAGAATCAATTTTATATCTCAATCTTTTTTTATCGTTAATCTCAGTATGTTCAATTGTGTGTTTATTCACATCGTCACGTATGTTCAAACTCTGTCTCTATCTCTTTTTTCTATCGTTCTTTCCTTGTCGCTGGGAGCCAATTAAAAACATTTTATTTTTTCATTAATATAACATCTTTGATTATTATGCTTATTTGTCTGTTTTTTTGCTTTCACTCAAATTTCTGTCTGACACTTTCCCTGTGTCTTTCTCTTGTCACCCTTCTTCGAATCACTCAACTTAAAACATTTAATTTTCATCTATACCTTTGTCGGTTAGAGTCAGTCTGTTTCGCTCTCTCTTTCTCTTCTCTCGTTCATCTCTCTCTTTCTCTTTGTCTTTTTTCTCTCTCTCTTTCTCTTGATCTCTTTCTTTCTTTGCTATCCTTTGTTCTTATGGTTTTTTATTCTATTCTATCTTTGTTTATGACTGGTTACAACCAACTTGTTTGCCTCTCTCTCAACCTTTCTCTCTCTGACACCTAAGTTTGCGAGCTTTTATAAATAAAATATCCAATTCAATTCACTCTCTACTTTCTTATGATAATCAGGATTCTGTTGGCAATCTGTCCGTCTCTCTCTCTATCTCTTTGGTTTTCCTTCCCCAAATCAATATTTTTGTAAGAAAATTTTTTCTCTATACTATCTATGACCGTCTAATATCTGTCTTCTCTCTCTTTCTCTTTTACCCTCTCTCACTCTTCTTGTTTTCTCTTTTGTTCAATATTCTTTGTCCCACTATTTTCTGTACTAATTTATGTTGGATTTTTATCTTTCGGACAAAATATTTTTCTTTATAGTACCACCATAACTGACCAATCGCTGTTTTCTTCGTTTCCCTTTTTTACTCCTAGCTTTTTCTTTTTTATTCACTTTCTTGCACTCCACCTTCCTTTTCTTCAGTTTGGCTTTCTTTCTTTTTCCCTATACGTGTGGTCGTTTTTCCCTCTCTCACCCCCTCTCTCGCAGTGTCTTTTGCCTTCCATATCTCTGTCATATAATAGAAAAATATACATTTTTTATGCAATCTCCAATTCTGACCGATCACTCTCTGTCTGTCTGCCAACCGTTCTCACTCTCTCTCTCTCCGCTATTTTCTATCTGGATCTCTGCTGGCTTTTTGGTCGTCAGAATTTTTGTAAATTGCTTTTCTATTTTATAATTTCTCTGTTAATGACACACCATCTCTCTCTCTCCCTCCCTCACCCTCCCTCACCCTCCCCCCTCTCTCTCTCTCTCTTTCTCTCTCTCTCTCTCATTCNTCCATCTCCCTCCCTCTCCCTCCATCTCCCTCCCTCCCCCACACTCTTCCCCTCCCTCTCACCCCTCTCACTCCCTCCCACCTCTCTCTCTCACCTCCTCATTCTTTATCTTTTCATCATGAGAAAACAAGCGCATATATACGCTGAATTTGTTATTCATGAGACAACACTCACAGGGGTGTAAGTACTAGGAAGGGTTAATCGTCGACCTTCAGGGGTTTCCAAATCCGAAAACGGCAACTGTCCTCAGATTAGGACGTTATCAAAACATGAACTCGAGGGGCATTTATCATGCTCGTCTGGGACTTGTGTGATTCCGTCCAACCGAGTGCCCCTTGTTTGTGAAATATGTACGCTAGCCGGTTGCGGGTTGTTCACGGAGGGCTGAACATGTGCCCCGTCGGGGATTAAGCGCCCTCCCGGACGACAAATGTTGTGCCCGTCTCGGCAACTAACAAACAGGCAGTTCTCTTCTGTATTTTGTTTACTAGGTAATTATCCTTAGATTATCGATCAATAAATATAGGTAATGTCAGAATTGTTGAACGTGTGTTTGGCGAAACTTGATTGAGAAAGGACTACAATCACGCCTGGTATACAAAATTGAATGCACAGACGGCAAGAAAGTATACTATGGTGAAACCAAACAATACCTAAAGAATAGAATTTATCAACATAAATATACAGTGCAAAATAGAAAAAACTATGAATCTGCCTTGGCACAACATGCAGTTTTTGAAGGTCATACATTTTTAGTTGATGATGTTAGTATTGTTACAAAGGAACGAAATAGTCACAAAAGGAAGTTCCTGGAGGCCCTTTACATAAAAAAAGATAAACTGTCTGATAATTACCGTCAAGACTGTGATATGATAAGTGATTGCTATTTTAATTTGTTAAACAATATATAGAAATAATCTAGTCAATATTAAACTTTGGAGGAAACTTAAAATCTGTTATAATTGTTAAAATGTTGTTAATAAAATAAATAAAAATTGTTTTTTAAAAGTGGTTTTTAAGAAAAATGTAATTTTAACTGTTGAGGGTTTTTTTAATGTTAATTCGTTGGTCTGTGATAAGAGGTTGAAACGTCACATGATAGGTTGGGGTAAGAGTCTAGTCCAGGTTGAAAATATTAAACCGTTTGTTCGGAGTCTGAAAGAATTAAATATGCACCACACTGGCTCTTTTTTAAAATAAACGGTTACAAAATATTAATGACTGACGACCAATGTTTTAACCAGTATAAGTAGTGAAGAAACAATGATGACCATGTTGGTCTAAAAATGTAAGAAATATTTGTTCTATGTGTCACGTTCAGATTTAAATGAACCGCCATGCCCCTCCATACACTCAAACATTGAAAGGAGTAGGGGCCAAGAAAGGGCCTAGAACATATCCCTTTCTGGCTTGTGTGGGTAGACAGCTATTTTTGATAAAAAGAAAATTTGGTGTGCACACTATTCAAGTGAGTTAATTTTTATTACTTTGACGTCAAAATTAATTGTAATTTAGTCTTAAAAGGGTATATATTTATATAAAGAAAAATAAAAGAAATAATATTTCATTTTAAAAGTTGTGTTAATATTTTAATTGTATTTTCTAATTTGGTGGTCAAAATTTTAATAATGATAATAATAATTTCTTTACCTTTCTTTATGGAACTATCAAACGAGAATCAACTTTCATTTTAAAATTAAGGTTTGTAGATTTGAGATAGGTTTGTTAAAGGAGAAAAGGATTCTTTAAATTAAAAATAATAATTAATAAAATATATTGCCATTTTATGGAAAAATAAATTGTAATTAAAGATTCAAATTTAACAAACATTTGCTGTCGTATTTACTTTGGTTTAAATGAAATATAAAAGGTGCCTGATCGATAAATGAAATAATTGTAGTCAGGTCCGATCGAAAAAAACCTCTGGGACCTTGTTTTCGGTTTTCCGAATTCAGGGTTGGGCCCAACAAAAAAGAAGAAGAGACACGCTATATCACATATGTATAGGCGTTAACTAACCTGAGGAAGGATTAAAATAAATCCGAAACGTTGTGGATCGAGAGAAAAACTGATTGGTGTTTTTTTGAGATGACCTATTATTCCACCTTCGAGAAGGAAAAATCATAAGTAATAAATATATGTAAAGTCCACGTTTTTAATTGTATAACGGCATAAAAAAATAAATACAACGAATGAAGTACATGTGCAAACACAAAATAAGAAGTTTTTATTAAATATTCCACTTTACTATCTTAGTTAGAATATGAAAATATAAAAAAAATATTCTGTAAGGGCAAAAAAGACGCTGGTTTGTGCCTGAAGCTTGTAAAAAATTTAAATCCAATTTCAATTAAAAATTGCCGGTGTCTGAGGTTGTTGCCTTTTCAAAGGATTCTTCACACCTTGTCTTTAAATATACTGGTTTCTGTAGGACGTAAATTTTTGCCTTTAGACCCAAGGATTTTTTAAAAATCCCCCGAGCTTGCATTTCTGATTTTTTTTCTTCAACTTCCTTGGACGGATGGTTTCCACGACATATCAATCCAGAGCGGCCCCATTCCCGCTGAATCCAAATTAACTTATTATGCGGGATTAGGCCGTTTCCCTACCCTCACTCACCGATTTCATTCCGCAGGAGGAAAACTGAAAATACTGAATCAGCCAAACGAAACTATGTGCAGGAAGTTCCTTCTGAGCTAACCAAGACAGCAATAGTGGCTTTTAGCAATAAAAGAAAGTAATGATAAGCCTGATCGCCGACTTGTACGAGGACATGGCACATGAGAAAGAATAGACAAACGGTTGAAAAAAAGAAGAATAAAACAACGGCTTTAGTATTTTGACCCATTTCTTCTATTTAGCTACATATCACCAAAATGTAATATGGCTGTAGGTTGTCTCAATTTTTTTATTAGATCATTCTTTCGATCAATTGTTTATATAATAAAGGCTTTGGTAAAAAAATGATGCTTTAAGAATATTCAAAAATTATTCGATTTAGAAGAATAGACGAAATGAAATTTTAAAAAACTCTGAAAATTAACACTGGGTTCAAGGTTGAAGTGAATTGATAGTAATTTCATCAAAACCTGTCATTTGTGATTTGGTTGACCACAACGTGCCTAGGTATGATCCCTGTCTTTTATTCCTTTTTTTTTATAATGAGGATGTCAAAAATTCAACAAATAACTTTTATCCCCATCTGATCCGAATTCCGCGTTAATTTAATTGAGTGATTATAGTGGTGATAAAAGACGGGCGATGACTGAAGGATTTCCTGCATGACAATAAAAGGGAATTTAGAACGATCCGACGATAAGGCTTAGAGCATCGGGTTTTGTGCAAGTATTTACGAGATGTTCCTGGAAACGTTCGAAATTTCGCCAAAACCTTGAAATCCGTTATTTCCACTTCTATTTTCCCATGTTATAATCCTGAATTTCATTTTATAACAAGATTAGTCGGTCGTAAAGATAGATACTATGAAGAAAAAGTTAGATAGATGAAGGAAGAAAGATATAACGAAAGAGATGGAGAGGGGTGGTAGAAAAACAGAAAGAAGAATAATATATTTTATACTTACCTTCCAATCAGCCTATCATAATGTAATAATTTTTGAAACCTACAGTAAAACAAAATTTAAATTAATTTTTTTTTTACAAAATCCAAAAGCCAAAATTGTTTATGTACTACTAATTAATTAACTTGGAAATAAACTTGTTACAAATAATAATTATATTGCGATACTGAAAACAGAGCGATAAATAAGTGTATAACTGAATTCGTAGATTGATAGAATGAAAGACAAATAAATGAATGGACACATACCAAGAGTAACAGTCAGTTTCTGTAACAAGGAGAAAAAGATACAAACATGAGAACAGTAGTCGGTCAGAAACAGAAATAGTATGGAGAGGAATATTTTTTTTTGTGAGATTAATGGATTGAAAAACAACATAGCGAGAGAGAGAGAAGAAGTGAGAGAGAGAGAGTGAGAGAGAGAGAGAGAAACAGAGAGAGCGATTGAGGAAGGTTTGATTTATCGATTGATAGTTTTAATGTAAACATGCAAAGCTGCAAAATTAGGTGTAAGTTAAGACAAACCGGCAGAAATATATAGAGAAAAAGAGGGTGGTAAGTAGGTAGCAAAATGAAAAGGAATATTAGTAGATAGAAAAATACTCAATTAATTATACACAATTTTTTTCGAAATGAAAAATTTGTGTCACAGGCGGGATTCGAACCCACGACTTTTGGCTCAATACGCCGCTACTCTACCACTACATCTACCGTGACTTCGATCGCTCATGCCACAAACTTCTCATTTCGACTACCCGATTTTATTCTAATTATAAGCAAATCGCTGCTTCATATAGAAACACTTTTTATTAACGATTATACTAGATTAGCGGGACTGTGTACGATTCACAGGTGTGATTCTAGATTAATACTAAATTTTATCCGCTTCTATTAAATATTAAATACTCAATTATTGTAATTATACACAATTTTTTTCCCAGTCGAAATGAGAAGTTTGTGGCATGGGCGATGGAAGTCACGGTAGCTCAAGTGGTAGAGCAGCGGCGTATTGAGCCGAAAGTCGTGGGTTCGAATCCCGCCTGTGACACAAATTTTTCTTTTCGAAAAAAATTGTGTATAATTAATTGAGTATTTGTATATTCAATAGAAGCTGATAAAATTTAGTATTAAGATAGAAAAATATTTAGGTAGACACATAACTAAATTAACAGAGTGAAATCCAGACAGACTGACTGTCTGTATAAAACCAAAAGCTTGTAATTATAAAAAAAATATATATTGCTGAGAGAGAGAAAGAGACAATAAATTAAATTTATTTATTGTAATGATTTTTCGAACTAAATCAGAGGATCATTAATATTGCTCATCAGTTCAATTTTGTTTTTATTGTTCAGCAACGATGTTTTTCAAAGATTCAGAATTTTTACTATGCGAGATGATTTTTGAAGTTTTGCCTGTTGTCAATTATATCGAGAAAAATGGGCGTCTGCAAGAGAATTTTAAATAGGTTTTCCTCTTGGTGTCAGAGGAATGAACTTTCTCTTAATCTTGACAAATGTAAGTTTTATCTCCTTTTACAATAGGAAAAGTATCAACCACTCCTTCTACTCTTTACTGGGATCCCAATTGAGTGGAGTGTCTGAGATTGGCCACTTGGGAGTAACTTTGGCTCTGCGTGTCATTTTCCCCTCATGGTAATATAATTCTGTCCAAGGGTAATAGGAGCTTGGGCCACCTCGAGAGAAATACATCAAGTTTCCAGAATATCATCATATAAAAGCATCTATATTACGGGTTGATTCAGAGGATGCTTGAGTACATTAGCTAGTTTTGGTTTTTCAAAGACATTCAATCAAATATTATTGTACTGAACTAAAAACTATCTCAACTAAGAACCTTAATTAATTGAAAGATACTAATTGGTCAAGCGGATCACGAAAACTAGTGAATTGTATAGAACGTTTTTAGAGAAAATTTATTAAATACATACTGTACAGATTAGGACTTATATGGGATAATACGAGTATGTCCAATGGTTGGGGGCCGCGGTAGCCGAATGGTTAAGGCGTCAGACTCTCGGCTAGTACACCCGCGGTCTTGGGTTCGATCCCCACCGACGCCTCCGGACTTTTTTCGCCTAAGGTGGCCGCAATTGAAAGAAATTGACACGGAACTTATCAATGGAAGGGGCGGGATCATCAACTCACTTCAAACATGAGTTTCTTCGATGGAACAACTCAAATTCACACCTCATATTGCGAGCCTTAAAATGGAGCCTGCAGTGCTCAGGGGTACTCCATCCATTTAAAAAAAATGTCCAAATATTTGAAACTGTGCAAAATGTTCCTACTTCAGGATCGATCTCTGTTGATATGGATGGGTCTTTTTTGTGGAAGGTGATAAACGGCCATTACAACTTCTCTCGGAAAAATCTCCATGCCCCTGCACACAATTGTCATTAGGAACATAGTTTTTCTAGCAATTTCGTAGAACTATTTATGGAAAATTTGTGACAATCAATTAACTTCTAGAGACCTTTTTCCCATTTTGCGATTTTGGGCATTGCAGTTTATTCCCCCGCAATTTGTATTTTCTTCCATTTCATTTTTCCGCTCCGGCAGCCTCAAAAACATTAATGTTAAAACGATTTTTCTAAAGACGGCTTGTTTTTATTTACTTTCAAGGGACTCAACTGGTTTAAGTAGTTTTTAACGAATCTAAAATTGCTTTAATAGCTTTATTATTGATCTTTCTATTTCCTTCTTTTCATTTATTTAACTTTATATACATATATGTTTTATCCATCTGTTCTCACTCTTCAATTTCCCTCCTCCTTTTTTCCTCACTCTCAATCACTCTCTCTCTCTCTCTCTCTCTCTCTCTCTCTCTCTCTCTCTCCAATTATTCTCTTTCCCTGTCCATCAATTTAATGAATTTAGTTTTTTTTTAACATAACATAAATGGTTCTTGTTCTCCTATTTTTTCTCCCTTTCGCTCCACCCAGTCTCTACGCCATTCTGCCGGTTTCTCTCATCCTTTTGTCTCTACGTAAGACAAAAAATTTTTTTCTCTGTCTCTCTCTCTTTCTCTTTCTCTCTCTCTCTCTCTCTGGTTTTCTCTTTTCTCTCTTTCACTCAATCTCTCTGCATCTACCCATATTTTGAACTATATATCGATCTATGTAACTATCTATCTGTTGATTAAGTTTCCAAGTATCTAACTGAATTCTGCCTATTCATTAATTTTTCTAGTTCCCACTATATCTCTTTCTCTGTCTTTACGCATTTGCTATTACTCCAATTTCTCGTTATTTCTCTCTTTCTCTATTTCATATTCTCAATTTTCATATCTATCTCACCTTTCTCACTCTCTCTCTTTCTGTCTATCTTTCTCTTTTTCTTTCTTTCTGCCTACTCTTCTCTTCCTGATTTTTAATGTTCGGCAATATGCGTGAATAATTTTGGCTGAAAAAACACCACAAAATTGTTTTCAGTGTACCCGAAAGCAGTGCAGGGTCATCATCCACGTAATTCCTATAAATTAGCATTATTGTATGGAAATAAATTTTCTTTCAAAATAGTTCTTTCATTGGGTTATTTGGCAATTTGGTTAATCAGCCGTCGATTAATTTTTTATGTATGTAAAATGTGCTGAGATTTTATTTCAAATATATTTTAAAAAATGGAGGAAATGCTTTTATGTTCAAAATAGGACGAAACTCTTCTGATTCAAAGTGGAAAACTTGTTAGAATGAATATTATATTGCAAATGTTTTTATTCACTGAGAAAATTTAATCTCAGTTGTTCTTTCAACAGGAAAAGTTATAGATATTAAATATAGTAATATAAATTAGGTAGTAATAATTCTATGTGTATTTTCAATTATAACCACATTTATTCACGCTTTTTGTTTCAAAATTTGTCAAGAAAAGAATTCAAATTATTACAATTACAGATTGATGAATAGATTACGTTGTGTTATAATAAAAACTTACTATTTTTAATTTTATCATAAAAAATTAATCATCATTGCGCTTCCTAATTAGTAGAGTTATAATTCATTGACGTTTATAATTGATAAATGAAATTTATTTTTGATTTTTATTTGGAGATCGTGATTTATGTTTGATGTATTATGCGTTAATATTTGAAAATGTCTGACTAATTACGTGCGCTAATTCATTTGCCTGATGTCAAGAAAAAAAGAAGAATTATGGCTGAGAGTAACGAACTGAAACACAAAGTGAGGAAACTCGTTTAAATCATATTTCATATTAAGTAAAAGCCTTCATAAAAGTCTTCTTTACAGCGCCCTAGACCGACAATCGTGAGGTTTTTCTTCTTTTCGTTTTTCAAATGTTACCCATCTAAGGTAAGTGAGAGATATGTGAGGGGATTGCCTTGGAAAATTAGTTCGCCCACTTACACACGTGAATTCCTTTTTTCCACCCTCTGACTTTTATTGCTGTTTGGTGTTTACGCATTTTAATGGGAGCCGCCTCTAGCCCAATTTCTGGGACCCTGTCCATTACAGATTCGGTAGCTGCAATGCGGGTGGGACGTGATGGGACCAACGAGATACGTTATGGTGCTTAACTATTGTCAACAGAGATCTTGATTTCGTCAATTTACTATTAAATTCATAGAAAATCACAAGGAAATCAATCACATTATCATTTCAAACTAATTAATAAAGATGGATTAAATGTATAATTAATTAACATAATTAATACGATAATTTATGACTGTTAATATATTAATAAATAGTACATTAATATAATTAATAATTAACGTAATCTTTATTCTTGTTAACTGCCTTACTTTTAAATTCAAATAGGTTAAAAGCAAAAAATAATTTTCATGACGATTCTCGCTAAATCCCCTTTTAAAACAGTAATCAGGCGAGTGGTGCTTTCAAACTTCTTATCTTCCTTTTTATACCGTTGTAAAATTGTACTAACAAAAATATATTTTATTTTTATTCTTGTCTAAATAAAAGAAAACTGTTAATATCAGTGCATGGAATTATTTTGTAGGTTTATTTGTTGCAATAAAATTGTGAACTGTCTGTTTATATTTGTTAGCCTGAGAAAAATAAAAACACAAAAATACAATTGTTTCACTGTTAGGAGGGAAAGAGAAAGCGAGAGAGAGAGCCAGAATGTAAAAAAGGCTCGGTCAGAAACTAACATAGATAATTTTAACAAGTATTTTCAGATATATTATGAAAAAAATGAAGGGGAAGATGGAAAACAGAAAGAGAGAGAAAGAGAGAGAGAGAATGAGAGAATGGTTGGCAGACAACAGTCAGCCAGAAACAAATCACGAAAGAAATATATTAATTCTGATTACAAGCAAAAGAAGTAGAAGGAAAGACAAACAAGTCGGTGAAAGAGAGACAAGAACGGGACAGGGAGAGAGAGAGAGAGAGAAAGAGAGAGAGAGAGAGAGAGAGAGAGAGAGTTAGTGGGAGGGAGGGAGAGAGAGAGTGAGACAGAGACAGACAGACAGAAGTTGGCGAATGTAAGTTAGAGAGAAAAAAACTAGTAACAGGTACATTTTTATATTATTATTATAGGTAGAACTATATATTATTACTAGAGGTTGAAAAAGACAAAAACAAAAATCAACGAAAAATAGAGAAGCGAGATAAGTAAAGACAGGAAGAGGGAAGGAGAGAGAGAGAGAGAGAGAGAGACAGACAGACAGACAGACAGACAGACAAAAGATTGGTGAATGTATTTAATGAGAAAAAACTAGTGACAGATAGATTTTGTATATTATTATTATAGGTAGAATTTTATGTTATTACTAGAAAATGAGGGAGAGAGAGTGAGGGAGCGAGCGAAAGATATTGAATGTAGTTCAGTGACGTGAGAAAGAAAGAAAAAGATTAACAGAGATAAAGTAAGAATTTTATATTATTGCTAGAGAATGAGAAAAACATAAACAAAAATCAACAACAAAAATAGAGAACCGAGATAAGGAAAGACAGGAAGAGGGAAGGAGAGAGAGAGAGAGTGAGAGGGAGGGGAGGGGAGGGAGAGAGAGAGGGAGAGAGAGAGAGAGAGAGAGAGACAGACAGACAGACAGGCAGATAAAAGATTGGTGAATGTATTTAATGAGAAAAAACTAGTGAGATAGATTTTGTAAATTATTATTATAGGTAGAATTTTATGTTATTACTAGAGAATGAGTGAGAGAGAGAGTGCGGGAGCGAGCGAAAGATATTGAATGTAGTTCAGTGACGTGAGAAAGAAAGAAAAAGATTAACAGAGATAAAGTAAGAGATTAAATAAGGAAGAGAGAGAAAAAAATTGAAAAATGGAAGGAAAAAGAGTAGAGAGAGAGAAAAAAGAAAAGAAGGGTAACAGATAGAAAAACAGAAAATGAGAGATTAAGGATGAGAGACAATGTGGTACAGGGAGAGGGAGAAAGAATTGAATATGAGGAAAGGAATTGAATTGATTTGAAACGTTTTATTTATAATACTCGCAGATTTAGATCTTATTGACCTTAATCAAAATCAACGAGTTCGGTTTACAAAAATAAATAAATACACAATAAACAAACATCAATACAAGTTTTTATGTCATGGAACAATTTCATTCAAAAAATGTCAGTACTAGTGTTCATCCGGTATCCAAGCTCGAAAGGTGTGGATAATATTAGTTAAATAGTTACCGGTTTATTATTAATTAATATTTCCAATTTTTATGCAAAGACGGTTGAGAAGAAAAATTCGAAATAATAATATTATTAGAGGCGTGTAGGCATGTCGCTGGATTTAAGAATGGCTCTCGGGCCCGAGATTCAGCCGAGTTTCTGGGTCCTCTGTTCCGCTTTTTAGGGGAATTGAAAGTTTTTAATGGTATATAGCATTCAAAATATGTGTTTTGTGTTTTGTATGAGTGAGTGTATTTATTAGAGTGAATGGGGAGGGGCTGATGGTGTAATAGCAACCCCATCGCCTCTCGAGCTGTGTACTTGAGTCGATGGCGGAATATTTATAAAAGCCCCATCGACCCCAATCTAGATTTATTACAGGGAATAGGTAGATGGAGGAATATCGAGTACACCATCTTCCAAACAGTATGAGTGTAATCAATGTATATGAGTATGAATGAAGCTGTCAGCATGAAAAAAAAACGGATGATATATATTTCTAGCTTTAATCAGTTTTGAATGAATGAATAAAGGCTTTATTTACACAAAGTATTAACTTTACATTTCCAAAGAAAAAGCTAAATTGACAATGGCCTTAGCCGTCTGTCGAGTTGCTTTATCAATTTTTGTATCTTTAGAATGAATTTTGATTTTAAAAATTGAATTTGTCAACCAGGTATTTTCGGTACCGCAGGGCGTGAGTGAGGTACACCACCAACTTCCTCCAGTTATCCCTTCCGTTGAGGATTGCAATGACTTCTTCTACATCCAGCTTCAGTTTCCCAAAATACCTTTGGCAGAACTCTCTCAGAACGGGGCACACTCCCATGAAGTGGAGAGTGTCCTCCGGGACGTTGAGGTTACATAAGGAGCAAATGATGGCACGGTCCTGTCTCCACGGTTGGCAGTTCAGCTGAAGTAATTCACCCCTCGCCCTCAAGACTAGACACCTTATAGGCTGTCATATCAGAGCACTCCATGTAATTTCGCCCTAAGTGAAAATCCAGTCTTGCGTACAAGGTGTGATGTAAGCTGTTTCTCGCGCGGGTTACCAGGTCTTTCCTTTTGCTCTCCTCCCATTTTTTTTTATCAGGTCCGTGGTATTAGAGGACTTTAGTTCTTCCCTACTTACTCCTACACCGTACAGCCTACCTAACTCTGACAGCTGCTTGTGCCATAATATGCCCTTATTTATTACTACATCGGCCAAAAACTGCGTCAGTCTGTCAGGTGTGTGATTCCGTATTTTTCTTATATATTTCAAATGCAGGCTCAAAGTGTGACTGTAGAGTGGTGTGACCGAGCACTCAATATATAGGATGTAATCTAGGGTACTAGTTGGCAGGCAGAGCAGATTCTTGATTAAGTATTTCTGTACATTTTCTATTTCCTTCAAGTATAAGTAACCCCAGACCTGCGCACCATAGCATACTACAGACTTTAGGGTGCTGTTGAATATCACCATCTTTTTCTCTAGTGGGTTTTTCTTGTTGGTCATTATTTTGCGCCACAGACTATTAACGGCGTACTTAGCGCTGCTGGCCTTCTCTCTGCAGTGATGCTTCATCTTCAAGGACTTAGTGAAATTAATACCAAGGTATTTTTAGCGGTTTACGCAGTCCACTCTTTCACTTTTGAAGAACCATCTTTCGTTTTTCTTAAGTCTTCCGCCTCCCTGCCGACAGACCATAATTTGAGATTTCTGCAGATTCGGTTTAAGGTTCCACTTGTCGCAATAGTCTTCTAAATCCCTTATCACGAGTTGCAACGATGCAGGTGTAGAGGCCAACAACACTATGTCGTCTGCATACATTAGTGTCCTAATTTTTCGTCCGTTAATTATTACCCCTCCGCATAGTTCGTTCTCCAGGTCGTTAAGGAAGATTGCGAACAGGACCGGGCTGAGTATGCAACCTTGTTTGACTCCCATTTCGCAGGCAAAGTCACTCGTCAGACCTTTTGTCCAGATTCGGGCGTCTGATCCGGCATAATAACTTTTGAGGATGTTAATAATCTTTGTAGATAGCCCGTAGGTAGATAATTTGTAAAATAGTGCTCTCCTTTCTATACTGTCAAAAGCAGTCGTTTAATCAGTTTTACTAAATTAGTAGTGTGTAACATACAACATTCTGGCCTAACTTAATTGGGTTATAAAAACTGCAAGATTTCAACTACAATAAAAAAAAACCAAAACAATTGTGAACGAAACAATAACATAAAATCATGAAGTAGATACATAAAAAAAAATTTAAGTGAAAAATATATAATTATATTACAAGTATCTAACAATACAATTAGTGTACTTATATCTCAAGTAGTATTTGGTAGTGAGGGAAAAATATTAAATTTAATTTAAAAACAAAAACAAACAAAAATAACGCATAATAAAATAAGATTTTTGTAAATACAATGTAAAATATATTTGTAGACATAATATACAACTTATTTGTAGAATGATAGGCATAGGAGATGATTAAACATAGTTTGAAATTAGTATTTCTTTTAATTTATTTTTGAATATTTTTACGTTTTTACATTTTTAATTCTGATGATATTTTCTTCTTGATCCTCGCGCTTTCTAGTCAAAAAAAGAATTGCTACGTGTTTTTTTTTAATTAACAACTGATTTTAATGTCGAGTATTAACTTTATGTACATTATAAATTTCTTTATGCTTTTAACATAAATATTGTGGAGATTTATATTTAAATATTTTGTAAATTGCTAACGAACGTACAACTTTCAGTTTAAGGATGCCTAATGGTTTATATTTGTCATAAATTTTATCATCATATTTTAAATTTACCGTGAATCTTGTACATATTATACACCTTTCAAGTTTTTTTGTTAACTCATAATTCAAGTTACTTACAACTGCAATGCTGTAAAGTATGTGAGGCATAATTAACCACATGTCATTTGTTTTAATTTGAACTGTTTAAAAGTGCAGCAACTTGTTGCGTCTGTATACTGGAGTATATATTTTTTAGTGATGTAATTTACTTGCATATTCCATGACAAGTTTGTTTCCACTCTTACTCCTAGATGAATAGAATTTGTTTCAAAGGCAGTGTATCACTTCCTGTTTTAATGAATACGATTGATCTAGTATGAAAGTATTCAGAAAGAAAGAGAGAGAGTGAGAGAGAAAGAGTGAGAAAGAGAGCGAGACAGAGAACAAAGAAAGAAAGATAATGAGAGAGAAAAAGAGGAAAATAAAGAATTTTCATAAACACGAACTTTCGTAGATAGTAATTATAACTAAACTGCTGCTAATATGTACAAAACAAAATGTTATTACAGCAAAATATATTTTTTTAAAATTATTATTTCTACAACCGCCTTGAATTTGAAGGTTAACTTAATAGTCAACTCATTTACGTAAATTTTTGTAATTTAAATTAATTAATTTATTTATTTGCTGTATTTAAACACTTTTCCATGTAGAGATTTACACTTATCTGATTAACGTGGTTGAAATACCATTGTGGATAACCCGCCAATTCTAAAGCGAAAGTTGGTGGCAACTTGAATATATGAAATTAGAATTCAGAATTAGAAATTCACATCCTGGAACCACTTGGAACGTAAGTTTCTTCCGGTGGAGTTTCAATTTAATCATCACCCCTGCCTGATACCAGCCCCCGGGGAGTAATGTTCGTCGCGAAGACGAACATAGAAAACCGTTTAATCCCCGTCAGTCCCTGGGCGGGTGACTCACCGAAATTAGAAATTGTCCCGGCGATAAATTTATCCAGTCGGGTCGAGTCGGGTTGTGACAAAAAGAATGGGGGAAAAACAAGCCGAGTCCACACTTACACGTTTCTGTCTTCATTCAACCGAACACCTCCCTCACATTAAATGACCTTACATCCGCTCGAAGAACCGATAGAACGAAAAGTCAGAGATTTCACCTTAACGCGTCTTAGAAAATAATGAAAATAATATGTTTTGAACGCAAGTATATTCTTAAAAAAAAATAATGAAAAAGATTGCCAGATTAAGACAAAATGGAAATTTGGGCCCAGGTTTCTAATAAACAAATATTTTCGTGACTAACAATGCTTTCTTAGAGAAAAATGCATGACATAATATGAACATACATTGTTTCTGAATAAAAATAGTATTTAATGTGTAAGCCATTTACGTTTTAGCGGTTAATTGACCAAGTTACTTCTTTCAATTAATTATTCTCTTTATGTTAGGTCTTGGTTGTCAAAAAAGTCACTGTCACTCGCGGGCTTCGAACCCAGGACCTTCGGCTAAATACGCCGCTGTTCGACTACTTGAGCAGTCCTCTCGGACACTGAATTTTTTATTTCAACCAAGACTTTACATAAAGAGAATAATTAATTGAAAGAAGTGGCTTGGTCAATTCACCACTAAAACGTAATTGGATTAATATTAAATAAGAAAAAGAAGTATCACTTCACTAAACAGCTCCCCGTGGCCACTTCATAAGTCGCTGAGAATCAAATAGATTACACTATATTTGAAACCAGCAAAAAGAGGAAAAATTCTAACTGTTGTAGGATGAGATGGGAGTTGGTTTCCGAGTGGATCGAAGTCACGATAGTTCAAGTGGTAGACCAGCGGCGTATGTAGCCGAAGGTCGTACGTTCGAATCCCGCTCGTGACACTGATTGTTTTTATCTCAACCAAAACCTTACATAAATAGAATAATAAATTGAAAGAAGTAACTTGGTCAATTGACCACTAAAAATGGCTTACACACTAAGTACTGATTTTATTCACAAACATTGTATGTGAATATTATGTCATACATTTTTCTTGTAGAAAGCATTGTTAGTCTCAAAAATATTTGCTTTTATATTACCACTTGTTAATGTGTAATGTTCAGTGACCGTTAGTAATGAGTATTTAGCGATCGTGAGATGCGTCTGGAGTAATGTATGCTAAGAAAAACATTTTCTTCATCGTGCCAACGGCCTGGAATTTATAAATACTGTTTAATATGTATAATTTGGGGTGTATAATTCAAATAATGTTCATCAATTCCAGGCCCTGAAGGTGATCTCAATAAAGATCGAAACATTTGCACGATAAAAAAAAAAGTTTTCTAAACCTACATCTGACTAGACCGCATCTTACGATCTCTAAATAACACTACTTAATATTTTAATATATATTTTTTTTACTTCATTTATTTGTATCTACAACTGCACATGTATTATATACAACCAGCAGATTGGATTTCAGATTATGTGTTTGGCATTATGGGCGTTATAGAGAAAGCTACCCATTGGCAGCCACTCTGGTTTAATGAAATGATATTAATCATTTAAGAGGTCTCTTATCCATATTCTTTTCAGACGTTTACCTGGTAATTGTGGAGAATGGAGTAATCGTATTTGTGTGTTGGTGTGATTTTGTAATTTACTATGAAAACGTCTGTAATATGTTTTGATGGATGAAAAAACTGTTGGGATTTGAAGATCTCTGTGAAGTGTATTATTGTTTACATAAAAAGGAGCAGAAACAATTAGTCTTAAAATTTTGGATTGAAAACTTTGTAATCTTTGAATATTGGAATACTTGGCCGATCCATATACTTGGCACACGTACATCCAAATAGGTTTGAGTAGGTATGTGTATGTCGAAAGTTTTGATTTTAATGGTAATTTTGATTGTCGGTTGAGAAGGTAATAAAGAATTTTAAATCGTTTGTTCAGTGTCTGTTTTTTTAATCGTGTGTGTGGATTCCAAGTTAGTCTTCTATCAAATGTAAGTCCTAAATAGTTAACTTTGTCGGATTGAGGAACAGGTTCATTGTATAAGTATATGCTAGGACAAGTCTCACGACGGAGTGTAAAGGTGATATGTTGTGACTTTGAGGGATTAAACTTTATTTTCCAAAGATTGCTCTATTTTTCAATTGTTGATATGTGGTTTTGTAACATTAGTGAAGCTTGTGTAGAAGAGAGATGGCTTGTTAATATGGCGGTGTCCTCTGCGTATGTGGCGGTGAGTGTATTCTCATTTGTGGGCATATCAGAAGTAAAAATTGTGTACAACAGCGGAGCGAGTATTGACCCTTGTGGCACACCTGCAAGCACTTCTTCCATCCCAGAAGTCTCCTTATCCTGGTTTACTGCGAAAAATCTCTCTTTAAGGTATGAGTGTATAATCAGATAATAGGCCTAAGGTAAAAACAATTTTAATTTGTACAATAATCCCTCATCCCATACTTTGTCGAAGGCCTGAGAAACATCTAGAAACACTCCAGTCGCGTACAGTTTCTGCTCGAGACACGAAGTAATGATATGTATTAAATATAATTTAATATATTTAAAAAAATTTACATAAAACTTAGTTTTTTTAATATAAGGGGATAGAAATAAAAGAGGCGGCTTCAAGACCTACTGCACTTTGACCTGAATAGATTTATTGAGCTCCCCTGCTTTTTTTTTATAACTCACTGGCCAGCTTCAGCTGATAATCAACCTCCATAACTTCGCCAGCGGCTCCTTGGTGTAGGATCTTTCTTGTGTTTTTTTTTTGTCCTAGTTGCAAGAACCTGCACCTACATAGACCTTCAAAGAAACCTAAAATGAATTCTGCTGTCTCCTCAACTTCCTGGCAGTATTTGCACATGTGCTTCCTTAAGTAGCACTGCCATGCCCGGTTCGCAGAGGGGTGGCAGGTGCCTTATTAGAGGCACACACGGGTTAGGGTACCATATCCCGTCTTCATAGATGGGGCAGGGGGCATAACCATTTGTACTACGGAGTAGCAGTTCCAAATTCCAGCCCCTGTTACACTGGGAATGGATTCGTAGTGGTACGTGGCGACGCTCCTGGCGGGAACGTATATAAGATGATGTTCTTCTATCTGTTACCTTTGCTCGAACACTTGCGTATTACCATCGTTATAAACCCGGCCGCACGGGATAAGAAGGATCGGACCATCGAAGCGTATAGCGTTGAGGACGCTCAGACTACGCCGGCGGAGTCCCTCGAATACGTAAGAAGTAGCGGATGGGAATGGATAGTGGTCGGTTGTGCCTACTCGAAGTATGTAATGTACACGACTTGCACACTTTACCGAAGGCAGTCTCCTCTAGGGGGTGGTTAGCAATTCCACTTTAAACAAAACCGCGGCCGAAGCGGTTCCGGAAGTTTCTAAGCTAGGGGAGCCCCAATACAATCGGAGATAGAGTGACCTTCTCTATTTAGGGAGCCGGAAACCAGGCTGATGTATTTCGGCCTAGGTAGCCCTTTACGCGCGGCATACGGTTCGATGCTTAATGCGGACCCTACCACTAGGAATGGACAAGCGGGGAGCGAGGTGGTCTTGACCCCTCGTGGCTGAGCTGCCTCTACACCAATGCTGCGGCAGTAACACACTTCTGTCGTATGCGGAGGTGCGTCAGCTCTCCTCTTGAGAATCGAAAGGTCCGATAAGGCCTCAACGGTTAGGTGCAGAAGTTAACGATCCTCATGGTCCTTTTAAGGACGACCGATTATGCTGGAATCTAATGCCCTGTCAAGAGTCCAATCAGAATCCTGGTCCGGTTGCGGTTGGCTTCCAGTAATTCTTTTGCAAGTTTAGCAGATGGTCCTTTCATAAATTTCTTCGCGTGCCTCATGCCTGTAGTATTGTTCTACCAGGTTTTGCATGCATTTAGGATCCATTTTAAGATTATCTTTTTTTGTGCCAATGTGAATGTAAACGATTTTCATTAATTGTTTAAACTTTTAAATATAATCGACACCTTTGAAATTTGATTTTATATCAATAAATGATCAAGATGGGAGATCATGGATGAAGCCATATAGGTATAACACCAACTTGTTTTCTAATGTCAAGCTTTTGGCTGCGTTTAACGCCTTTCTCAAGACTATTTAATTAAGAGCAATTTTTCTATTACAAGTTATATATATGAAAATCATGATTATTCAACAAACATACTTCAAAATCTATTTTTAAAAAACTTCATGATTGGCCTGAGCATGTAGTCCTCAGAAAATCCTTATTTGTATATCCCTCAGCTTTTTTCCCGCTGTTTTGAAAAACCCCACAAAATAATTTAGAAACATTTCACAACTGGTATGTAATTTCACAGTTTTCATCTTGGTGCGTAATCAAATCTGATTATGAAGTAAGCTCCTTAGACTAATGGCCTCTTATTCCGAACGAATAAAGTTAAAAATTGCCCAAAGGGCCGTAAGCCTGCCCGGATTTATGACGCGATTAAAACTGTTAAAAATTATTCAACAACTCGGCTTTAAACACCCTCGCACTCCAAAAATCATTATTTTTGTATATTTATTATTTTATTCAAAACCCATCATAAATGTCGAGATATGGTTATATATCGTGTATATGTGTTTTTGACAATTATGTTAATTATTTACGTAAAACAAAATGTGAAATTCTCAATGCATTCATGAATAAAGCTGTCAAAGCGCGTTCATTTTAAAGCCCGGTTCATCATCATATTCTGATTGTAGAATGTAATTTTATTTTTTGGATCGAATATAATCTAAACAAAAATATTTTCCTCAGCATGATTTACACTGGAGGAAAGTTCATAAAACGGCTTTAAGTTCGCAGATATTACTCGATGTATAAAGAAATTAGGTCCAATTAATTAAAGCTACGATGGCGCGGCCCTATGTATTTCATAATTTCAAAAAATAATGTTTAAATTAAAGTTGATTTGATTCAAACACTGATTTTCCTATAAAACATATAAACATATAAAAACAGTGAAATAATACCTAAAAAGGAGGATTCTGTTACGGTAGGGATGAATATGTAAAAATAACGATTTATTAAATTACTCTTTTCCATTTGCTTGGTTATTTTGAAATAATTGGTCTGCAGGAAAGCTTTATTTATTTTTAAACTTCACATAAATTAGATGTTTTTAATATTCATTCAACATGGTACAATAGTACATTAAAAAATAACTGGTTTATCGTTTAAAATAAGCGTAAGAGAGAAAGAAGTATTTTTAAGATATTAAGAGAATCAACTAGAAAAGAAGAACTAGAGAGGTTTTTTATCAGGGGAATCTGGATCGCAAAGGGTGGCTTTTCGAATAAGTCCTCCCGTTCTTTGCAACAAGTCGAACGACCGGAGTGTTTGATATTCTTAGGTTTGTAGAAAAGTTGTGGTTTTCAACATGTTTTTTTCCTTTCCTGTTCACTATTTTTCCATCGTTAACAAAACCCACGGAAGAATCAATACGACCAAGTTAAATATTGATTTTATAACTTAACCAAGTTTAAATTCTTTTATCTTTAAATATTTTAAATTCGATATGTTAATCAGTATCCTTTGGCCTTAGTAAACTGTTCTGTTTATTCAGTATGGCGTCAAAGGCATTCTTCAGACTTTCTACGTCTAGTTAGAAATGAACCAATAACAGTTTTATGAGGATGCCTGAAAACCGCGTCTTTGGTTTTTTTGCTCATTTTAAAGGTTATATCTTACGTGTAGAATGTGTGGTGTTTAATAATCATTTATTTATGACTATTTGGAAATCGTGAGATGCGTTAGGTTTTAGAAAAACGTTTTCTTTATCATGCCACGTTTCGTTCTTTATTGAGATCGTCTTCAGGGCCTGGGATTTATAAACGTTGTTTAAATTATACAAATACGTGTAGGATCTGAAAAATGATTTTATACATTGATAGGAATTTTTAGACTCATTCAAAATGAGTACAAATACTACAATCAATACAAATAATTTGGCACGATAAAGAAAATGTTTTTCTTAATCTACCTCATACAAGACGGCACATCACGATCTCCAAATAATCTTATATCCTAAGTTCGTTTTCTTCTGTATATACATGCCCTTTTCTGATTCTATTGACTTCATGCCAACCAACCTGCAGGTGTGTGATCGAAGACCTCGCTTCTGGCTGTAGTTCCGAAAGGCTGTATACAGCTTCTTTTACCCACTTTTATATTATTTATTAGTACGTAATCGATAACGGACTCCTCCCTTATGCTGATTAACGTCATCAACCATTATAAAAAATCTTGAGAGACTCATGAAAGAATCTTAAAAAAACGTCAAAGATGTAGCTACAAAACACTACTTAAATTTTATTTTTTTGACAGAAAGCAAGATTTTGATTTACGCATATATTTTCTAATGCTGGGATTTGGACCGGATTAGGCAATATTTATTTTAGGGTTAGGTACGGGTTAGGTTAAATTTAAGTTAGCATTAGGCTAACAAACGGGCTGATAAGTTGACTTTAAAGATTATTTGAAGATCGTGAAATATGGTCTGGTGTGACGTAAGACACATCTACGCAGAAAACAAACACTTTAAGCCCTGAAGATGATCTCAATAAAGATCGAAACGTTGGCACGATAAAGAAAATGTTTTTCTAAAACCTACGATCTACAAATAATCATATAACGGTCATTAAACACCACACATTAAGATTACATTTAAATACAGATTTGGCTAAGTTTAAGTAAGGATTAGGGAATATATCGAAAACACTATTTTCGAACTTAGGATATAAGATTATTTGGAGATCGTGATGTGCCGTCTGGTGTGAGGTAGATTAAGAAAAACATTTTCTTTATCGTGCCAAATTATTTGTATTGATTGTAGTATTTGTACTCATTTTGAATGAGTCTAAAAATTCGTATCAATGTATAAATTCATTTTTTCAGATCCTACATGTATTTATAATTTAAACAACGTTTATAAATCCCAGGCCCTGAAGATGATCTCAATAAAGATCGAAACGTTGGCATGATAAAGAAAATGTTTTTCTAAAACCTAACGCATCTCACGATTTCCAAATAGTCATAAATAAATGGTTATTAAACACGACATATTCTACACGTAAGATAAGCTTTAAAATGATCAAAAAAACCCAAAGACGAGGTTTCCAGACATCCTCATAAAACTTGGTTCATTTCTAACTAGACTTAGAAAGTCTGAAGAATGCCTTTAACACCATACTGAATAAACAGAACAGTTTACTAAGGCCAAAGGATACTGATTAACATATCGAATTTAAAATATTTAAAGATAAAATAATTTAAACTTGGTTAAGTTATAAAATCAATATTTAACTTGGTCGTATTGATTCTTCCGTGTGTTTTGTTAACGATGGAAAAATAGTGAACAGGAAAGGAAAAAAACATGTTGAAAACCACAACTTTTCTACAAATCTAAGAATATCAAACACTCCGGTCGTTCGACTTGTTGCAAAGAACGGGAGGACTTATTCGAAAAGCCACCCTTTGCGATCCAGATTCCCCTGATAAAAAACCTCTCTAGTTCTTCTTTTCTAGTTGATTCTCTTAATATCTTAAAAATACTTCTCTCTCTCTATGTAAGTGTAAATCTCTTACGCTTATTTTAAACGATAAACCAGTTATTTTTTTAATGTAATATTGTACAATGTTGAATGAATATTAAAAACATCTAATTTATGTGAAGTTTAAAAATAAATAAAGCTTTCCTGCAGAGCAATTATTTCAAAATAACCAAGCAAATGGAAAAGAGTAATTTAATAAATGGTTATTTTTACATATTCATCCCTACCGTAACAGAATCCTCCTTTTTAGGTATAATTTCATAATTATTATTTTACTGCTTTTATGTTTATATGTTTTATAGGAAAATCATTGTTTGAATCAAATCAACTTTAATTTAAACATTATTTTTTGAAATTATGAAAGAAATAGGGCCGCGGCATCGTAGCTTCAATTAATTGGACTTAATTTCATTATACATATCTGCGAACTTAAAGCCGTTTTATGAACTTTCCTCCAGTGTAAATCATGCTGAGGAAAATATTTTTGTTTAGATTATATTCGTTCCAAAAAATAAAATTACATTCTACAATCAGAATATGATGATGAACCGGGCTTTAAAATGAACGCGCTTTGACAGCTGTATTCATGAATGCATTGAGAATTTCACATTTTGTTTTACGTAAATAATTAACATAATTGTCAAAAACACATATACACGATTTATAACCATATCTCGACATTTATGATGGGTTTTGAATAAAATAATAAATATTCAAAAACGCAGGATTTAAGATTATTTGGAGATCGTGAGATGCCTTCTGGTAGATAGATAGATAGATAGATAACATGCTTTATTTACATTAAAAAGAAGCATTACATAATAAACAATACTAAAGCATTTTACAGCATGGATGCTTATCCGTCTGTCGGAAGTTGGCTGTTCTTTGTTTCAGGCGAGCGAAAAATAAAAAATAAAAATAAACTATATAATAATGGTAATAATAGAAAACTATAAGTAAAAACTAAATTATAAAAACTAGCTGATTTTAGATACAAAAAATTTCAGTCTAAACTCTAAATGTGAATATCTTATTATCGAGGTTCTTAAAAAACTACAGGAATTGTTTCAAATATATAATAAAAAGATTACGTTATGCTGGATGCCCTTTGATTCGGGGGTTTGCCACAACGAGACAGTGGATAAGCTGGCCAAGGCTGCTACCGAAAGTGGCGCTACTCTAGACATGTGCTATACTAAAGCAGATCGTTAAAAAAATATGTTCAGAAAAATGGCAAATTTTGTACAACTCTCCGGATGCTGGGAAAGATTATCCAGCTATATTTTCCAACATTCAAAAGGAACCCTGGTTTGCAGTCGGGGGTAAGGGTAAAGTGTTCTAATCCACTACATCTCGCCTTAGGGCAGGGCACGGTATATGTGGAGCATATTTGTACAAAATAAATCTATGACCCACCCCTAATTGTGCGATGAGGTCGAGGATCTGAAACACATAATTTTGATCTGCAATGAGTACGAAGTTCAGAGAGCTGACTTATTACGGAATATTGCTGGGTGTAAAAGTGTTGAACGGCTTTTCAACTTTGACACTTTAATTGCTACTAATGATGTAGATATATTTACTCATCTATTTGATTTTCTGGTATCATAGCACTGAAATTTAAATTAGAGGATTAGGCTTGGTTGGGTGTGGTGGTTGTGGTCGGGGGGTGAGTGGGGGTCATTGTCGGGGCGCTTGATTTTTATAAAGCCCTCTAGTCCCCGCTGCGTTGGCTTGGGCCGCTTTGGTAATCCTCCTGGCCCCTTTGGTCGTCTCCGCCTCATCTGGTTTCATATAATTATTTCTTTGGCCAATGCATAAATTAAGGTCAGAAAAAAAAGATTATTTGGAGATCGTGAGGTGCCGTCTGGTGTGAGGTAGGTTAAGAAAAACATTTTCTTTATCGTGTCAACTTATTTGTATTGATTGTAGAATTTGTACTCACTTTGAATGAGTCTAAAAATTCCTATCAATGTATAAATTCATTTTTTCAGATCCTACATGTATTTGTATAATTTAAACAACGTTTATAAATCCCAGGCCCTGAAGATGATCTCAATAAAGATCGAAACGTTGGCACGATAAAGAAAATGTATTTCTAAAACCTACATATAACGGTCATTAAACACCACACATTAAGATTACATTTAAGTACAGATTTGGCTAATTTTAAGTAAGGATTAGCGAGGGCTTGTATTTATTATTTGGTATGGTACGGAGTATAGAGTTTTAATTTTTTTTTAACGGATAAAATATTCGTCGTTGAAGAAGGCAAAGCAGCTATCTTTGTTTAAGGGAAGGAGCAAGCCAGGCTATCTTTTTGGGAATACGGATTAGGATAATTTAAGGTTAGGTTAATCTGGTTACGTGTTACAAACTAATGTTTTTCCTTCAAGCGGAGAAAATTTTCGCCTCCGAAAAGCGCGAATAAGTCAAGATGTGATAAGGTTGGCGATAGTTTAGGTAACTTTGGGGTTAGGTTTAGGGATCAGTTCGGTTAAATTTATATTAGCTTTAGGGATATGGACGGGTTAGTTAAGGCTTAGGTTACCGTTGGTGTAAAAGACGAATTAGGTTAAGTTTAGGTTAGGTTTAGCGATAAGGTCGGGTTAGATTAGGTATGATTAAAAGTAATTGTTATGTTTGTTTTCCAAGCGTAACTTGTATCCTAACCTCTAACAGCCTACTATTTAATAGGTTAGGGGATGTATCTATTAAGAATGAGAATTTAAGGAAGGTCAGAAATTAACAAAAGAAATGTATTGTTCTGATTTAATTAATGCGTATTTAAAAATAAAATAACGCGTATACAAAAAACAGCTGGTCAATTCATGGCTGCCATGTTGGTTACCTACGCCCTAACGGATAGCATTGTGACTACATTTTTGACCTACCCTTTAACATTGGCCCTGGCCTGTTAGATCGAGCAATGTTAACTAGCCGATTTTTCCAAGTCTACGTTATCATTTTTCCCGATCTAACAGGACCTAACAGAGTTAACACAGAGATCGAGAATACCCCTGATTTGTTGAATTTCGTGAAAATAGTAGTTAATGAATCCCTCCCCACCGTGGAACCTAAACATTGTAGCGTCAAAGACTAAACAGATAGCACTCAACCAGCATGAACCAACTATATCCTGTATTACAATTAATTAAGGTTTTTAGTTGAGATAAAAAAGTCAATGGCACGAGCGGGATTCGAACCCACGATCTTCGGCTAGATACGCCGCTGCTCTACCACTTGAGCTATCGTGACCTCGATCCACTCGGGCACTAACTTCCCATCTCCCCCCAACTTTTTGCCATTTTTGAAGGAGGGAAAATTCAAAAGGTGGGGTTGAGATGGGAAGTTAGTGCCCGAGTGGATTGAGGTCACGATAGCTCAAGTCGTCGAGTAGCTGCGTATCTAGGCAAAGATCGTGGGTTCGAATCCCGCTCGTGTCATTGACATTTTCATCTCAACTAAAAACCGTAATTAATTGTAATATATTAATTGGTCAAGCAGACGGAAATTAGTAAATTTAAGGAATTATATCCTGAATTTTCTTATGTAATTATTCAGGTACAAAATAAATCATTTTTTCTTAAAACAGTCATTTTTATTGACGTGTTGGTAATTATATCACTATCGGTAAAATGAAATTTTATTATGAAATGTTATTTTTTGTACTTGATACGGAGAAATATAACCAGCGTTTGTAAACTTGTCGTTTTGGCACGTTGGTATCTTCTGTTTTTTACTGAGGAGTTGTTGGATAGTGGCAGCAATTTTCTCCTTATTTGATTTGGAAAAAAAGAGAATTGGTTGCTTTATCTTGAAATGTAAGGCAGTAAGTCTCCATTGAATGCGAGCTACGCTAACAACCCGGCTAACATTGGCTCTTTTCGCCTCTTTTCAGGCCGGGAGAGGCCGGAGCCCAACCCCGGGGCAGTATATCCTACAATAAACACCCTTTGGACGGGGCCGGCGTTATCGTCTCATAAAAACTGATAAAGAGCCATTTTCCGCTTCCAGTAAATCTTGCAACCGCCCTCTAAAGGTCGGACAATTATTTTAACCAGCGACAAATCTAACTGAAACTTCCGTGGTACGTGAACTGAGCACGGTGATTTGATATAAGATACAGTTATTACGTGATCGGGACTAAATTGGAATAGTCTTTCCACAAATAGTAGTGTTAAAAACTTTTTCTTAGATATACAAACTTCATGTTGTGATAGATACAACATAAATTCTATGAAAGAAGAAAACCCAGCCATATTTCATAAAAACATTTACACATTTTCTTAAACACAAGTTTTTTGAAAAGGACATGCGGTGCTTCCTTGTTTGTATTCGATTTTCATTTTCATTCATTTAACTCAGGAGTTAAAAATGAGGTTATTGGGAAAATGATTCAACAGAATTTAATGTTCCTAAAGAAAAATTTAACTTAAAAATGAAATTATTCAGAAATCTCCGCATCTAACGATTTCTGAATAATTATCGATTAACGGTCACTAATCACCACACATTAACGATGAAAGGTTTTTTATTATAACTATTAAACAAATAATAGAATATGCTACTTTAAAAAAGTATATGTAAATATTTAAAACTTGTGGTAATTTGATTACAAAAAAAAATGATAGCTGCTGTAGAAGTAAAGACAAGGAAACTTGACAATCTCATTAAAAATATTATCAATAATGCACCTTAAAGTCGTTTGTGTCTTTTTGTCGCTAACAAATTAAAAATAATTTAAATTAATAATTCTTTTTAACTTAGATCTTGATTTGTTCATGTTAAAAAGTATAATTAATTAAATTAATTAATACGGAAAATTATGACTACAAAATAGATAAGGATTAATATAATAAATATAATGACGATGTTAAACAAGTAATAAAAAATAACAAGAAACAAGAAGACAATGAATAAATATTAAGTCGTGAAATAACCGATAAATATATGATTTACAATATAATCATAAATAATTTTATGTTAACTACTGCAATTGTGGAAAGGAATATAATTTAATAATTTTCAAATTTTTACATAATATAGTTAGGTAACGCGTGAATTGCCTGGACTAAAATAGTGAGTAGAAATATTTTGATTGAATATAAAAAATATTTTTTGCATTGCATAAATTCACTTTTTTCCACATCCTACAACTTGTCAAATTTCATAAAAACTTCTTCATCTAATATGCTTTACAAGATTTTTTTTTGGCCTTATGATCTATGCATATTAACCATGGTGACGAATTCTTGTATGTGTGTTCATATTTGAGGGGGGTTATTGTGAAAAAAGGGCCAGAGGCGACGGTGGGAATTGAACCCACGACCACGGGGTCTATGAGCCGAGAGTCTCTCACGCTAACCACTCGGCTACCGCGGTCCCCATGCTTTACAATATGTGTTTGTGAAATTTGACAAGTTTTAGGTATTTTTTGTAACCTCAGTAGAACATGTCCAACGTCCACATCCTAAATGTATTTGTTAAATGTAAACATTGTTTGTAAATCCCAGGCCCTGAAGATGATCTCAATAAAGATCGAAATGTTGGCACGATAAAGAAAATGTTTTTTTGAAAACTACATCACCAGACCGCATCTCACGATTTCCGAATAATCATAGTTCACAAAATTGACACGATTTTAACAATTTCACATATGTTTTATTTAATTGTGTAAGTAATAACTTGCATATTTACAATAAAAAAACTATATCAATTATTATTGAGGTTCAACTCATGGAAAAAGTCATATGCAGTGAGCAGTAGAATTTAAAATATCAGGATATATTCGAGATTAAAATTAAAACGTTTTTGTGGATATAGATTTGGCCACAATCGTCCTTATCGGACTTAGACTGAAACCGCAATATTGCTTGTTGGTTTTATATTAAAATCTTGATGGAATTTTGGAATCCTTTCCTATAATTAATTACCTAATTATAATTTTGCAACAAAGTTTATTATTTCGTTTAAAAATATAAAATTGAACATAAGGAAAGTTAAAAAAAAACTCTTATTTCTTTAATAATGGCTGTAATTCAGGTAATACTACCCTTTGCACTTTTGCGTTATGGGTCCCCAGGAGCTCCTTTTACAGGCAAATGACCTCCTTGGAAGGAATTGTACCTGAATAGGATTGCCGAAAAGTAAAAGGGGACACACGCGGAGCAAGTAATTTAAAATATAAATTAATATCTCTCGGCCTGTTTTCTGGAAAGTCACACAAGAATGTCGTTCATTTATAATCTTCAAGAGGACGACGTGGCTTCGCATTCCTAATCTTTTTCCGCGCAATTCATCATCCGACCGTGTGGGGGAAGGACTGGGAGATGAAACTGAGCCGAGGGAAGGAGGGTTTAATGGGACATTAAATAATAATGCGACTGATAGTGCCCTCCTTTTTAATTACCCTTAGCATAACAAAGGAGATCTCATTAGCGAAAAGACCGAAAAGCAGTTTTTTTCCAGGTTACCTCCAATTAGACACTTTCAGCTTTTCTTTCAGAGAACTTTTGGTTCTAAATCTCTTGTAAACCAAGAAAAAATGGCTTGTCCAAAACCTCAGTCACTTAATTCTTAAAAAAGCATAAAAACATTTAAAAACACTTAAATAAATCACAATAATCGTGTTAGTAAAACTTGGTTCTAGCAATTTTTCGCATTAACAATTTTTAGATTTCAACATTTTTTTTCGCAGAATGAGCATCGTAAATAATTTAATATATAATTTTTAGTAGATGATGGGGTTTGGTCTGCGAGTTGGCGAACTCATGTTGAACCTGCACACGCAGCAAAACGCGTTTCGGCATTACGCCATCTTCAGTGAAAAACTGTCTGTCATTTAGTCTGAGTGGGGTTTATATAGTATTGCGTCCGTCGCTTNATAGAATTTTTCAGTCAAATGAAACTTTTTTAAAATCAAATGAAACATTTTTCAATAAAATGAAACTTTTTTCAACCAAACGAAACCATTTTCAATAAAATGAAACTTTTTTCAACCAATGAAACCTTTTTTCATCAAATGAAACTTTTTTTAAATCAAATGAAACATTTTTTCAATCAAATGTAACTTTTTTCAACCAAATGAAACCATTTTCAATCTAATGAAACTTTTTTTTCAGCTAAATGAAACTTTATTTAAATCAAATGAAACTTTTTTCAAACGAAATAAAACCATTTTCGATCACATGAAACTTTTTTCAATCAAACGAAACCTTTTTTCATCAAATGAAACTTTTTTCCAATCAAATGATACATTTTTCAATCAAATGAAACTTTTTTCAACCAAATTAAACCATTTTCAATCAAATGAAACTTTTTTTCAATCAAATGAAACTTTTTTCAACCAAATGAAACCATTTTCAATCAAATGAAACCTTTTTCATCAAATGAAACATTTTTTCAATCAAATGAAACCATTTTTCAAGCAAATGAAACCTAAAACCTAATGATAATAATTATGTAGAGGAATAAATAAATGGCATTATAGTACTAACAATAATATCATATTAATAATAATGTTCCTTTATATATAATCTTCCTATATTGAATTTGTTGAATTTGAATTACAAAACGTTAAATACCTTTTTGAGGCAATAAAAATGTATGTATAAATTACTAACATTTGAATTACTTGTGGCCGTTTATAAAACTTGAAAAAAGGTTTCATTTGCTTGGAAAAAGGTTTCATTTGATTGAAAAAAAGTTTAATTTGCTTGGAAAAAGGTTTCATTTCATTGAAAAAGTTTCACTTGACTGAAAAATACTATATCTCCAGAAGTTCACTACGATTTAAAATCCAAGATCCCAGGAAAGCCCGATACAAATTAAGCTTTTTTCCTACAGCCCTTTATGGATAACATAATTGCGTGTTTTTAAATGAAAATGTTGGCCGTGCTAACAAACTCTTACTTGTTTTTTAATGTTCGTTTTTTTCGCTATATATATTTGTTCTATTTTTTTCAATTTAGGCCTAATTAACGCTATTTAAATTTCTAATTATCTTGTTTGCCTTTTCATTATAATTTAACATACAAAAAGTAGGTGTTTTTTAATTATGCATTTTTTTTATTATTTGACAAATTTTTAGTTTGTTAAACAAAGATTAGGAAAACTACCAGTAAATTGAGTTAAAAGATAATAACTAAGCTTCCTGCTGAGAGTAGAACTATTTTTTTCAAAATGTGATTATCAAGTATAACTAGGTCATTTCAGCCTCCAACGTAATCAGCCTTCCTATTTACATACCTTTCGCTCAGTTAGGGGGTGGTGTACTGGCTATTCCTCCATCCCCTTAAACCCCACCTATATAACTACCTTAATAGAGTGTCGACGGGGTACGCAATATTCAGTAATTTCACACCACACATTCACGTTAATAAATACATTCACTTTTGTCTCACGTTAGGAACAAAAACCTAATGTTACTGTACACATTAGAATAGCCCTTTTTTCTACAAGAATCGTAAATGGGGGCCTAGATAGTCGCTGACGTTCTCATACTCGACTACCTACACGCTGTCTATAAAGAGCCATGCGTTTTTCAATTAGGTGGGACCAATTGAGAAACCTTTATTAGGCGGACACATAGGCGGTCGTTGGTCCAAAAGAAAGTGTCCGTCGGTCACCCACGCATGAAATATTCTAAACCGGGTTCGAAAGATGACCCTTCTTCTACGAGTCAGATTCTCCGATCAAATGTGTTGACGTATTTGGTTAAAAACTAATTGATACGTATTATTAGAGAATTTTGATTTATGAATGTACCTAACTGCCGAGAGATTATTGTATGAAAGGACCACTTTCGCAAAATTGTATGCAGGATGAAATGAAATCGTGCTGATCGAATGAGAATCGAGCTTTTAGATCCATTTAATCCCGGAATTGGTGAATTTTACGACCCGTTGATCAAACAATCGGTCTACTTCTGCAGCTGATCAATCCGTTCGGCGGGGATATTAATAAGTTGCACATAAAGGCTGCTGTTGCTGTGCTCGTATTTCTATTGGGTCGCAATCGGTTTTCCACTCCATTTCAGCGGGCCCTTTGATGGAGTTTATGGATTCGTGTCGGGAATTTCAATTATCCCGGATGAGACGCGGGAACAAGGACAAGGATTCCGGTCGTGTGTGCGTATCGGCCTATCGCCGATTCAGCACTCGTGACGCATAAGGCCGTTTGCATGTAAAACCTCGACTCGGCTTGAAATTCAACGTGTCAGATTGGTGGTCCATTTCGACCGAGAAAGCACCAAACATAGATATAACTTCAATTCACATACAGGGTGAATTGCTACTCGTGCTACAAACTTCTCCAGTAGATTCTTCACCCTAAAATGAACAAAAAAGTTCATATTGTCCATGGTCCGATTCTCAACCATTTCAGAGTAATTTCGCTTTTTATCGATTTTGAAAGATATCACGTCCTGGCGTCGGAAAATCGTGATATCTTTTAATCTAAACATTTCTCTTAAAATCTATAAGCACCGTTGAAATCCCCGTTAATTTTTAGAGAGAATCAAAATCATAATTCCATTGAAATTTTTTAATTTAATTTAATGCCCATTTAGTATGTAATGCTTAAGAAGTTTACAAACAGCTAGAAGGTCAAGGAAGAAAGACCCAAACGTTTTGCCACCTTCATCTTCTTATTGAAAAATTAACGGGGATTTCAACGGTGCTTATAGATTTTAAGAGAAATGTTTAGATTAAAAGATATCACGATTTTCCGACGCCAGGACGTGATATCTTTCAAAATCGATAAAAAGCGAAATTACTCTGAAATGGTTGAGAATCGGACCATGGTCAATATGAACTTTTTTGTTCATTTTAGGGTCAAGAATCTACTGGTGAAGTTTGTAGCACGAGTAGCAAGTCACTCTCAAACATTAGCAATCCTTGAACCACCATTTTTTCTCTTTTTGTCATCAACATCTTGGTCTCACAACCACTAAATAAGAAAATGACGAGTGCGTTGGAAGCGTTATTAAATCAGGTAGTTTTCCTCAAATTTGCTGCCTTCTGAGACTAAAATTAGAAACTCTGGATTACTTTATACACTTTCCGATTTACACAATTTTCCACTCTTTTTGTAGTTCTGGCTGAAATAAAACACAAAAAATTAGCCCAAACATTTTGCCACCGTCATCTTCTTATTGAAAAATTAACGGGAATTTCAACGGTGCTATTAGATTTTCAGAGAAATGTTTAGATTAAAAGATATCACGATTTTCCGACGCCAGGACGTGATATCTTTCAAAATCGATAAAAAGCGAAATTACTCTGAAATGGTTGAGAATCGGACCATGGACAATATGAACTTTTTTGTTCATTTTAGGGTGAAGAATCTACTGGAGAAGTTTGTAGCACGAGTAGCAATTCACCCTGTATATTGTACTTAGTATCATGATCTAAATTTAACATAAAAAGCATTAGAAACGACATTTTAATGTTTAGGTAACGAATCATTTAAAATTTATTTTAACGATTTTTTCCATTTTTCATACTGTTTTTTAATTTTATAATAAACTATGAGGTATATCATAAACAGGTATTAAGACAGAAATCTGACTGAAAACAACCATCATAAAGGGCATATAAGGATGTTAAAACTGGTATTACTTCGGAATGTAAAAAATGAAGTTCAAGGGACAATATGCAACTGGATTCTTTGGGTGAGGTTCATTCCCATTCTCGCAGTCAAACAACCAAGATTTATGAAAGTGTCATATTAAATTCTTTCAATTCTCAAGGTTCCTTGGAAGTGTTTTTTATAAATATTACTTCACTATTGATGCGATATTAATGACTCAGAGCGTCTTTCTTTTGCACGAGAAGTACTGCAAAACCTATGATTTGGGTAAATGTTATTTTTTGGATGAACGCAAATTGAATTGAAGTCTCATAAATAGAAATTGTCTAAAACTCAATGAGGAATTAAAAAATATAATTGTAATTTTTTGCCAATCAGATAGCCTCCAAAACGTATAAAAAAATTAGCATAAACAATGAGATTCTCCTAACAAGAAATGCACAATAAAGTGGCTTATTTATTTTACCAAAAAATTCCTACAGAAACACTATTGAACCCAAATTGAAATGCTGATTACTACAATAGAATTCATATTTTTAAAAAGTTATCACTATAATTAAAAAAAGTTCCTCGAAATGTCAGAAAAGCGGCGTTTTAAAGATAACCATATTGTGAACATTTAATGGGCGCAGTGGTTATACCATCACGCACGACTTGCGAGTCTTTCCGTTAACCAACACACAACGCCGTTAAAGTACATCATATGAACTAAATATAATACTTATTAAATGAAAAGCATAGACAATATTGTTACATATTTGTCAGTAATCGTTAACATAAAAAAATAACGACTCAGTTATTTTTTTTAAAATAATTATATATTATTTTGTTTGAATGGACAAGCCCTGATGTATGAAAGGGAAAAATGAAAATATATTCTTTCATATTGATGCTTTATGTAACCTATAAGCACTTGCCTTCTATCGTATAAACATGAACCATCAAATCGGAAATTAAGCATTCTTAAAATGTAAATAGGATTTTAATTTAAAAAAATATTATACCAAAGAACTGGTTATTGCCGGTCAAATGACTTATTTTACATTCTAATAATGTCATAAATACGATTACAAATTAAATCGCAACAGGTTGTAGCATCTAATTCTAGAAGGGTTTTTCTACTGAACCATAGACATCTTTCTAGGTCATCTTTATCTCTTCTTCTTCTTCCCTACACTTAATGCTTTTATATTTGTTCGTTTGCAAATTAAATCACGTGTTTTTTTAAATTTAATCGGTTTTGATCAGGAAAAATGTTCGATTAGTTTGATACTTTCATTAATGGATACATTTTTCTTCAATAGTAGGAAACCTAGGGGTGTCGGTGGCCGCAACGGTTTAGACGTTGACTGTAAGGTAAAGGTCCCGGGTTCGAATCCACCGGCCCTGCATTCGATAAAAAGATTTTTCATAATGGTTTTATCATTTTCAAGATCTAAAGTTTGTATGTTAATCTAATCTATTACAGTTCTCGACTTAGAAGAGTTTTATATTATTATATTAATCCGGAAATATATTTAGTAGTCATAATGTAGAATCTATTATATCAATTATTTATATATTTTATTTTTAAAAAGCGAAAAATTTATCACTTTAATTTAAGAAAGTTCAAATCTATATTTCAGTATAAATCAAATTTAACCTATGAGGAAAGGATGCAGATTAAACGTGAATTTTCCTTAAAGATAAATTTGTAGAAAATCTCTAAAAAATGAAAATAAGAATGAATTAGTTAAAAAATGAGTACGAGTTCTTTTTTTAAAAAAAAACAAAAACATTTTGAATAATTTATTTTGAAATATTTTAATATATATGATATATTGTACATACGACCTATGACAAATTGGATAAAAAGTCATAAAACTTTAACATTTCTACGCTTTTTAAAAATATTTATTTTATATATTTAGTTACTGTATTAGAATCAGTTTGGTAACAGCTTCTTAAAATAAGTTTGGAACATCTCAACCCCCTAGAAACCGCCAGAATTTAACCGCATTGTTTGGCAAGAATGCCACTAACAAGCTTCCTTACATCTTCTCGTTAATGTTGATAAATAAAGTAAAAGTGGTTAACCAATCATTAGCGATTAACATGTCTGTTAATTGAACTGGCGTGTAAATACGAACCGGTCGTAGTTTTCTTGCCGTTGTGATTTAATTTTAAAGAATCAATTATTTTAAAAGCATTTTCGTAGCGAAAACACCCAACTGCGCTATGAGTTTTTTAATGAAACATTTTCAATTTATTTATTTTATTCACGGTGAAAAAAAATTTCCCCGTTACATTATGTAAAATATTTTTTTTTATTATTTTCCCTGTTACGTTGTTGTTTTTTTCGGCAGGAAATTGGCTTGTTGAAATTTTAACAACTATATTTTTAAAGCTGTTTATCTAAAACGTTTTCGAGAACGCACCTGTCCAATCCTCAACCAATATTCCAAACATACAATCTAATTTTGATAGAAAATTGTCGCTACAGTATGCGTTGTACCTGATCGGTTTAAATATTATCATTTCACCCTGATTGTCTTTATTAATTATAAATAGGTATATAAAGTTAGGTTATATTGAGACAATATTAAAGGTTGAACTGTTATTACATTTAAATATTTTCATTGAAAAGTATCGTATGTTGGTCGTAAAAATATTTACAATCTTTTTTCATTAATTAGTAAATTGAAGCTAATTAATGTTACGTTTCAAAACTCTGAAATACAATAAAAAGTCGTATATTTTTCGTTAAAAACTTTTCAAGTTTGGAAAGCATTTAGTAAAATACACGGAAAAATGTGTGTTTGGTTGGACTGTAATCTTTCTGATTTTATCAGTACAAGAAGATCTTCCTGGTAGTTTTAACAATATCATATCAAAGGCAAAAGGCTGAGTGCCAGTACGTGTGAAAACGAATTTGTACGGGATGGAGCAAAGGACTTATCGTGGAATTGGTAATTACTTACAACTGAGTTTCTAAACTATGAGGCATGTCACAAAGAGGGACCAAGAGAAAAAAACCTGTCATAAAGAGCGTATAAAGAAATTAAAACTGGTATTACTTCGGAATTTCAAAAATGAAGTTCAAGGGACAATGTGCAACTGGATTCTTTAGGTGAGGTTCATTCACATTCTCACATTCTAACAACCAAGATTTATAAAAGTGTCATAATAAATTCTTTCAATTCTCATGGTTTCTTGGAAGTGTTTTTATAAACATTACTTCATTATTGATGCAATCGCTCAGAGCGTCTTTTTTTTGTTCAAGAATACTGCAAAACCTTTGTGCTTTGGAGAAATGTTATTTTTTGGATGAAAGCAAATTAAATTCGGGTCCGATAAAAGGAAATTGGTTAAAACACAATTAGGAATTAAAAAAATATAAATGATACTTTTAACCTATCAGTTAGTTTTGAAAGAATTACAAAAATTTATCATAAAATAATGAGCTTCTCCTAACAAGAAATGCACAATAAAGCAGCTTCTTTATTTTACAAAAAAATTCCTACAGAAACACTTTGAACCCAAATTGAAATTCTGATTACTACAATACAATTCATATTTTTAAAAAGTTATCACTATAATTAAACATAGTTCCTCCAAATGTCAGAAAAGCGGCGTTTTAAAGATAACCATCCTGTGAACATTTAATGGGCGAAGTGGTTATACCATCACGCACGACTTGCGAGTCTTTCCGTTAAGCAACACACAACGCCGTTAAAGTACATCATATGAACTAAATATAATACTTATTAAATCAAAAGCATAGACAATATTGTTACATATTTGCCAATAATCGTTAACATAAAAAAATAACGATTCAGTTAATTTTTTTAAATAATTATATATTATTTTGTTTGAATTGACAAGCCCTTATGTATGAAAGGGAAAAAGGAAAAAGGAAAAATATCTTATAAATCCCATTAAAAAACAAACAAAATAAAAAATTAAAATTGTATTTTATAAAAATATTTTTTTTTTATTTTTTTTTTAATTATTATATTTCTTCTTTGATATAGATGCTTTATGTAACCTATGAGTACTTGCCTTCTATCATATTAACATGAACCATCAAATCGGAAATTAAGCATTCTCAAAAAGTAAATATTATTTTAATATAAAAAAATATTATAGGGATGAACTGGTTATTGCCGGTCAAATCACCTATTTTACATTTTACTAATGTCATAAATACGATTACAAATTAAATCGCAACAGGTTGTAGCGTCTAATACTAGAAGGGTTTTTCTACTGAACGACAGTACTGACATCTTTCTAGGTCATCTTTATCTCTTCTTCTTCCCTACGCTTAATGCTTTTATGTTTGTTTGTTTGCAAATTAAATCATCTCTTGTTTTTTTAAAATTTAATTGGTATTGATCAGGAAAAATGTTCGATTAGTTTGATACTTTCATTAATGGATACATTTTTCTTCAATAGTAGAAAACCTAGGGGCGTCGGTGGCCGCAACGGTTTAGGCGTTGACACGGCGCTCATCACTGTAAGGTAAAGGTCCCGGGTTCGAATCCACCGGCCCAGCATTCGAACCCGACATACTTACAAATGGGTTTTTTTTAAACACCGGCACCCCGAGGGTTGATATAACCTCTGCTGTTGCGAACCCTCGTAAAAAAAAAAAAAAAAAAAATCTGTATCCTAAGTTTCAATTAGTATAAAATAAGCTTATCCACATCGATCAACCTATATTTATCTGCAAAGACGGATAAAACTAACATTTTTCATAATTTATAAGGTTTCGAGGTCCGGTTGTCCAAATAAATTATTTTCAATTAATTAATCTTTAATTGAGGTTTCTGTTGGGACAAAAATAATGGTTGTATCATTTTCAAGTTCTAAAGTTGGTATGTTAATATAATCTATTACAGTTCTAGACTTAGAAGAGTTATTATATTAATCCGTAAATATATTTAGTAGTTATGATGCAGAATCTATTATTTCAATTAATTATACATTTTATTTAAAGTTTTGAAAAAGCTAGTGTCACGAGCGCGATTCGAACCGACGGCCTTTTTCTAATTGCGCAATGAACCCTCGTTAGAAAAAAGAAGAGAAAAGTAGGAAACCGGTTAATCTTGATCTTGAGGTGTAGCGTATTTAATCGATCCTTACAGCCGGAAAGTAAATATGATCTGATCGTTTCGCCCGGATAACAGAGGCCTATTGTACACCGTTTCCGCGTGGCAATAAGAGAGAAATTCTACACTCATCTTTTAACTCTTTCTTAATGTTAATTCTTAACTGAGCCTGAAAAAGGAATCAGATGGGCGATAGGCTTGGGGAAAATTAACGCGATTTACGCTTTTCCGGGAAACGGGGTTTCATTCTGGAAACCTGAACTCTATTATTTTCTTGGATCATTTGGTCTGTTAGGCCAATTCACCGGGTTTGCCTGTTCTCGGTGTTCTTAGAAACGGGCGCGATTTTGGGATATCGATATTTTTAACTGGCGCAAATAATAAAACTTTTTAGTTATTTGAGGGTTTGATTGTAAATTAAAACCCTACGTCTCAATTTTCTGCAATTTACCCTTTTGCAATCTTATTTCGCATAGTCAACTAAGGAAAGAAATTTTCCAGAAAATAATGAACCATTATTTTGTGAGAGGTTAATTCAAATGCCTGACATGCTTCAATAAATTTAATTTACCTTAGAATTAATTAAGGTTTTTAGTTGACATGAAAAAAAGTTAATGGCACGAGAGGGATTCGAACCCACGACGTTCGGCTAGATACGCCGCTGCTCGACCACCTGAGCTATAGTGACCTCGATCCACTCGGACATCAACTCCCCATCTCAACCCCACCTTATGAATTTTGAGATGGGGAGTTGATGTCCAAGTGGATCGAGGTCACTATAGCTCAGGTGGTAGAGCAGCGGCGTATCTAGCCGAAGGTCGTGGGTTCGAATCCTTCTCGTGCCATTAACTTTTTTTCATCTCAACTAAAAACCTTAATTAATTGTAAAGTATTAATTGGTCAAGCGGACCACGAAATTAGTGAATTTAATTTACCATTGAAAGTGAGAAAGAGGAGCGAGAGAGAGAGAGAAAGAGGGACGGAGGGAGAGAGAGAGAGAGAGAGAGAGAGAGAGAGAGAGAGAGAGAGAGAGAGAGAGAAAGAGAGAGATGGTGTGAAAAAGAGAGAGAGAAACTATCACGAAATAGGTTGAAGGTGTTGGTAGAAAAATCCTTTCAAGTCATCCCAGATTTCCTCAATTGGGTGCCATTTTTGCGTTTCCTGTTGAGAGTGCCAGTGAGATTGTGTTGTTTTATGTTTATAAATATAAAACAGCACAATCTCATTGGCGCTCTCAACACGAAACGCAAAAATGGCACACTTACACAGAAGACAAACACTTTGAGTGCGTCGAAATACTTTGATTGAATATAAAAAATATATTTTGCATTGTATAAATTCACTTTTCCACATCCTAAATGTATTTGTTAATGTAAACAATGTTTGTAAATCCCAGGCCCTGAAGATGATCTGAATAAAGATCGAAACGTTGGCACGATAACGAAAATGTTTTTCTGAAACCTACATCACACCAGACCGCATCTCACGATTTCTGAATAATTATCGATTAACGGTCGCTAATCACACACGTTATTTAAAAGATCCAAAACCTTTTGTATATTACAATCTCATTAGTAGGGCTCTTATACTACTGTCATTGATGCTGTATATGTATAAAGATGAGGGAATACTAAGGTTTAAAGTAGATTTATACATGAGGAAAGGAAATCTGGTAAAAAATGAAGATAAGAGCAGAAAAGGAAAACCCTATAGAAGATCCATTGTTGTTTTTGCAATTTCAATCGTATAAATGAAGACCTGACTAAAATCTAACTATAATACTGATGATGATGAATTAATAGGAATTATTTGCCTTGATTATTTAAACAAAATCTAGCCCAAACATTCTAAGATATTTTTTTGTGTGCGATGAAAAATATATTTGCTGTTTTGCTATTTCAAATTGTATTCCATCAGTTATTTGGTAACTTAAGATACTAAGAAAATTCACTTTTTTGATCGGAATACTTGACCGAAATTTATAATTCTTTATTCGTAATAATAATAAATAATTTATCTTCGTATCGAAGTCTTTTATCAAGCCTAAGAGCATTTGGAAAAATTCAACTATATCTTTCAAAAATTGGACTTTTCACCTGGGAAGTTTTGAATCGAAAAGAGCAGAGAACTGCTGAACTTAATACCGACAACTTAAACTAACTCGAAAAGGGGTAAAGTCACCTTGGAGTTGTTCGAGCGTTTCTGAAAGATTCGGAGTGGAATAACCCCGGATGGTAAGTACACACTAAAATTTCACCACGGCAAATAAAACAATACAAAACCTTTGGTTGTCGTGTTTCTTTTTACGATTAGAATTCCTGACATTTTAAATTAAGAGTCGATCATCCTTTAGTTTTAATAATGCAGGAATTTAACTCATTAGTTTAATTTATCTTGTTGGAATGTACCTTATTTTCGAAGTTGAATTGAGGTAAACCTTTAAAAGATGTAATCGTCGATCCTGTTGGCAATGTTTCACAATAGACCACGGTTGTTGGCTCGAGGCGAACAGGTCACTAATTACCGGAGAGAGAGAATCGTAAATCTTTCATATCCAACACTCCCATTCTGGATCGGTGGAAGCCGGCCGAGCCTATCCGCAAGTACGAGATCCCCAATCTTCACAAACCCTCCCGGCCAATCAAGTTTACCATTTGTTACGATTTACGTGATAGACTGAGCAATTTTAATCTAGGCTTCGAGTAATTTCATTAATTTCTTATTGTTTTTTAGGAAGTGCGTGTCCTCGAGGGAGCAATCGTGGTTCCATTTCGTACGATGATTATTTGTCAAGATTAAAAAGCAGGTTGAACAATTTTAATGTATTGAATGAATACGTTTCCGATAAGTTTAATACATAGAAAAAAACAATATGCTTATAATTGGCTTTGAACTGTGTCAATTGACCCTGGGTTATAAGTTGTTCTACCAAATTTTATTTCTTACATCTATCAAACGTAAAAAAACTACTTTGTATAAATAATCAATATTTACTAGCTAAAACAGCTTTGTTTTATATAGTTGCAGTGAGTCGTGAGTTATTTTACACAATTATTGAAGTTAATGATATATTTCGTAAAAGGGGTTGTAATGTATCCCCTTCGAATCTCACCATCTTATCTTCGATCTTGAAATAAAGTACGCCCTTAAAAGATATTAATGTTGGCACCCTAAGCTTTTCTTTCAATCCCAGCCAAAGAGTACAGTTTTATGGAATCCACTTATCATGACACTCGCTCATCTTTCACGAAAATGAATTCGTTATTTTTTTGTAAATACTACTGATTTCCACGATCACAACAATGAATATATTTTTTAACAGAGTGGGTTAGTATGCCCGGTTTATTTTCTGCTAAAACTATTGGTAAACTCTGTTTTGGTTTTGACGGATTTAAATCACTATTATTTGAAGAAAAAAATGTGATTTAAAGAAAGAAAAAATTCGCGATAATTTTTAATGTATATTAAATAAAAGGCAGAGATAAAAATACAGAGTGTATACAAAAAAACATATGGTACAAAGGGGAGATTTATAGGTATTTTAGGTATAGTTTGTAGCACGACAGAACGAAAAATGGAACGTTGCAAAAAGGATAACGAATTGAAAGTAAAATAAATTCATTAGAGTTCGTGGTCCGATTCACCAAATAACTTTTTTCAATTAATTAATCTTTGTGTAAGGTATTGGTTGAGATAAAAAAGTCAGTGTTACGAGCGGGATTCGAACCCACGACCGTCGGCCAAATACGCCGCTGCTCTAACGTGCTCTACGTCACGATAGCTCAAGTGGTCGATTAACGGCATATTTAGCCGAAGATCGAGACGGTTCGAATCTCGCTCGTGACTCTGACTTTTTCATCTCAACCAAGATCTTACATAAAGAATAATTAATAAATTTTCTAAACACCCCCTCTTTTCCAATAACGTTTTCATTATAAATAGATATAAGGGCATTCTTTGTAAATCCAATTAATTTAGTTAATGAAGCATTTTTCAAAATTTAATTTCAGTCACAATTAAATGAGCATCAATCAAGATTTTTAAAATTAAAGAATAATATTTTTGATATATTAATTTCATTATTGGTTGACATAAAAACGGTTTACCACCCAGAATATTCTAATTTGGGATGATTTAAAAGGATAAACAACCAAATTCTTTTTTGTACATTTTTGCATATTTGAACAACAAATGTTTTGAAAGAAAAATAAGTCAGAAAATTTTCAACACTTGGATTAAACGTGTGTCAGCCGAGGGTTTTTCAAAGTGAAAATAAATATTGTCCCACAGTCATTATTAAACAGAAGTGCACAAAATATATGGTGGGACTGTTATAATTTTTTCTTGCTCAAGTAACCGAAACAGGTTACAGCTATATTTCACTCTTTACGTTTCGGTTCTTTTAGAACACCTCTTTGAAATAGACAATGGTCCTGTTGCCAATAAAATTGAGCTCATTCATAATTCACGATACGAAATGAAATTTATGATGTAATCATTCGGTTTCCAGAACGGTAAAGTTTAGGCTTGACGTGTAATTTTTTTATGCAGCGTCGAACATCGTGTTGAGAACACTCCATCAAATGTGTATTTTCCATCAAGAATAAAATTAAAAGTGGGGAAAAACAATTTGAAATAATATCCATCAGAAATAAAAGTGTGTGTAGGGCTATAGATGTTGTCAATAATAAAAATTATACTTTAGTTCCTCTCACATCAAATTCCCACAAAATTTTAATCACTAGCAAGAATTATTCGGAGATCGTGAGATGCGATCGGGTGTGATGTAGGTTTTAGAAAAACATTTTCTTGCCGTGCCAACGTTTCGATCTTTATTGAGATCATCTGCAAGAGCTCGGATTTACAAACATTTTTTAAATTTAACAAATACATGTAGGATGTGGAAAAAAGTGAATTTTTTTATATTTCATCAAAGTATTTCTACTCACAAAAAAACTAGTGAGTAGAAATACTTTGATTAAATATAAAAAAATATTTTTTGCATTGTATAAATTCACTTTTTTCCACATCCTACATGTGTTTGTTAAATTTAAAAAATGTTTGTAAATCCGAGGTCTTGCAGATGATCTCAATAAAGATCGAAACGTAGGCACGGCAAGAAAATGTTTTTCTAAAACCTACATCACACCCGATCCTATCTCCGAATAATTCTTGCTAGTGATTAAAATTTTGTGTCATAATCATATAAGTTAAAAATAATATTTTCATCATAATACAATTGATTAAGGTTTTCAGTTGAGATAAAAAAGTCAATGGCACGAGCGGGATTCGAACCCACGATCATCGGCTTGATACGCCGCTGCTCTACCACTTGAGCTATCGTGACCTCGATCCACTCTGACACGAACTTCCCATCTCATCCCCACCTTTTGAATTTTCCCTCCTTTTTGCCATTTTTCAAATGTCGTGTAATCAATTTGATTCTCGGCGACAAATGAAATGGCCACGGAGAGTTTTAGTGAAGGTATACTTCATTTTAAACTTATTAAATTCACTAGTTTCGTGGTCCGCTTGACCAATTAATATCTTACAATTAATTACGGTTTTCAGTTGAGATAAAAAAGTCAATGGCACGAGCGGGATTCGAACCCTCGATCTTCAGCTTGATACGCCGCTGCCCTACACTTGAGCTATCGTAACATAAATGTCATCATCATTATTATTTAAATAATAATGATATAACAATATATACAAAATAATATAACAATGATCAACATTGTTATAATAATAATAAAGATGATAATAATAATAATAATGATGATAATTATAATAATAATGAATTTTCGGAATTTAAGGACATTTAAAAGAACCAAAACATAATTTCAATTCAAATCTAAATACAAGCGTGTTACATAGTTTCAACAAAGGGAAAGAATTAGATTGGTTTGAGAAATTTGAAATTAAAAAATATAAAATTGAACATGGTGAAAAATGCATTAATAATTTGACAGATTTTGATCTACCTCCCATTTTAAATATGTACATAAATAATATCAAACATCCAAATAATTAAACTAATTATTTTAATTGTTATTATTTTTATAGTAATTTAAAAATATTAAGTATTAACTAGTATAATATTTATTTGTGTTATAATTTCCGCGTTTCGCACGTTCAAATTGAGCGCCATTAAAAAAATCAGCTGCTAATTGGAACGTCGCGTTGGCGGAGGTTTCAGCGGGTTCACTTTGGCAATTCATGTCGAGAGACGTGGTTGTAGAAATCCTTCAACCTGATGATGAGCTAAAAGGCTCGAAATCCGGATCGTTGCAAAACAACTTACTGTGAGTGGGAACTATCTTTTTAAAAAGGATTGAACACCACACTCACTCCATCATTTATCATTTCTATCAGTCTACTCAGTGTTTGCGCCTCGAAATCTGAAATTCCAAAAAATGTGTCACACCTGGTACGCCGAAGGCCCGCCTGGACAGCTGACACCTGTGAAAACAGATGTTAAAGTGTACGCCACAAATTACTTAAATCTCTCGTTTTTGTAAATTCTGATGCCTATTATTTATATACGCATTTTATAAATATCTAAAGCCGCCCGGCACTAATAAAAACAAAGCGTGAAAGTTACATTGAATCGGTTGAGTAGTTTTCTTTTTTATCATCACACACGTACGAACATTCACTTGTATATACGTATATATACATAGATACAGTAAGAATGTATAAAACACCATTTATTTTATTAAACGTATAATACATAATAATCCGAGTGGATCGAAATCAAGATAGCTGAAGTGGTTAGAACAGCGTCGTATTGAACCGAAGGTCGTGGGTTCAAATCCCGCTCGTGACACTAGCTTGTTTATCTCGACCAATACGTTACATAAAGATTAATTAATTGCAAAAAGTTATTGGGTCAATTGGACCACGGAATCTAATAAATTTAATGAATAATAGTACTTATATATATATATATATATATATATATATATATGAGTTTTTTATTGCGTTCTATTAATCAAAACAATTATTTTTTTTATGCAAAGTACGGTTGAGTTGAAAAATTTGTGTCACGAGCGGACTCGAACCAACGAACCCACGATCAATACCAAGTCGCTTCTACTATTTCAGCTTTCGAGATTTAACTGGTAACACTACTAAATTTGAATAAAATAAACAATAAAATTACTAAATTCACTAATTTCGTGGTCCGCTTGACCAATTAATTTATTACAATTAATTAAGGTTTTAGTTGAGATAAAAAAGTCAATGGCACGAGCGGGATTCGAACCCACGATCTTCTGCTTGATACGCCTCTGCTCTATCACTTGAGCTAGGAGGCCACGATAGCTCAAGTGTTAGAGCAGCGGCGTAAAACCGAAGATCGTGGGTTCGAATCCTGCTCATGCCATTGACTTTTTTATCTCAAGTAAAAACCGTAATTAATTCTAATAAAATAAAATTACACGTGGTTAAACAGTGTTTCTCACTTTTCTTCTCTTGTTATACTTTTTAAACAATTACCTCTTCTTTATAATAATTCACACTGTTGATAATGATTGTCTAAAATTATTATCTCACCGTGATAATTAACTGCTCCGCTAAAGGAACAGCTTTAATGATCATTACTGCTAGTCAAACAACTGAACTTGTATGAACAATCCGTTCTTCCATATTCAACAAAACGTTTCCTAATTAAATGCCCCTCTAAAGTATGAACCAGGCCGGGATTAAAAACAAATAAAGATTGTGCAACCGTATAAAATTTTATATTTTCATAAAATAACAGAGAAGCGAGAACAAGAAAATTACGTTGGTCGATTTTGGCTGTGGTCAAAGCTCAACAGCCCTTCAACACCTTAATCCTGCAGGTACGCTTTTGATCTTTCAAAATCTCTATTTATGAATGACGAATAATTCAAGATAATAATTACTTCTTTAAATAGGAAGTAATGGCTTTCAGAATTTATAAAATTATTTCATCAGTAAGAAGGGGATAGAAGAGATTAAAATTTTCGGGCGGAATAAAATTCTTCTCTTTTTTTTCTTCCTGATAGCGGCCAATATCGTGCCTGTGCGGGTTGCATATTGCCAGACCCTACTCAATCCCTTTTACATTTATATCGACCGGAGTTTATCCCTTGCCCTCCCGTCTTGTGGAGAATGGTATGATCCTGTTTTGGAAACCTATTTAGGCCGGGTTTTGACCGAAAAGGATTGCCGATGAAAGGATAAACGCCTATTTGGAATCTATATTCAATTAAAAAGGATTTGATTATTTTTATTAATTAAATATACAACCCCTTTTTTCTTAGTTTGATTATTTTCTGACAAACGGAGAAACCTGCATAATTGTTTATTAAAGAACCGTCAAAACCATTTCAGAACAGATTTATCCTTTGGCCTTTAACCTTTGTAAGCTCTGTCGATTAATTAAATAAAACACAGGATAAAATGCTGTTAAATTTTAAAATAAACATTTTCATAACATTCTCAATTCGATTTTACATTTTCCAACTTAAATCGTTTAAACTATTCCATGAACTTATGCATTTCAGAACAGCCCTGTATTATTAAATGGAAACAAAAACATGTTATTGTACTGTTTTATTCACCTTGTGGCTTCGAATTTCAAAATGTCTAACGCTGCTTGTTTTTAATTTTTTTGGGGAAGGGGAAGTTTCTAGAAAAGGAAAAATCCACCGGCCCTCATGGGAATGCACACCACCTTTTCAGGCTTAGGAATTTAACGGTCGTACTTTCCTCTGATGAATTATTCAGAGCGGGACTGCTTTATTGAGCTCATATTGATTATAGCACTCGAATTTACCGAGCGCTGTTGCTCAGTGCAAACTTCGACGGCGTTGGTAGGGATAATCAGGAATATTAGACCTGCCAATTATAAATTTAAATTTTAAATTGTCCATTTAATATAAAACATATTCCAGGATTTACCATAATAATTAAACAGACATATTTTTCAACAAAGATAAAAGCAAATTATAAACGCTTCGGTTCAATTCTTTTAAATATTGAGCAAATTCTAAACATAATATATTATGTCTTCACGATTTTTTTATGCTAGACCGTTTCGGTCTGTATGTATGACCGTCATCCGACACTTTATGAAAGGTTTTCTCTTAGCCAAGAAAAAGACCAAAGCAGAACTCTTTTTTCTCAGGTATATCAAGAATAAATTAAGGTTTTAATTGAGATAAAACAATCAATGGAACGAGCGGGATTCGAACCCACGATCTTCGGCTAGATACGCCGCTGCTCTACCACTTGAGCTATCGTGACCTCGATCCACTCGGACACTAACTTCCCATCTCAACACCACCTTTTGAATTTTCCCTCCTTTTTGCCATTTTTAAGGAAAATTAACTTATCTCAACTAAAAACCTTAATTAATTGTAATATATTAATTGGGCAAGCGGACCACGAAATTAGTGAATTTGTATCATGAATTTTGGTTGGGTTATTAAATGGGAATTGGTTATTATAAAAATGTCTGCTGTATCAGGCGTTATCCCGAATAGAATAAAAATACTATTTGCTAGACTTCAAACAAAAAATAATCTAGCTATGATTTGATTTTGTAACCGCAACATTGTGTGACTTTTTTCCGTGGACAGTAGAAAGACAAAGTAGTTCAGATAATCCCCCTCAAAAAGACAAAAATGATACAAATAGATATCGACCAATTGGTGGACGGTTTTCCAAATTACACGTTGGCTCCATATCTTTTTATAATAACCTTTAACAACTTCAGCATATCACTGATAAAATTATCAATATATGTGAGAAAAAAAGTTCTGTCTTGGTTTTTTTTTTTGGGGGGGGGCTCGGAGAAAACCTTTGATAAGGTGTAGTATGACGATCTTATAAACAGAATGAAACCATTCCTGCCGGATACATACTACGCAATAGTAACATAGTTTAGTAGTCACGAAATAGTAAAAACATTTTTCTCAAGAAAATAAGCTTTGGCAATGAAAATCGTTATGGCGTACTCAGGGAGTCATGGTATTCAAACGGTTCCAGACGGAAGCACCCTGGGACACTTCTTGACTTTTGTATATGCAACGGACTTTCCTAAATCCTAGATACCGTTTTCTTTGCCATACCGTCATTGCGGCAAATTAAGCATCGGTCGATGAAATCTGTCATCAGGCTCACACGGTGTAAAAGGTTAGGGGGAGAGAGAGGGAGAGAAAGAGCGACTAGTAAGAAAACAAAGGGAAAAAAATAGAAAAAGCAAGTGATAAAGAATTAAAGAGAAAAAAAGGGGGACAGTGTGAGAGAGGTAGAGAATGAATGAAAGAAAGGGCAAAAAGGAAAGGGTGTGTTTGTGTGTGTGTGTGTGTGTGTGAGAGAGAGAGAGAGAGAGAGAGAGAGAGAGAGAGAGAGAGAGAGAGAGGAAGAGAGAGAGAGAGAGAGAAAGAGCGACTAATAAGAAAACAAAGGGAAAAAAGAAATAGAAAAAGCAAGTGATAAAGAATTAAAGAGAAAAAAAGGGGGACAGTGTGAGAGAGGTAGAGAATGAATGAAAGAAAGGGCAAAAAAAGGAAAGGGTGTGTGTGTGTGTGAGAGAGAGAGAGAGAGAGAGAGAGAGAGAGAGAGAGAGGAAGAGAGAGAGAGAGAAAGAGACAGAAATAAAGAAAAAGAAACATAACAGGGAAAGGGAGAAAGAGAGGAAAAGTGACAAATAGATAGGGAGAAAGAGAGGAAGATGAATCAAAGAAAGAAAATGAGACAGATAGAGAGGAAAAAGAGTAAAAAGGGAGAGGGTGAGAGACAGAAAGAGCAAAAAAGAGAGTGAGGAGATAGAGCTAGAGGCGAACACAAAGTGGGAACTAATAGAAAAAATAGAACCTTGAGACAGGAGTAATAGTGATACTGAAATAAACTTTGAGAATGATAAAAAGAGATAAATTAAAAAAACTTGTTTCTATCTGATTTTTTAAGCTATCGTTCAATTTGATCCAGTCTTGAATGTCTCGAAGGTTTCTGTGTATGGGCAAATCTTTAGCTCTATCTCAATTCTCTCAGTTGAATTATACAATATTTTTGGGGCAGCATGCTTCCCATCTAGCTCGATTGTTCTGTTCTATGTTCTCTAACTATCTCAACCTATGTAAAGAGTTACATAAAACCATGGCTGAATATCTCAAATTAAAATTACCTAGTCATAATTAATTGTCTATCTCAAACAGTCTCTAGCTGTTCTAAGCCATATTTAACCAATTTTCTTAAGTCATACATAACTCTTACATGCTATTTTAGGTCATATTTACCTGTAATAATGTAAATTTTTATGAAATCTATTCTAACATAAATGGTTATTAATCCATTAGATTTCGTGGTCCGATTGAGCAAATAAAATCATTCAATTAATTAATTTTTATCTCAACCAATACCTTACATAAAGATTAATTAATTGATAAATGGTTATTGTAAATCATGCCAAATCATCACAATGATGATAGATGAGTTATAGATTCTCATAGAAAGTTATTCAGATATCGTGAGATGCGGCCGGGTGTGATGCAGGTTTCAGAAAAACATTTTCTTTATCATGCCAACGTTTCGATCTTTTATTGAGATCATCTTCAGGGCTCAAAGTGTTTGTCTTCTGTGTATAAGTGCCATCCTTGTGTGTCGTGTTGAGCGTGCCAGTCATGTTCTCATAGAAAGTTATTGCCAATAGTTTATAAACGTCTCAGGCTAATTATGTCATATTAATTTAGATTTTACTAAGTCTTACCTTTTTTAATTATATCAGTCAATTTCTAAAAAACTTTAATTCCTAAATACAACCATATCAAACAAGTTAAAAAATGAAGACGTCTATTGATCATTAGTTATCCTTATTTGGGTCATAACATTTCTCGAAATCTTGTCATATGAAAACATCTCAAATTACCAGTAGGTTTGGCAAGTCATAACAAGCTTATTTCTTATTCGCTGAAACCAACATTAGCTCTTCTAAGTATCTATCTATTTATATATTTCTCTTTATTCGGCTGTTTCCACCTGTCGATTTATTTGTTACTCTTCATAATTTCTCTTAAAAGTGTATAAAAATTATACTAAAGTTTAAATTTATTAGTTTTCGTGGCCCGCTTGTCCACTTAATATATTTTAGTTAATTAAGGTTTTTAGTCGATATAAAAAAGTCAGTGTCACGAGCGGGATTCGAACCAACGACCTTCGGCTAGATACACTACAACTTGAGCTAGCGTGACTTCGATCCACTCGGACACCAACTTTCCATCTCAATCCCACCTTTTGAATTTTCCTTCCTTTTTGCCATTTTTCAAATGTCGTGTAATCTATTCGATACTCGGCGACAAATGAAATGGCCGCGGAGAGCTTTAGAGAAGATATTCTTCATTTTACCTTATTACATTCACTAGTTTTCGTGGTCGCTTGACCAATTAAAATCTTTTAATTAATTAAGGTTTTTAGTTGAGATAAATCGTGGTCACGATAGCTCAAGTGGTAGAGCAGCGGCGTGGGCCGAAGATCGTGGGTTCGAATCCCGCTCGTGACACTGACTTTTTTATCTCAACTAAAAACGTTAATTAACTAAAGTTTAAACATCATCTCCTTTTACTTGTCATAGATCAAAATCATTTGTAAAGTTTCCACGCAATGTCAATAATTATAGTTGCTATTTTATTACAACATGAAAAAATATTTTCGTTAATAATTTTTCTCATTTGTTTTACCGTCTAATACTTAAAGATTCTATGCTTCTAATTAACAATATTCTACATACCAAACTTACTAAAAATATAATGAATGAATATAATAAAAATTAAAGATACAGACGCTGAAGGAAAACAATAACATTTATGAATGAAACAAAATTCATTCGGCTTCTGGTGAAACATGTCCTTTCCCTCTGTTGAAAATATCAATCACCTAATTAATTAACACTTTTTTTATTTCTGGCCACATTTAATAAACTTAATTGACTATACGCACGAAGTGGTAAACGTATTTGCGCAGTTTTGCTCCGACGGAAGGCTTGTATCTCTAATTACTTACCGGGAAATTAATTTTTCATCCGAAACGACTTGAAATGTTGTTCTCATGGGATATCATGCGAGGGCACGATAAATGAAAAAAGGTAGATTACGAACGGTCAAGGAAAAATTACAAAAGATATACCGATTGTATGCCAGATTATTTAGCCCAATGAACAAAACTGGATAACATTAACAACAACAAAAATAAAGAATTCTCCTCTTCAGAGACGCGTTAATAGGAAAGATTGATAAAAGCGTCAAGAAATTAAAAGAGAAAGAATGCGAGGTAATCTTCTTCTGTATTCCGAGTCACGTCGGTCTGAAAGGAAATTAAGAGGCTGACAAAGGGGCAAAAGAAGCAGTAACAATGCCCCATGACCCGGACACTCCGGTCAATCCAGCGGACGCTAAAAACGCAATGAAAAAATTAAGCTGGAATGACTGGCAAGTCCGCTGGAATACTATGTCCGAAAAGGTAAAAATCAGTGAAACCTTCCCGATGAAGATAATTATGTAAAGGTGATCATAAAAACGACAGAAAGAATTATTCTTACATACAATTAAGGATAGGGATGGTTAGGGATGGTTTTATGGGGGCGTCGGTGGCCGCAACGGTTTAAGCCAGAAACACACTTACCCGATGCTACGCCATGCGACGCTACCCGATCCCACCCGAAGCCTTGCCACGTTTTGGTGGGGTGTGCACATCTATCCGACGCAAGTACACGTCGCGTACAGTCCACAGCGTTTATCACAATAATCACTATCACAATCGCAACGCCTCTTTTGTTCTTAATGCACTATTTTGAGCAAAACCTTGTAATAAATTGTTAGTTAAATTTTATGAGCACAACCATCTAATAAATTGTTTGTTAAACTTAATTGTTTTAAATAAAGTTACTCCATCATAATTAAACAATGTTTATAAAAACTTATGCATTTTTGATGTCGTTTAATTTGGTTTACATTAAAATAACATGTTCTAATTAATATAACGACAAAATTACATGTACTTAGTTTGAAATAAACTACAAAAAAATATGAGTGTCCTGTTCTGATGCTACCCGACATTACAAAATGGTGTAATTTTCCGCGCAAAACTATGAAATAAATTGTTAATTAAATTTTATGAGCAAAATAAATTGTTCCAATTTTAGTATATATACCGCCGAAGCGAGTACAATAAATTGTTAGTTAAATTCATTATATCAAAAAATCGTAATCCGGTGTTTTGATTAATTTTCTATCAAACCAATAAAATTAATTTTTTAAATAAAAACTAATTAATTTTTAATCATAGTTAATTTGGTTTATATTAAAATAAGTATGTTGTACTTAATATAACGACAATAATACATGTAGTTTGAATAAAAATATGAGTGTCCGGTTCTTTTGTCTTCGACTGTACTCGATGCGACCCGACGAAAATCTGGAAAGTGGGGAGCAGAGCGTAGAGTAGGTTAGCGTGGCATAGCATCGGGTAGATGTGCACGGGGGTAATGCAACCTTATGGAAAATCGGAGTTTGGATTTGCGTCGGGTAGCATCGGGTAGATGTGCACGGGGGTAATGCAACCTTATGGAAAATCAGAGTTTGGATTTGCGTCGGGTAGCATCGGGTAAGTGTGTTTCTGACTTTATCGGACAGTCTTTCTCGACGTTGCGCAAACATTCGATTGGGTCTGGCATGTTAGAATGCAGTGTAATCTCAAAGGCGAGATTACCTCTCCACTACCTCCTATCTTAAGCTAAAGTCGAGTTGGGGATATAGCGAGTAAAAAATGAAATTTTTTTTTAGAAGAAAAATAACTCTATTCTGGGACTGGTGACCCCTAAAAATAATATACATGAAATAAATATAGGAAGTTGCTTCTATGAAATAAAGAATCAAATGAGATAGAAATCTTGGCACAATGTATACCAGTAAGGCAGGGCAGAAGAAAAATAACAAGAATATTAAACAAAAAGCATATTGAGGTCATACAGGAAAGGCACAAAATCAATGGTACAATGTAGGAGAATTGTCGGTAAAACATGGGCCACCAAACCATGGGTAGCCAAATGGCTAGTCTGCAATTATTCTACCTAGATTCTTGTTCGCAGCTTTAGTATGGTGGAAAGAGTATGAGGTAATGCAACCTTATGGAAAATTTGAATTTGGATTTGCGTCGGGTAGCATCGGGTAAGTGTGTTTCTGGCATTAGGCGTTGACCCGGCTCTTATCACTATAAGGTAAAGGCCCCGAGTTCGAATCCCTGCGCTCGAACCCGACATATCCTTACAAATGGGCTTTTTTTTCAAGAACATCAGAACCCCGAGGGTTCATATAACCTCGTACGTGAATACCCTCGTAAAAAAAGAAATAAACAAAGGATAGGCCACACTTGTCTGACATGTGGGCACCTCCTCGTTTGAAAGAGTCCCAGGAGGCGGGTTGGCAGTGCTTTCTTTTTCTCCTTCTCACATTATCTCTGAACATATTTCGTTCATTCTAACTTTACAGAAATTATTTTCCTTTTCCTCCCCCTCACAATTAATACTTACTTTTTCTGAAATAAAATTTAAACTTCGTTGCAATTATACCAAAATAAGCACATATAGAATATGTATCTAATATCTTATGGCAGTATTGTCCTTAATTAAAAAAATATGTTTAAAAATATTGTTGCACGCAATTTTTAAAAACGCTCCGACTGTTAGAGGTAGGAACAGAAATGAAAGTAAATAAATTATAAACAGAAGGGGTGTCGTAATGTGAGTGTGGTCAGGCTATTAACTTAACGAACTGGTTGTTCTAGTACTTTCATGGTCGGCAGGGGTATGAAGGGGATGTTGAAGAGAAAATGGGAACCGCCTCCTATTCGTGCCTCCTTGGCCTTACAAGATATTAATTTTAATCAAACCATCTTGTGGTAGTCAACTTGTGCTCCTCATGCCAGGTGGTGGTGGCGGTGGATCGGAAGCTGAAAGTGGAACTCGATTAATTATACAGGGCGAAATTAATCGGACTTAAAAAAGCAAAAAACTCTTATTTAACAAATGTTTTTACATAAACCAAAGAAAAAAAACTGGAAATAATGATAAAAAGTATCAAGAAAAGGAATGCGAGTTGATAGCGTTCGACATATGCCTATATGATGAAGACGATTATGTAATAGTTCAAGTTAAGAGGATTTTTTTAATTTGTACTTTTGTACAGGTGAAGTGAAGTTTAATCTGTTCGAAAGGGCACACGCACAAAGACTTGAGCCTTGGGAGGACAAATCGCCGTACCAATCAGACAAGAAGCTTCAAGCCGGACATTTCAGACGCTTGACTCATTTCGACTTATTTTTATCCACAGGTCAAAAATCATTACAAGAAAATAAAAAGTTTCCATTGAACGGAAGAGGGCTATGAAAAATTGTACACAATTTTTAAAATTAGATGATAAAAAATGAAAAGCCTTGGATTTTACAAATATATTTTATTTGAATACTTCATGGGGGGGAATGAATCTTATAGTTAATCCGTTTGGATAATTTTGAACTATTTCCGTTTATAAATGTTCTCTTGAGTCAATAAATAAACTTTTTTTTATTATCAATCGATTTATATGGTTTGTTTTTTATTATATTATTATTATTATTTCAGGCTGTTTACGAATCGTTTATAAAACAAAACCTACAATTTAAAATAATCTTCAACTTAAGTAAAGTGGAAATTAAAAATTTGTGCTTTGCTATATGAATATACAGGTCGTTCCTGTTCATAACTCGCGATTGTTGAACTTTGCGGTCGGAGAGTAGTTGAACTGTTGACATTTGATCGAAATTAATCAACTCCGGTCCGCCTGCGGCAACATATTTCCCTCTAATGATGATGATGATGATGCTCATATTGGCGAAACGAGTTTTGTAACAGGCGGGTAGTGGAAATAAGAGAACAAAAGACGATGTCAAAAGTAGAAGGAAAATTATTTAATTAGAAATCAATGGAAAATAAATACCGTACCAATTGTACTTAACAATAAGGTTGATTAATGTAAAGTTTTACTATGACTTAAAAAAAGCTTCTTTCCAATTTCATTTTCAAATAAAGAAAACTTTTATATTTTATTTTCAAAATCATACCTTTGCCATATAAGCTTTTGGACAGAAGTAATTTCTAGTTTTGCCATATTTAAGCCAGAAGTTGAATAAAACTGCCTTTAATTAATTTCTATGGCAAATTAATCCGCAAAAAAGGCGGAATGATTGGAAATTTCACAGTTACGCCGTTGGAAAAGGGCAGTTTAATTTCAACCGGAAAATTTGTCGCTTTGTGAGCGTTCCGGGTATGATGGGGATTTATGTGTTTTTTAATTGTTTCATTCGTCACAAACCGCCTTGTTTTGTGTTAACCTAATTTGTTCTATTTGTATTCAGCTTAACTGAAAAGTGAGTAAATAAAACTATACGTGACGCTTATTTAAAAAAAGTCGTTATTTCCAACGAAATTGATTTTATATACATTTTCACAGTATTGTTATTTTTTTAACGTTTCATGTAGATGTTGAACAAAAACTCAAACATTTATGAACTTTCAAAACATTACAATTTTTTTAAACTACTTAAATGGAATTAATTTATTTTTGAAAAAGGTAAGTAGCTAAACTCCATTATAAATTAATTTAATTTGTTTTCCTGTTCTATTATATTTTATGCTAGTTTATAATCACTTATTATTGTACAGTAGGAGTGATCACATAAGTATATAGGTTTTTGTTTTTTGAACAGTTTTTGCTAGACCAGTTTCATGTCATCGATTTAGCGTTATCGATGATTTTGCATGGTTGGATTATGTGAAGGTTAGGTAGGTTTAGGGTTAAAGGTGGCCATTCACGATCACTCCAAATGGAACCGCGCCAAGCCGTACAGCTCCATTTGGAGTGCCTGAAATTTGAGGGGGCATTCACGACCGCTCCACAGCCAGTCGCTCCGAACGCCAACCAGTGAATTACCTTCTCAAAATGGATGACGATCTCTTGTGCTACGCTTCTGTTTATTTATATATTAAAAGCAAAAATTAGAAGAGGAAATGGTGTAAGAAGTGGCTCCTGAACAGAAGCCGTAATACCCACATCAATTTGGTGAAAGATCTTTCCCTAGAACCCGCTGATTGGAGGAACTATTTAAGGATGGATGAAACGTCTTATGTCATTATATTTAGTGTTCTATTGATCAAATTACTTCTTTCAATTAATTAATCTTTTTTCTAAGGTTTTGGTTCAAATGGAAAAGCTAGTGCCACGAGCGGAATCTGAATCCATGGCCTTCGGCTGAATACGCCGCTGCTCTACCACTTGAGCTATCGTGACTTCGATCCTCTCCGACACCAAAAAATGGCCAAAAGAGAGAAAATTCGAAAGTTTGTAGGTTGAGATGGGGAGTTGGTGTCCGAGTGGATCGAACTATCGAAGTCACGATAGCTCAAGTGGTTAGCGTGCGGCGTATTTAGCCGAATGTCGTGGATTCGAATCCCCTCGTGACATTATTTTTTCATTTCAAGCAAAACCTTACAAAAAAAAAATTATATTTACTCCAGCTTGTTACCCTCTTGATTAGAAAACAAAAGACAGTCATTAGAGAAATCATCACTACATGAAAGGTTGGCAACCACATTACGATTTCTCGCTACAGTGATGAACTACAAAGAACTTAAGTTCTCTACTTCGATTTCTGATCATTGTTAGGGGTTATCAATACCGCATCACTCGTTGCGTTTGTATTCTTTGTTTTGAAAATGTCGACCAACTGGTTGAGGATCGAATTGCTTTTATTTTTATCGTGGTAATCATTGTCCACCACTTTCTATAAACATGGTAAACTTTCATACAATTAAATCACTGAACAATAAAATCTTGATTGGATGTCATTACCAATAAAGAATGAACGTTTTTGACTTTTTGCGAATGTACGACGGAGATTTTTGCTCAATGACAGAAAGACGGAGACTGCGCCAAAAAAACGCGGGTTTCCAATTCACGACCAAGCCAGCTCTCCAATATTCCACCGTTCACGCCAGGTTTTCCCATTCACGAACGCACCATGCCGTCGTCGCGCCGTAGATATTTGGAGTGGCGCGATGGTGTTTGGACCTGTCGAATATTCGGCCAGTTCAGTTTTGCCATTGACGTGGTTTTTGGAACGGCGTCGCTCCGTTTGGACTGCTAGGAGCGATCGTGAATGGCCGCCTTAAGATAGAGGGTTACGATTGGTATATCGATATTTCTAAATCACCCTCACTCTCTCTTTTCCTTTCTCTCCCGATCTCTCTCACTCCCACTCTCGCTCTTTCCCCCTTTTTCGTGTTTTTTAGTATATCTCTCTTCTGTCTCGTTTTATCTATATTCTACTTATTAATATATGATTCGGTTTAAACGTTGGTTATATAAATTTCGAACTGTCTTAGGGCTTAATCCTCTTACATTTTAAAATATCTTAGATGATTACTATGTTCAGGTCTGTCGATTTTGCCGAATCTATCTTTCTATTGATATATATTTCTATGTCTGTTTTCTTTGTCTTTATTCAACCTCATCACTTTCCTTCGTCAAGCTGTTTTCTCCATTGCATCTGGTTCTTGTAAACAATTTTTTTTCTACTTTCCGAACTTTCAGAATTCAGAAAACGTCTGTCGATTTTGTGGAATCTATCCACATATATATCTATATACCCATATGAATGTATGTGTTTCTGTTTTTTGTTCTATTCAAAATTTGTCCTCAATCTTCCTCCTCCACCATTTTTTCTTGTTACCTCCTCTTAGGTTTCCTTACATTTTTCGACCTATTAGATGTTTCTATTATTCAGCACACGTTTTTATTTTTATTATGGATTTTACACTTTTATTATATTTCTCTCTCTCTCTCTCTCTCTCTCTCTCTAAAAAAAAAAAAAAACAAAAAAACAATGTGACTACCCTCATTTACTAAATACATGCATTCGTTATAATTTTTATTTTTTATTGTTTCTGGATATTTTTAAAGAAAGATAAGGATGATAAGGATATATAAAAAGATATAGCTAAATAAACATTTTGAAAATATCAATTCATACAAAGTATTACCTCCCCTTGCGTTGATCACCGCTTCCATTCGACTTGGCATCGATTTTATGAGGTTTCTTGCGAATGTAGTGGTTTTGAATATTTTCAAACACCTCGAACAGTGCCATGCTTAATTCCCGCAAAAACTCTGTCATCGCAAGGGACTTTTTATCCTCTTTGACAACTCTTCCCAAGGTGTTCGATACGATTTACGTCGGGACTACAACCTGGACCCTCAACTTATTGAATTGAAGCCCGTTGTAACCACCAATGCTCTATGGCGCCTTGCTTTGTCATGCAGGAAAATTAAATCGTCGCCAATTATGGTCATATAAAGAAAAAAATCTTTAGATAACATCTTCCGTATGGTGGAGCTTTTAGGGAACCTCGATGAAAATCCAGTTCGTGGTACCTTCCATAGAAATGCCACCCAAACCATAACACCTCCATAGCTTTTCCGGAGAGAAAACGTTTCGGGAATATATCGCTCTCCTTTTCTTCTCCAAACCCTCTCTCGGCCGTCAGAAGTCCTCACACAAAACCTTGATATATTTGAAAACAAGATTTCAGTCCAATTTTTCAAGCAATAGATGTGATTTCTTGTGAAACTTCACCGTGCTGATTTGTGCCTTGTCATCAGATCTGGACCAATGGGAGTCCTCCTCGCACTTTTGAAATCCTTGCTTTACAGGGCGTAAACCTTTCTAACTTGTTGAAGTCGTTGCTTAATCTCAACAGCAGAATGTCGATTACGTAGTACATTCGAAACAGTAAAACCATCACCGCTTTCGTACAGCTGCTCTCGTAATGTTAAACAGCTGGAAACATACTCTTGACTTTTTTCATCTTCTAACAATACTAGGATTCTAGCCGAATCTGTAATCAAACCATCACTCAACGAATTTTGAAACTTAAATATAGTACAGCTTAAAAAATCAAATCACCGGAACGTAGAAAGAACCTTTACAGAAAAACCAACAAAGAAGAGATTGACTACTCAACGATCGATTTATAATCGAAATATAAACCAATGCTGGAGATTTTATCTGCGTTTAACTTAACGCTAAACATTTAAAAAGGATCAAATATCGTCGAAAGGATAATAAATAGAGGATTATTTTAGGGATAATTAAATATTTGAAGTATGGCCAATCTTATTGCCTCTCAGTGTGTTTATATATATNTATATATTTCTTTGTTTCTATCCAGCCTTGCTTCTAGCTCTCATTCCTTCACTTTTCTTTAAATACCCACCATCCCGGCCTTCTTATTTCTTTACCTCTGCCTCTTTTCTTGTTTCATTAAGCCCTAAATGTTTCTACCTTTCTCTGTATTTCTTTTCTCTTATAATGTATAAAATAACTGTTTGCAAAATCTACGTAAGCCGTGTTGTTATTTAACTCTGTACTTTATTTAAAAAATCTTACAAAATTCAATTTTTTAATATCACCCTATCTATCGTATTAACGAAGTAAATTTGTCTTGTAGATAGAAAGAAGTAATGAAAAAAATTGATTTCCTCAGTATTTACGTTTTGAATTTTTGATATTTATCGATAAGTTAAAGGTTCAAAATTCAACAGAACTTTTATCTCTTATCTACTGCTTTAATCTCAAGAAAAGTAAAGAAATTTGAGTTTATTGAGAAATATTAAATGAGAGACATTTGTACTTTGTTAACTTGAACAATGATAAAAAAAAATTCTCCTTTCCTTTCTTCTTGGTTGTTGGCTTATTTGAAATCTTTTTAAAAGTGTTTTCCAGGAGCATAGAACGTGCATTAATTTCCAAAAATGAAACGAGACTGAAGGGGGATGGTGCCTTCGAAATTGATATCGCTTTAATAAAATATTTCAAAAGTTAGTAACTGCCTGAAAAACACCATAAAAAGATGTTCAAATGGTACAAATTGCTTTCTTCTTAATAATCATCAGTATATGAATGTTATATTAAATGTTTTTACCCTTTGCCCAAAGTAAATGGAATGCTTGTTTTTGAAATTATTGAGGCAGGAATGATGTCTAATCACTAAATGGGACAGGAAGTGCCATTTCTATCTGCAGGTTTCACTAGTCCATTTTAGGAATTGCAGTTCACCCACCATTACGATGTAGGACAAGAAATCCCTTTCTTATTCCGAGTACTAATTCGGGTCGTTTCCCTTTGGACATAACCGATGAGTAGGCACATTCATCACTGTTGGGCCGGTTGCTAATAGCGAGTCCTCCCGTCCCCACAGCCCTTTCACGGGCGAAACGGAAAGATTGATATTGCACAAGGGAAAAGCCGATTAATGGAAGCCGCCGGACGGCTTTCATTCAAAATAAGGGAAAACTAGATGATTAGTCGTTGTTACATCAGGTTCCACTGGATCATAACTTCCCCTGTCGGAGTGGTCTATTATACCTATCTGACATGTCAAGTTTCTGCCTTTAAAAGCGAATTACACACATAATTGTGTATATAACTCGGTAATTATGTCAAATTATAATATGTTTATAAGTCAAATTAACTTTTCTTACATAAATAAGTCGATACGTGAAAAGATGAGATGAACAAAAAAAATTCTTTTTACTTGAAAATAATTGAGAAATTTTTTTACAGTATGTGATTTAAAGTGTTATTTTAGGGGGCGTCGGTGGCCGCAACGGTTTAGGCGTTGACACGGCGCTCATCACTGTAAGGTAAAGGTCCCGGGTTCGAATCCAGCGGCCCCGCATTCGAACCCGACATACTTACAAATGGGCTTTTTTCAATAACACCGGGGTTTATATGACCTCTGCTGTTGCGAACCCTCGTTAAANCATATTTTAAAAAAATATTAGGTAAATTCTTGATTTTCTCTTGGTTCCTAGGGACTATTACCAAGATCCCGCGGAAATGTTATATATGTGTGTGTATATATAGGGTGTCCCAGTTCCTTCTGACGAAAACCAGGGAATCGATTCTACTCTTCGTTTGGAGCAAAAGATGCTCAGGAGAAAATTTTCCGGGGGCAGACCTCAGTTTTAGCTGTCTACGCACATGGTTGTGCTCCAGGTAAACAGCTATTTGGGGCTAAGCTGGCACACCTCTCACTGGCTACTGGCTTGGGAATTTCGCCCAGGTTGCGAGAGTGGGAAAAGAAGGACTCCTAGGGAGGGCAACCCTCGGGTGAGTACCTTAGGTGTGCTTATGTCAGTGTGAGTGTTTTGGCTTGTACGTTTGTTTCTCTCAGTAGGTATGTGAATACCCGGGAACGAGCTATGTAGTGAGAAGCACGACCTGGGACGACCGCGTACCTACCAGAACTGACCCCAGCATAAACGAAATCCATAACATCAAAAATTTCCTATGGACACCTGTCCAAATCTCAACGGTAAAGAAATAATTTAAGGTTTTAGGTTTTTTTTAATTTTTCGACTTACCTCCACTAAATTGCTTATAAACTTCAGAATTACTGACTGCAGAAAAATCTATATATCACCAACCTGAGGATGTTGCCAGATGTTAACATAAAGCAAACTGATTGAATCGATCTATAAAGAACTGACACGAAACTCAACAACCAGACGGATTTCCTGGAAAATTGGGCGTTCCTTCATACAAGTTTTTCCAACAAAATGCAACTTTTTTGGGCCTTCCAGAGAAACAATCGAAAACGTTGGGCTTACCGCTGGTAGCTGATGGGATGAGGCACTTTTAAGGGAATTTGCAAAGCCCCAGGGGTTTGTAGTTACTAACAGTTACCAATCCAACATTTTCAAAAAAATTCCAAATTTCAACATATCTTTTTTTCCTGAATTTTTCATGCAGGACTTTTCCATCAATTTTGCAATGCAAATAAGTTTTCTTACAGTAAATTTAACGTTCTTTCAGGTGGCCCAAACCAAATTTTTCTACAGTTAGGATTTCTGAAATGTATGAGCAATTTAGTAGACCTAAGTCAAAAAATAAAAAAAACCCAAACCGTAAATTATTCTTTACCGTGGAGATTTGCACAGGGCTTTATGGGAAGTTTTTTGTTGTAAATGGTGAGTAGAAACACCTCCTGAAATATATATATTTTTTCGAAAATTTTCGGAAAGTTCTCTATTTTGAAGATATTCGTCAATTTAGGTTTTTTCAACTTTTCACTACCTTGCCACATAAAAATGCTTACAACTTCCAAAATGTTGAGACTACAACTAATCCAATTACACCATTCGAAAGAACGCTAAATTTGCTGTAAGATACTTTTATTTTCAATAATCTGAATGACATAAAATGTCAGCCAAAATCAGTTGGAACATGTCAAAATTACAAAATTTAAAATTTTGGTCATGATTGCACGTTTTAATGAGGTTACAAAAAAATACCTACAACTTGTCAAATTTCACAAAAACTTCTTAATCTAATATGCTTTACAAGAAGTTTTTGTGAAATTTGACAAGTTTTAGGTATTTGTTGTAAACTCAGTAGAACGTGTCCAACGTCCACATCCTAAATGTATTTGTTAAATGTAAACAATGTTTGTAAATCCCAGGCCCTGAAGATGATGTTAATAAAGATCGAAACGTTGGCACGATAAAGAAAATGTCTTTCTGAAACCTACATCACACCAGACCGCATCTCACGATTTCTAAATAAATATTCTGTTAGATATAATAATTTAGATGTATTTTAACTGGCCGCGGAAAGAAAGAATTAAAAATTATTCCAGTACAAAAGGATAAAGAGAATTCAGGATAATCAACAAGCTGGTCGTACAATCGCCGCCCGGGCCCGCTAACGACCCGGAAACGACAGAGTCGAATTAAAATTTCGTCAGCTTTATATTCAATAAAGTCGAGACTTTTTTCCGTTTGGAAATCTCTTTATCATATTTTTTTATGGCAACCGTTTCATCTCATTTCCTTTGGAAGTTACTTTGCCGTTATCAAATGGTACGATTTATCGATTAACTGGATTTTTCTCGTCAAGAAGGGAAGTAAGACTTGGAAGTGAAATGTGCCGAGGAAAGCCAACATCTGCAAGACGGTAATTAGGCTACCATTTGCTTACCATTCAAGTGGTTCAAACTTGACAGTAGGCAACAACTCTTGGTTTATAAATTAGACTATAAAGCCCTAGATGCCTGTACGCAGGGGTGTAACTTAACCGACAACATTAAGAAACCAGAGATAACACTGGATAAATTTCACCAGAGGCGCAAACACTTGAAATACAAAAACTTCTAGAAATGGAAGTTTTTAAAAACCTTTTCACAGAAAATAACAAAATTTAGAACCGTTTGAGTTTATTTGTTGGTTTAATTTCTTGTTATTTCTGTCTTTTTAAATAATTTGATCTATTATATTTGACTTACTATGAATAAGAAACTCCCTCTTTTTGAAACCTTCTCATTTTTCTGAAGTTAATTACTTACCCAACTTCCACAGTATAACATCTACCAGTCATGATCTAATTACATCCACCATAGTTTGAAACATACCTCACAAGTCTATAGACTATTCTTAACCACAATATGTACAATGCCATCCTACACACGACTTAGTTTCCTCTTGCCTGGAAATATTCTGTATTGTTCTTGAAATACATCGATAACATCGGAAGAGAAACATATTTAAAAAAAATATTAGGTAAATTCTTGATTTTCTCTTGGTTCCTAGGGACTATTACCAAGATCCCGCGGAAATGTATCTACAGTTTTAATAATTAATATCAACAAAAAAAGTTTCATTAAAATCCGTTACCCCACATCCGTAGCCTCCTTGTTAAATAAAATAGGTAAGATTCACGGCGCTGAAAATCTGCTATACCAGCATCACAGCCGGGTCTTCCGCCACAGTAGTTTTCAGCGCCGTGAACTTAAAAACCTGTTTTTTAAATATAATTACAAACAGATTAAATTCTTACTTTCGCAATTAAAAATCTGCTTTAGTATTTGCTTGCAAAACCAACTCACACATCGGATAGACATTTCCGCTGCACATTAAGGATATCCAATGAATGATTAAAGGAATGAAGGACTACATACAAATAAATTATTTTTTAAGGGATTTTCTGGTGATGGTGACTAACAATATTTTTATTTGTCTATGTCTAACAGCACTTCTGTCAGGTACGCTGAGACGGTACGAGAAGGCCGCCTGCGAGGACGAGTCGCTGGCACTCAGTTGCCCCCAGGGTACGTCGATATCCGTCGAGATCGCCCAGTACGGGATCAACCCGAGAGCTGCTTCAACACTTTGCCCTCCACCGATCCCGGCCATAAGTCAGACATCGCCCTGCACACCACCTAACGGGCTTCAAGTAAGAAAAATCTTAATTTTTTTAAATTAATAACATGGGAAAATTACGTTGTAATAACAAAAAAATGAGCGAGGCGCTAAATATGATATGACAGCTTACTTAAAATGAAAAAATGAAGTTAAACTTTATGAAAGGTATCGGTTGAAATGCAAAAGCTATTGTCACAAGCGGGATTCGAACTCGCAACCTTCTGCTAAAAACGCTGCTGCTATAGCCATTTTGATCTATCGTGACTTCGATCCACTCGGACATCAACTTCCCATCTCATCCTACCTTTCGAATTTTCTTTTTTGCCATTTTTCATATGTCGTGTAATCAGGATTCGATTTTCGACGACAAATGAAATAGGAGAGCTTTAGTGAAAATATACTTAGTTTTTAATTATTAAATCCATTATGTTTCGTGGTCCGATTGGTCAAATAACTTCTTTCAATTAATTAATTAATTAACCTTTTTTCTTTCATTTTTTTTCATTTCAACCAATACCTTACGTAAAGATTAATTAATTAATTGAAAAAAGTTATTTGGACAATCGTACCAATAACTGTAATGGATTTATTATTAAAGATCATCAACTTTTATGAAGATAGCTTTTACATTTTTTTTGTCTTCATTTAATAATTCAAATTAACTATTTTAAAAAAGTTTTCAACGGTCATTCCATCAAACTATTTTTTACTTAATTAATTACTTTAATTTCAACAGTCCATAATTAAAGAGGAAATGGGTGTAAATAAAAACAATGAAGAAGCCCCATCCCAAAACTGTGTAAATTTCTTTACAAAATAATGGACTGAGGTTAAATTTGACCGAATGACTCCTTCGAGTTCAAAAACAATAGTTTAGGTTATTTTTATTTATCTTTCGAAGGGAAATCCGTCAGTGAGGGATCATCCTTTTTACGAGAGAAAAGAGAACTTGTTTGTTATACTTCAAAACAGCTTTCATCCTACAATCCGGGAGTTTGTTGCTCTATTCTCTTCGGAAACGCAACGCAAAATACTCGTAAATTTCTTGCTAGTATATTCGTGTTAATAACGTCGTAACAATAAAAATACATGTTTTATAAATGAAACATTACATAGACGCAAAAACACTATCGTAAATTGTAAAATTGCCTTTTTATTTGCCACAATTGCTTCGATCTTCGGTATTTCTTAACGAATAATAAATGGAAATTCAAGAGACGCCTAATATAGCAAAGGCAGGTGTTGCTAATTTATTTCTCTTATGTTCCACTTTGAGACAGAAACTCAAGCAATTTGCTCAACAAGTACGACCGTTTTGTAAACAACAGTTCACAAAGCGGTAACCCACTTTATTTATATAGGGTGATGGTTTTCTTTTTAAGTACTTGTTGAAAAAAGTCAGAGGAAAGATTTTTTTATTCGTTATTTCACGTTGAAACGCTACCACCTGAAAGTATATTTAGTTTATATTGTTATTGTATTTTTCTATGTTTCCACGTTCTAATAACAAAGTAAATATTGGTAAAATACATATTTCAATAATTATTAAGAAACGCTATGTCCAGGGAAAAGGTATGATCCCATAATATACATATTATTGGCACATAAAAAATATTTTTGTAATCTTTCAAATTTCCAAGCAAACCGGACAGAACTCGCGAAAAAGAGCAATGAAGAATGTGTAAGAATGAATACAAGGTGAAAATAGGAAAATAAATCAGAATCAGAATTATGAGTATGTTAAATTTTTAACGAAGAATTATATTCAATTAAAATTAAATTTATATCCAAGAGATTCTATTTAAAAATGTGGAAAACGTTATTTGACAAACAGGTTTTTATTAACTCAACTTTTAAATTAGGGTAACTTTATTGGCTGAGATTTTATTATTTGTAGCTTCTAACCTTAGTTTTAAATAATGTTTAATATAAGGTAATTATTGTAGACCTAATGTGTTGAGAAACTGGAGTTAAAAATGTATTATGTTCATTTTTCGTTTTTATGCCGTATTAAAAAATTAAATTAAAAAATCTACTTTTCCAATTTGTTAAATAATGAAGAAAAACAATATGTACAAATTCACTAGTTTTCGAGGTCCGCTTGACCAATTAATATCTTTCTGTACAGTGACCGGACAATTTTGCTAAATGCTTGAATTAATTTCGGATCTGCGGTAGGGCTGGTATACATTTAATTATTAAATAAGAAAAAAAATTCCGGATTCAACATTTATTACGTCTTTACGAATTATAGTAATAGATGCCGGCACTTTAGTCTAATTTAACAATATTCTTTGTAACTAAATTTGATTCAAATATGAATTTATTAATTTATAAATAATTAAGAGTTTAAGTTCCAAAATATTTCAGTTGACTTCTTGGCGAAGCATTGAATTATCATATCCGTAGATGCGGCAATAACAATAATAAGAAGAGCAATCTCGAACACAGAAAATTTGCAGAAATATATTAGTCTCCTGGAATCATACTGTGATCAATGGAATCTCACTGTCAACCTGGCTAAATCAAAGATAATGGTGTTTAGAAGAGGAGGCAGGCCTGCCAAAGCCGAGCGTTGGTTTTTCCAGGGTGAGAGGGTTGATGTGGTTAACCAATATAAATATCTTGGAGTTATCCTAACTTCCTTTTACCACTCATCTAAAATCCAAAGCTTCAGTGGCGAAGGTTGCTTTGAATAGAACATGGTGTTACTTTTTGGCCCAGAATCTAATCCCGGTTTACTCAAAGTACAAGGTATTTAATGCAGTGTGCCGTTCTATTTTGTGTTATGCAGGCCAGGTGTGGGGGTTCCAGGATTATGAAGTGATAGAAAGAGTGCAACGTTTTTTTATTAGGAAGATCTTCTCACTGCCTAATTCTACTCGAAACTATATGCTTTATATGGAGACGGCAGTAGATAAAATTTTCCTTTTTAAGCTTTCCCTGCATTTTTCATTTGTTTTAAGGGTACTTAAGGGCCCTGTTGCCCGGATCTCCAAAATTACTGCTCTCGAGGTTATAAAATCTAATTGTTCTTGGTTTTGGCAATGGAATACTTTAGCTTCTCAATATGGCTGCGATTTTTCTTTTTGTTTAGAAAACCTCTCGAGTTGGCCCAATTATACCATGAAACTTTTGTGCAGTCTACGTTATCAACATCGTGTGAGTTGTGAGCATCGGGCTCAGGTCTCCAACAGGTATCTTCTTTTTAAGGCCCTAGACCACTCTAAGGAAACCTTTAACCTAAATGTTCAAGCTAGTGGGTCTATAAAACTTCCGACTCTTCGATGGCTTCTTAACCTCAGATGCGAGCAAGTGTTCCTCAATTCTGTGCCGTGGAAGGAAGACGTTGGAAATTTCTTGTGGACGCTCTGTAACCTAAGAGTTAGGGAAGATATCTTTCACTTTGTTGCCAAGTGTCCCATACTGTCTGAACTCCGTATCCTGTATCTAGGCTATAAATCGCTTTCCAGGTCTCAGCTACTTGATCTATTAAATATCGTGGATATGGAGAGGTCGAAATGTCTAGCACGTCTATGCCTGGCAATATAGGTACGATTATAATACCGAGTCATAATTGTTTAACTTGTATCTAAAATCAGCTAGTTTTTATAATTTAGTTTTACTTATAGTTTTCTAATATTACCATTATTATATAGTTTATTTTATTTTTTATTTTTCGCTCGCCTGAAAAAAAACTGCCAACTTCCAGCAGACGGATAAGCATCCATGCTGTAAAACGCTTTTAATATTGTATATTATGTAACGCTTCTCTTTAATGTAAATAAAGCATGTTATCTATCTATCTATCTATCAATGTCGAAGACAACGTGTCAGCTCGAGATTGTTACTTGATGTCTAGTTGACGTCAGCCTTTAGGACATGTAGACTCTCTTCTGATTCATGCGGCGGTTATATAAAGTGCCTTCACGATGGCGGATTTTGTCTAAAGCAGACGACACGACAGGTTTGGTAATTTTCTGGTTATCCAAACTGAACAACGGACTGACACGTCACAAAAACAAGAGGTTTTCGTTCACGCATGCGCACAAAGAACGCGGTCTTGACACTTTTAAAATTATTCACTGTTACAAGCATCTCAACATAGACCAGAGGCCTACAAAAACAAAAGAACTCAAAACTATGTCATCTAAATAATTACTTTAATATTGTTGGCCACAACACTTTCAAATAATTAAAATTTTTAGTTGAGATAAAAAGTCAGTGTCACGAGCGGGATTCGAACCTACGATCTTCGGCTAGATACGCCTCTACTCTTCCACTTGAGTTATTGTGACCTCGATCCACTCGAACACTAACTTTCCACCTTTTGAATTTACCTTCCTTTTTGCCATTTTTCAAATGTCGTGTAATCTGTTTCATTCTCGGCGACAAATGAAATGGCCACGGAGAGCTTCATTTTAACTAATTAAATTCACAAGTTTTCGTGGTCCGCTTGACCAATTAATACTTTACAATTAATTAAGGTTTTTAGTTGAGATAAAAAAGTAAATGGCACGAGCGGGATTCGAACCACGATCTTCGGCTTGATAGGCCGCTGCTCTACCACTTGAGCTATCGTGACCTCGATCCACTCGGACAACAACTTCCTGTCTCAACCCCACCTTTTGAATTTTCCCTTCTTATTGCCATTTTTCAAATGTCGTGTAAACGGATTGGATTCGCGACGACAAATGAAATGGCCACGGAGAGCTTTAGTGACGTATACTTCATTTTAATTAATTAAATTCACTAATTTCGTGGTCCGCTTGACCAATCAATTAAGGTTTTTTGGTTGAGATAAAAAAGTCAATGGCACGAGCGGGATTCGAACCGATGAACTTCGGCTGGAGTGGATCGAGTTCACGATAGCTCAAGGGGTAGAGTAGCGGCGTATCTAGCCGAAGGTCGTAGGTTCGAATCCCCCTCTTGACACTAACATTTTTATCTCAACCAAAAACCTTAATTAATTGAAAAATATGTACAAAGTTTCTTTAACTGCAAACAAATGTTATACAATAAATACAGAAAACAATATAACGGCGGGATAAAACAAATTCCATTCTGAATTCCTTGAAATTGAATGATAAATACGATAATAGATTGTACAACTGATTGTCTCTAAATTAGTGTCTGTCGAATCCAATCAATTAAACACCTTTCCAAAGGGTCTTAATAAAATGAACGCTTACAGGTAAAGGGAGTCAATAAACCGAGGTATCTGTATAATGGAATGAGCTCTCAAATTCAAATCTAAGCATCTATCTATGTGAGAGTGTTTGAAACAATGTTTGGTTAAACTTGTCGGTAAATTGTTTTGTTTGAGCCAATCATGCTGGGTTTTTATTATTGTCACCGTATGATTATCCCATGATTTAACGTTCCCGAAAAGGTAAAGTTTAAGCGTCATATTTTTATGTTTAAATCTGTTAGAATATAGAAACTTTTATTCGATGTTTTGGAATATAAAAAGCAGTTGGTATTCAAACGGTCGCTTCAGTAAAAAGATCCGTTCGATAAGCAAATATGAATACCGTGTGAAAAGGAACCGCTACTCCTTTTGGGCACGAGTGTTTGATTATGCAAGAAGGATGCTTGGTCGAATGTACATAGGCGTGAGTCGCTGAGTGTAAATACTTAGCAAATAAGCAGAAAGTATTAAACAAACAAAAATACAATCTGTCAAAAAGTATTAAAAAATAGTAGGCGGGTCAACAATAGAGAGGATCAGCAATTTAAGAAAATATATTGATAAAAGTCACATCGCTTTGCATGAAAGTAACATGAAAATGTTACCAAAGTTGATTTTTCCAAACTATACTTATGATGATTACAAAAGTCCACTTTTGCAACTCACCCTGCACATAAATAGAACGCTAAAGTCTTACAATTGTAAATTTTAACCAAGTTCAGATAAAAACGATAGAAAAAAAGAAAATGAACCGTTTTAAGATTGATGGGAGGCGTTTCGTAAATTTAAAAGTGTTCACTAAGTCCCCAACTTCGGTTGGAACTCGAGCTAATGTCTAAAACCTGTCGGTGCCCGGTAGTCAATTTATTCGGGTGGGGTGGTGAGACAGAGGTGTTTTGTTATTTTCCCGAGCTCGACCCGTTTTTGATTGATGAGTGTTTTTAATTCGTAAGTAGAACTTAGGGCCACCAAAATGCCTTGGAGCTTCCTTTGATTAAAAATACAAGTTCCTAAGCAGGAAGGATCATTTAAAGAGAAAAAACCTGTCCACTTTTTTTCTCAACTCAACCACTTGCCAAAACATTTTCTTAACCAAATAAAACCGTTTGATATTACCAAAACTAATACCTTATGAATAATATATTTTCAATGTTTACAATTAAATGTGTTTGATGCTGGTTTCGGATGATATAAGCATGAATGTCGAAGATTTTAATAATTCCATCAAACTTCAAAACCCTCATATTGCGATAAAACAACTGGCTATGAATTAATGATATTTCAAACAGCCATCGGACTACACAAAAACATCGTGAATAGACAAACAATGAAGGTTGAGGGACGATATGGCGTATAAAGTTAATATATGATCAGCCAATGCGACGATTAAAATTTCAATAGTCAGTTTCGCCATGAATATCAGTTTAAATAATAGAAGTTTCACATTTAGTATTACACAAATAATTATGTTTTTGGTAAATCACAAATGCACGACGCTGAAAACTACCATTTGTGAAGAACTGTGTTGCGGGTATGGTAGACCATAAGCGCCGTGAATTTGCTTTTGTTTTACAAATTAGGTGGTTTTTTTTTTTTTAATTTAAAATATTCATGATTATCATTGTAACCAAAGCAAAAATTAACAATAATTATTAATTAGAACTACATAGTTTTTGAAACCACCATTCTGCTTCCACAGGCTGCTATTTTCTTGTTAATGGTTAAAATAAGCCTATTAAAGCTGCTAAAAATTTAATGATACGAGTGCGTTTTGAAGAGTATAACACATAGTGTTTTAGGGTGTAAATTAAATGAAGAGTTTAGTTCCGTGTAAGGAAATTTAATCAACAATACGTCAACGGTTTTTCCACTGCCGTAAGTTCGTTACAAAACCTCTCAGATTTTTAAGGTATTAACTTCTTGGTGTGTTTTTTTCCTCAAGTAACAAAAGTTTTTCAGTTAATAGAGTTAATAGGGCCCGGGTTAACCGAAAATATCAAGGGGCTGTATTAGGGAAATAAGGTAGGTGGGTCGCGCATCATAGTCTAGGTCGACAATATCTGGTGGTTGTACAAAAATGCGTGTAGGAGAGCGTTATGATTTTGGAAAATAAGCCTCTTACGATTAGCCAATGCCGCAAATTAACTGTCAACTTTCGTTTGATTTAAGTTATGACGAAGTTTATAATTTTTGAAAAAGTTAGAAAAAAATATCAACTTTGTTTCGATTTAAAATATATTGTGCTTTAATTTTTGAAGTTTCTCGGTCACAAATTATATATAGTATCTACGTTACCTGACACATTCGATGGTTAGCTGCAAAATTCAATTTAGACCTTATGTGACTTATCAATTTAGGGTAAACTATTTTTCAGGCGAGAAACAAGTTTGAAATTAATTTTTGCATCCCAAAACCCAGAGTACACATTTTTGGAAAAGATTTAGAAAAATAATTTTTCTTTTATACTTTTCCCCCCAAAAGGATGTGATTTTTGTAGAAAAACAAAATATACCCATGACATTGAAATGAAATGTTTAAAATCCTTTAAACTATTCGTCTGTCAGATACGATTTCTTAAATAAATGACAACCTAAGAAATAAAATAAAACTTTGTGACGTTTTTGTTGATTTCATATATTTGCTCCATTTTATTAGTAAATAATCTAAGCCTTGTTAATGGAGGCTGTAACGAGAAATATTCATTTTTCCAAGGGTTGTAGTAGTAATCTTCAATTTCGATAAAATCTAGAGGAACTATGGATATTTCGTGAAACACCGACTTTAAACGGAAAAAGTTTGTTCTAAGAGTGCTTAAAATCTGACTTTTTAAAAGATTTTCTAACAGTTTTTGATCTCGTTTAATATAATCTATCATGTCATTTTCCTATCTTATCTGAAAAACAAATCCATTAATATTTATAAGAACCTTGAAATACATCGATAACATCGGAAGAGAAACATATTTTAAAAAAATATTAGGTAAATTCTTGATTTTCTCTTGGTTCCTAGGGACTATTACCAAGATCCCGCGGAAATGTATCTACAGTTTTAATAATTAATATCAACAAAAAAAGTTTCATTAAAATCCGTTACCCCACATCCGTAGCTTCCTTGTTAAATAAAATAGGTAAAATTCACGGCGCTGAAACTCTGCTATACCAGCATCACAGCCGGGTCTTCCGCCACAGTAGTTTTCGGCGCCGTGAACTTAAAAACCTGTTTTTTAAATATAATTACAAACGGATTAAATTCTTATTTTCGCAATTAAAAATCTGCTTTAGCATTTGCTTGCAAAACCAACTCACACATCGGATAGACATTTCCGCTGCACATTAAGGATATCCAATGAATGATTAAAGGAATGAAGGTGACTTAACAGTTAAGCAATTATTTTTTTAAATTATTATTATTATTAATTTTTAAGGGCGTTTTAACGGCTAAGGTCATTTCACGCCCTAACATCCCAAACCTTTTATCTTAGTTTAGCTATACCCCTTCTGAGTGCTATAAAGCTCTGACTCCAAACAATTACTCGTAGACTAATTTATCCTATTGCCATCCAACCTTTAATTTATCCTCTTAAAATTCTTAATTTGGAAGGCCAAATGTATGGAAAAATCACATTTTAAATTACATATAAAATTTATTCCTGTTTTTTTAAATTAGAATTATGAATTTTTGTTATGAAATTTAAACATTTCCCATAGGATTGTATGCCTAATAATAATAATAATAATAATATGAAAGAAATTAAGCCAGTTGTACATAAATGGCCAACTGAGGAACTTGAGAGAAAAGAACTTGTGATTCTCTCTAGATTGCGAATAGGTCATATCAGGCTAATTCATAATAGGCTTTTAATACGCAACAACCTTCCATCTTGTCCTCGATGTATACGAAGTGGAGAACGCACCATTTTGACAGTAAAACATATTTTGGTCGACTGTCCCACTTTACAACCCTTTAGGCAAAGGCTCAACCTTTCGAGTGATTTACAGGAGTTACTGGGTCCCCAGTGTTTCTTTCGAAGAGCACTTTTCAGTTTTCTCAAATGTATTGGAAATTATAATGAGATTTAGGCCTTTTCCCAAATTGTTATACTGTTCAACTTACGTTTGCCTGCTAATGTTCGAATGAAAGTTGTGCGTGCAAGATTTTTTTTCAGGAATTTTTAAGGCTGCCGGAGCGGAAAAATGAAATGGAAGAAAATACAAATTGCGGTAATAAACTGCAATGCCCAAAATCGCAATTTAAATCAAACACTTTTTTGTTTTTGTTTTAGGGAGCTATCTTTCTTATTTAAAATTTAATTTGGAAATTAAATATTTTAGAGAGGTTTGTTTGGCTTCCTTTATTACTCTACTTTCCTTGGCTCTGGATTTACGAAATTTTGACAAATTTTCATCAGTCGGAAACCTCCGAAGCCGTCTTAGAGCCTTTTTTTGCCCTACAGAAAAGTTCGCATTCCCTGTTCCACCACGGAACCCAGTTACGAACTTTCCTGTTCCCTGTTTTTGGAATCGCTTCAGAGGAGGCAACTTTAATTTTTTCCGTAAACGTGGCAACGTCTATGGATTCCGTATTCTTAAGGTGAGTGTCCTGAAGAGCAATGATAAAAGGAGTATGGTCCACCATGATCCTCTTCAAAAAGCAATAACTATTTTTCAGTCCTCTCACATTCCATTGGATGATTGATTCCATATTAATCTAAAATTTCAACCTTCTACCTAACACGAGTCAGCTAAACTGACTACTTAACATTTTCTACAACTATTTTCCTTGGCCTCCCCTTTTTCCAGCCCCTCTTATTTTTGGGGGGCGTCGTAATTTTGGGTGGATTTTTTGGGGACAAAGGTGCTTGATGTTCTCCATTAATCGGAGAAGCAGAATGAGGGAGAGGAGAGTTGAGTGGTGAAAGGGAAGGGGGTGGTAGGATGGGGACAAAAACATTGACAGGGGGATCCATAAGGGAACATTGTACCATGGTTTCTACCATTTTTGGTTTCGACTCTTTTTGGCAAGATGACATATTTTTGATTACGTTCAGTGAGTTGTTCCCTGACTCCCTCTGACAACCTATTTCTTTCGTGCCCATTTTTACTTTTTCGGCAAAGGTAATCCCTTTTTGAATAAGGCCAGAGTCGATTAGGGACTTTGCTTGATTGAACGTTATTTTATTTTTCACTTTCAGCTCCAAAATTTCAGTTTCATGTTTATATTTTGGGCAATGATGCGCCAAAGTGTTATGTGGGCCTTGACAATTCATGCACACTGGAGACTGACAAGGAACAGTCTTTTCGTGCCTTTCCAGCCCACATCCACACATAAAGACCTTCTTCTTACACGAAGAAATTGTATGTCCGAAATCTAGACATTTAAAACATCGAAGGGGAGCAGGAATAAATGGCCTTACGGCTATCTTCATATAGGCAACATGCAATTCTTTCGGAGGACACGGGGTATTGAAAGTTACAACCCATGAAAAAGATATCCTACCATCTTTTCTTTTTAATCGATGAAGGTTTGTAACATTAGAACCTTTTAATTCTTCAAGAAGTTCTTCATCGGGACACTCTTTCAAGTCCCAGCAAGAAATTACACCTTTTGAGGTGTTCAATTTAACATTTCTTTCGACCTTTACCGGTATATTTTCTATACTTTTAATTTTCAATATTTTATCCCCTTGTTCCTCATTGAACGCTTCAATATAAATTAAACCGTCACGGCCTTTTTTGACGTTTACTACTTTCCCTACTTCTCTATTTATTACTGTACATATCTTAATTGGCGATAGTGAGTGAAGGCCGCCATTATCTTTCCTATCCAATTGACAAATGATAAAATGTCTTGCTTAGACGTACAAACAACAGGAGAGGGGGTCCTATTTAGAGAAGGTAATCGATTTCGAAAACCTTCTCGGCCCACTGGGCCGAAAGGGCTTTTCAAATGATTTTGGGAAATTTTGAAAAATTGAAAAAAAGATGGCGTTTAAATAAAAAGAGAAAAACTAAATAAATAAATCTTACCCAACCCTGAAACCAGGTGTCTAGAGAGATTCAGGCCCCACACTTCCCAACACTTCCCAATAGGGAATGCGAGCTACAAACTAGCACCCAGCAGACTTGTCTAATCGTCAAAAAACTTATCCAGTTGAACTCACCTCACCAAAAAACACTTCAAAACACTGAGCTGACAAAGGGACGTCCTAGGTTCCACAACACACCACTGTCATACACTTATTAAACCAATATACCTCAAAACTTCGGTTTTTTCCCGGAGCGGAAATTCTTGTTTGTTACAAGTTTTACAGTCCTACTATTATTATTATTATTATTAATTCTATTCTATTTGTTATTATTATTAATATTCTTATTATAGTTATTCTATTTTTATTAATAAAAATATAAAGTAATAGAATAAATGTAGTGCAAGATGGTTCGAATTAATCTGTCGTAAATGATTGAGAAAATTATTTTAAGAAAACTAAATTGTTTTACTTTGAATATTTTGGAAAAATCTTTCACCCAAGCGAATAATTTATGTTTTTATTTAATGTTTAAATTAAAATGATAATTACTACTACCTCACTTTTCTAAAAAAAAAGCTAAAAGAAAAGAGAGAAAACCTTAGGGAAAAGTTAAAAGTTATTCATTTTCATCCTTTAATTGTTCCGTTTTATAATGAAAACAAATACAAGATTTATCCCATAAAAAATTCGATTCAAATATTTCTCCTTCAACAAAAATCAAAACTATCTGACAAAATAAGCAAGACAATGTTAAAATAAAAGGCCGGCTATAACAAGGAAAATAGGTTGTGACAATCGGACAAGGGTCTCACAGGAGTTATATCTCAGGGGTTGTGATTTGTGGTTTTGTTCTCATATGCACTTCGTTTATATTAAGGAAGCCTTAGAAGGTCACCCATCACTTATCTAAAATCTAGCGAAATGGTTTGCAGCGTTTCAATGTCACCTGAAATCCTACACCGTGTAACGCAGCTTATTTCTTTCCCAGAACACTGGACTTGTAGATTTTCAAAATTCATAAGAAAACCGTAATTTAAGAAATCAGAAATTTCTGTTTAATTTGTATTTGTTATTTAAAAAATAGAATTGATAGCAGTTATACATTTGAAAGCTTGACGATGAACTGGGCCTGAGGTACCCTGTATATTTTTCTACAAAAAGAAAATGGTAAAAATTTGAATCTAGACTAAAAAATATTGAACACATATTTCTTTATAGTGTCATTGGTTCAAAAAACATTCAGCCGGGCCATGTAAAAAGAACTACCTGTATATTGTTTGTACATATCAGCCATGTATTTGCCAGTTCTTGTTTGTGTTTCTCGGATATCTTTTATGGTTTTTCTGTAGTGACCCAATGTGTAGGATAAAATAAAATACAATCAAACAAAGTAGAATAGAAATTATATATTTTTGTTCGCTAAAAACTTAAACACGAAATTAAAAACAACTATAACAAAACCTGTGCAGAACCTCCTGCGTTCAGTATGTAGAAACTTGTATTTGCTTGCAGGAGGCATGGTTCAGAAGATTATACATTATGAAAAGAAGAAATACGCTTATACCTAAAAAATTAAAAAAATAAATTATGCGGTAGGATAATTGTATTTATTAGGGCTTTTATAAATGATGTAAACCTATTATAACAGTTGTAATTAATTTTATTTTTATGTAAAAATCTCGCAAATATGCAGATGTTTATGCAAATGTTTGGTGATTAATAAAGTATAATGGTATTGGTATTATTTAAAGAGGTGAATAAAAGATGTTAGGAATATTTGTTTCAAATTGAGCTCCTCCATATCATCATAGAGTTTTTTAGATAGTTTTTTAAAAATAATTTTTAAGAAAGTCTAGTTAGCAATCTTTTCAATTTGTTGCTACAACCCAGGCAATGATTTCATATGACAATGATGATTTAGCGAGCGCAAAGTTAACTGATTTTAAAGTTTCAAAGTCTAACATCACTCTAAGAATTCTAAATTTTAAAAAGATTTCAGAATGTTTTTACTAAAGCTTCAATATAAAATTGAAATGACAAGCGCTCATGAAAAATCATTCCAAGATATTTAAGGCTATTAAGAAAAGAGTATGACAATTATCAGAGTGTGAGAAGGTTCAAAAATAAGTTCAATACAAATGGTCACTTTTATAAAATACAATTTTTTATTATTATTTTTTTAAGCGATTTTTAAGATATTTTTAATTTTCAATTTTTTCCTTTCATACATAAACGCCTTTCAATTCAAAGTAACAAGTTACGTGATAATATATAATTATTTTAAAAAACTAACTGAGTTGTCATTTTTTTATGTTAACGATTATTGGCAAATATGACAGTAAAATCCAATTTTTGATTTCATACGTATTAGATTTAGTTCATATGAACTACTTTTACGGGGTTGTTTGTTGGTTAACGAAAAGACTCGCAAGTTGTGCGTGATGGTATAACCACTGCGCCCGGTATAGTTCACAGCATGGTTATCATTAAAACGTCGCTTTTCATACATTTGTAGGAACTTTTTTTAATTAGAGTGATAACTTTTTAGAAATAGGAATTCTATTGTAGTAACCATCGTTTCAATTCGGGTTCAATATTATTTGAGTAGGAATTTTTGGTAAAATAAAGAAGCTGCTTCATAGGACATTTCTTGTTAGCAGAAGCTCATTATTTTATGATAAATTTTTGTAATTCTTTCGAAACTAACTGATTGGTTAAAAGTAGCACTTATATTTTTTAATTCCTAATTGTGTTTTAACCAATTTCCTATTATCAGACCTGAATTTAATTTGCTTTCATCCAAAAAATAACATTTATCCAAAGCATAAAGGTTTTGCAGTACTTCTCGTGCAAAAAAAGACGCTCTGAGCGATTACATCAATAATGAAGTAATGTTTATAAAAAACACTTCCAAGGAACCTTGAGAATTGAAAGAATTTAATATGACACTTTTTCACTATTTAAAAGTATGGATTCTATTTCAGTAATCAGCATTTCCATTTGGGTTCAATATTTTTTCAGTAGGAATTTTTGGTAAAATAAAGAAGCTGTTTTTTTTGTGTATTTCTTGTTAGGAGGATCTCATTTTTTTATGACAATTTTTTTTAATTTTTTCGACACTATCTGATTTGTAAAAAGTAACACTTATATTTTTTAATTCCTCATTGCGTTTTAACAATTTTCTGTTTATCAGACCTCAATTTGATTTGCTTTAAAAAAAAACATTTACCCAAAGCATAAAGATTTTGTAATACTTCTCGTGCGAAAGAAAGACGCTCTGAGCGATTGCTTCAATAATGAAGTAATATTTATAGGAAACATTTCCAGGGAGTGTTCATTTTTTTTCCGACGGTGCCGAAGTAAAAGACCCCTTTTATAGTCGGGTTCGAATGAAGAGCCGCTGGATTCGAACCCGGGACCTTTACCTTACAGTGATGAGCGCCGTGTCAACGCCTAAACCATTCCGGCCACCGACATCACTCCAAATACTATTATTGCTGCAAATTATTAAAGCAAATTTACCAAGACCTTAAAGCAAAATTAATTAAACTTGTTCAATAAAAAAATGCAACCAGAGTCTAACAATATTTATGTCATAATTAATTTCCATACATAAAGTTTTTAAATTATTGTCTTGAAAAATAAGACAGGTATCATCAGCATAACTAATAATCTTTGTAGCTAATTGAAGGTTAAGCATTTCATTAACAAAAATTGTAAATAAAATTGGTCCAACAACTGTACCTTGGGGTACTCCAGATTTATTTACAATAGAAGCATTTGAGACTTCGCCTATTTTAGTAACTTTTTTCTACCAGTAAGGTATGATGTAAACAGGGCAAGCGCTGATCCAAAAATGCCGATATTTTGGAGCTTTTTAATTAATGTTAAGTGATTCAAAAAACAGAATATTTGACTAATATCCAGAAAAACCCCATAAACGTAATTTCTATACCAATTTCTCTGAACGTATAATTAATAACTTCAGAAAGACATTGCTCCGGAGACTTAGACGGGAAAAAATCAAATTGACTTTTTGATATGCAGTTCTTCTCGGATATGTACTTCAGCAGTCTAGTCTTGATTAATTTCTCCATATGTTTAGGGAATATCATCACATGGTTTTTAATGGTTATGGTCTAATAATTGAACGTTGATATATTTAGAAATATCTGAACTAGCTTTGTACTAAATCAATCAGCTATTTTATACATTAATATGTTTACGTGCATATACAATACGTATTTTGAATAAAAGAGTCAAAATCAAACCGGTAAAATGACTTATAACATTAATGACTGCCTTTAATTTTTCAACATCTTTTCAAATAGACTGAGATTTATTCCTTTCAAAAAATGACTGAAATAAATTTTCCTTATCAAATAAACAAAATTAAAATAATATTATTTTCTTTTTAATCTTAAATTTCCAATAAATTTTTTGATGGAAATAAATTAGGCCTTGAGAATGTAATGTAGAATACTATGTTTTAAAAATCACAATTATATAGAAGTTTTATAGGAACTATAATTAATTTAATTAATATTCCGGTAAGGACAACGGTCACAACTTCGAATAAAAAAAAGATATGGTCAAATTCATAATTTTTTATTGGTCGTTGACCAAACCCTATTTCTTTGTCTTCTCCTCGAACAGTAATCCTCAGAATCCCCTTCATAGGCTTGAAAAGCAGTTGCCACGAGACTGGGCAATCATAAAGAATACAAACAGTCACTTTATGTAAATACAGTATAAATAATTTAGGCGTCGGCTCAGGACAGTGCGATAAAACGTTTTACCTTCTGACCTAGATTAACATTGGATATTATTTATTAAAAATAATATTTAGTATTATATTAAGCTGTTGTATTATACATCTGTTACACATACTAAATATGTAAATATTTCATTTTCGAGGCTAAATTTGTTGGCTTTTTGGACTGCTTTTTTCCGAATTTCTTTACCTATTTTGGTACATAAATTATAAAAGTAGGCAATTTAGTACCGTTCGTTAAAATTTAACCGCGATCTCTTTTTCCATGCGGTTGCTGATTGGACCAGAGCCAATATGATGCACATCCAGCTAAAACGGAATAATAAGCCGAATACTAGATTCTAGGAAACTAAATCTATTCAAAGCCAGGTGAATAAACAGAGCTAATTAAGGGATGATATGAATTGAAATCCAGTCATCAGGGAGTGATTCGAAACGAATCACATTTTCATGTATTAAATACACTGATGGACGAAATGAACGCAATTTAAAATTGTATTTTCGTTTCTTCAAATTTTGCATACCAAAAATAGGTTTGGTTGTAAAAGTATAACATTTAAAAAAATACATGCTTATTACTTACTTTAAAAAAATTTAAAAATATAAAATATCATTAGGTAAAGAAAAAAAAGGAGAAGCGGTAAGAAAACTGATGAACAAATTGTTTCAGTTGGATGGTGTAAAAATCACTGGAGTGATAGGATTTTACTGACATTTGAGAAAACACTTACATAGTAAAGACATAGAATGAAAAAAAACTGTCACACATCTCATTTTCCAATGCAACTGCTCAATGAATCAATGAAGATATAAACTAGGATGAGAAGTGTGCGAGCAAGGGCGACCCAACTCAATTGAGGATAATCCCTCAATCTCCAAACTCTAAATTTCTCTAGAATCTACTAAATATCAATTTTTCCCAGATTGCAGTCCATCAACATCTCATACGTAATGAAAAAATGGAAAATTCAATCCTTATAATTAACACTTACCAGCCCACAATACGTGTAAGTCAATTACAATTCAATTAATGCATATATTTAAATAAATGACAATAAGGCGATGTTTGAAATTAATTATAATTGTACAAGAACCAAGGAATTAAATTTAAATTTTATACAAACAAAAGAAAGGCGCCTGATACATTAGATTAGACAAATTTTCAGCAATGCGATAATAATACAATGGTATAAGTATTAAACAAATATAAAATAAGTTTATAATTTTAATAAAAACAAAGAGACAAAAAGAAAAACACGTAAGTTGTCTAAAGCGAGAAAAACTCACGGTGAGGTCAGCGAGTGGAGCGGCGAGTCACAAATTAAATGCGGAGGAGATCGACACGCACAAAAAGAAGAAACGGTCGCGAATAAATTACGGACGTAACAAAGTCTTACACAAAGTTACGGGTTGCGGGACTGCCTCGAACACGTGCGAGTAGCGAAGAAGAGTCTCTGGACCTCGTCGTCAAGCGAGTCGCCAACAACAAAACCCGTCACTTCACGGCCTTTTAGATGCGCGACGTACAGATCACAAAATTCACACTTAACAACAATAATTACATGTAACTTATACTAATTATTTTTTAAAACAAAATATATACAATATATACAAAACATAGTATGCGTTAACAAGAAGAAAGCTCGAAAAATAATCTCATCAATGACCGCTACTTCTTATTAGAAGGAGGTAGTTAATTCTATTGATCTAACAAACTAGGAAGAATAATTTAAGCCAAAAGGCTGTACTGCTAGGGGAAAAATAAACCATCCCTTATGAGGATCAACTTATCATCATAATTATTTCTGCCATTTGAGAGATATCTAGAAAATTTGTTAACCCAATCTTAGATGGAGAAGTCTGCGTCTGGTCTTGTGTATCTATAGGTATACGTTATGTTATGGTACATAAATGGTCTTGAAGATCCTCCGCTTACAATTTTGCTTGTTCATTACCAAAACCCCTTTGTATCTTGATTTTCATTACAATACTTCCATACAAGTTTAATGTTAAACGAAGTCTTATAATCTTAAGGACAGATCGTAGAGCCTTGTTTTGTTACCTAGGCTTTTGATCTCGTATAAAAATGTTTGGTTCAAATTCAAGGCTGCCGGGACTCGAGAGCCTTGGGAACGCTTTAAGCTTTGCTGCCACTGACGCAGTCTGAAAATACCTTACATTAAATCCTTACGGTGATATTTACGTACTTAGGTCAGATTCTGATGGGAAGGGTTATTTTGTAAGCAAATTATAATCTGGGGCAAGTTAGGATGATGTACGATGATCTAATGATCGAAAAGTATGATATGAATTGATATACACAATCTATGGTTCTCTGATGGTACGCCTGATATTTAACAGCTTGTCTCTACTGTATGTCCAAGCCATGAAATTAGCACGTTCATGTATGGTAGCATTTTTCCAAAGAAAACATTTCTTACTTTTAACAAGTGCAACATTTCAAAATAGCAGTCAGTGACGTGTCGTTCCTCACACCATCTCCTTCTTGCTCTACAAGCTCATTTTTCATGGGATTTTGGATTTAATTTAGGTCAGATGAAGGGCAGGGTCCGGCTTGAACGGAGAAGAACCTGTGTTACCATTAAGCTAAATCAGTTTTGCAAACAAATTAAACTAACTCAACTGATTTTCCTATATTTTCTTTCTTTCTAGTGTATTCTCCCCCTATTAGAATGATCATTGGATCAGCATACATTTAATTTGGATTGTCCATTGATGACACATATCTGAGAATTTATATTTGGGTGCCTTTAATCGTTATTAGTACTTAGTTTAATATTATTTATTTCTTACCAACGAAGTCGAAGCAGAACTAGACAGACCGTTACCTGTCTTGCTTACACATCTGTGTAACTCTTCAATCACTTCCGAACCATATGAAAATTTGACCATATAAAACTATCTATTCCACAATGTCTCGTATTATAGTCCTATAAGTCTCCTTCCCTTGATGGGAAAGATCCTTGAAAATTTCACATACAAGGTATTTATACAATACTTCATTTTCCTTCATTTAAGCCCTGTTCATCAATTCGGTTTCCAAAAACAGCACTGTACAGTTCAACAATGCCAACATGTTGTAGACGTTGTCCCTTCTTCCTTTGTTGCAAAACCGTATTAAGCCGGGAACACACTTACCCGATGCTACGCCATGCGACGCTACCCGATGCTACCCGACGCCTTGCCACGTTTTGGTGGGGTGTGCACATCTATCCGACGCAAGCACACGTCGCGTACAGTCCACAGCGTTTATCACAATAATCACTATCACAATCGCAACGCATCTTTTGTTCTTAATGCACTATTTTGAGCAAAACCTTGTAATAAATTGTTAGTTAAATTTTATGAGCACAACCATCTAATAAATTGTTTGTTAAACTTAATTGTTTTAAATAAAGTTTCTCCTAACCATCATAATTAAACAATGTTTATAAAAACTTATGCATTTTTGATCTCGTTTAATTTGGTTTACATTAAAATAACATGTTGTAATTAATATAACGACAAAATTACATGTACTTAGTTTGAAATAAACTACAAAAAATATGAATGTCCTGTTCTGATGCTACCCGACATTACAAAATGGTGTAATTTTACGAGCAAAACTATGAAATAAATTGTTAATTAAATTTTATGAGCAAAACCGTGTAATAAATTGTTCCAATTTTAGTATATGTACCGCCGAAGCGAGTACAATAAATTGTTAGTAAAATTCATTATATCAAAAAATCGTATTCCGTTGTTTTGATTAATTTTCTACCAAACCAATAAAATTAATTTTTTAAATAAAAAGTAATTAATTTTTAATCACAGTTAATTTGGTTTATATTAAAATAAGTATGTTGTACTTAATATAACGACAATAATACATGTAGTTTGAATAAAAATATGAGTGTCCGGTTCTTTTGTCTTCGACTGTACTCGATGCGACCCGACGAAAATCTGGACAGTGGGGAGCAGAGCGTAGAGCAGGTTAGCCTGGCATAGCATCGGGTAGATGTGCACGGGGGTAATGCAACCTTATGGAAAATCAGAGTTTGGATTTGCGTCGGGTAGCATCAGGTAAGTGTGTTTCTGGCTTTATCGGACTGTCTTTCTCGACGTTGCGCAAACATACGATTGGATCTGGCATGTTAGGATACAGTGTAATCTCAAAGGCGAGATTACCTCTTCACTACCTACTATCTTAAGCTAAAGTCCTTGGCGAAATAGCGAGTAAAAAGTGAATTTTTTTTTTAGAAGAAAAATAACTCTATTCTGGGACTGGTGACCCCTAAGAATAATAGACATGAAAAAAAATAGGAAGTTGCTTCTGTGAAATAAAAAATAAAATGAGATAGAAATCCTGGCACAATGAATACCAGTAAGGCAGGACAGAAGAAAAATAACAAGAATATTAAACAAAAACATCATATTGAGGTCATATTAATAACATATACAGGCAAGGCACAAAATCAATGGTACAATGTAGGAGAATTGTCGGTAAAACATGAGGCATCAAACCATGGGTAGCCAAATGGCTATATACTGCAATTATTCTACCTAGATTCTTTTTCGCAGCTTTAGTGTGGTGGAAAGATCTAGAAAATAAATGGAATAGTAGCAAATTAAGGTCATTTCAAAGACAGGCTGTTTGATGATGACAGGAGCATTTCAACTACACCCACTCTAGCACTTGAAATCATAACCAATGCCACACCTCTTCACATTAAGCACTAATCAGCTGCTACAGATTAATTAGAAACTGGAATCATAACTGGAATAACATAGGTCACTCGAAAATCTTACAACTATTGAGTAAGGTTAACGGCCAATTATTAAGCGTTATTGATAAAAAGATTAAAACCCCTTCTGGGAAAAAGTACGTTCAGATAGTCACCCCTTGTGAATGTAATTATAGTGTACATGTTGGCCATCGCAACATAGACTTCTATACAGATGGTTCACTTACCAAAGGTAAAGGAAGCGGTGTAGGGATCTACATACCTAAATTAGGAATCAGCATCTCCTCCCCTCTTGGCAATAACACCTCCGTTTTTCAGGCGGAAATCTGAGCCATTAATGTATGTTGTAGACCACTTATGGAATATAAAATTAAGGGAAAAGGTATTGGAATTTTTTCAGACAGTCAGGCTAGTCTTAGGTCATTGCATAAAGATTTGTCGACCTCACGACTGGTGGAGGAAATTGTAGATCTTATCAGTAGGAACTCTTCCAGGTTTGAGAACAAGGTAACCCTTATTTGGGTACCAGCACATAAAGGACACCATGGGAAGAAGAGGCGGATAGCCTGGCCAAAGAAGCCTCTAATACTGCCGCTTGTCGGGCCACAACCGGTATTACCTTTGAGCACAACGAAAGAGAGTATTAAAAACTGGGGCATGAAACTATTCCTTAAAGAGTGGAATCTATCCCCGGACGCAGGCAATCGAAAGTGTTTGTTAAGGTGATCAAACCAGTAGAATAGAAGTTGCTATTCTCTCTCTCAAAGAAGGGAACTAGGAAGCTGATAGATATCCTGACGGGCCACGCCCACTGAGAAGACACCTCTCCGCAATAGGTATCCGACCAGATCCTTTTTGCCGTTTTTGCAAATCAAAAGAAGAAACGGTAAGGCACTACCTCGCAGAGTGTGATAGGTATGCTAGTTCTAGATTTGAAATCTGCGAAGGAGCGGACATCACCAAATCACTCCCCGAGTTAAAATGGTCCAAAATCTTGGGGTTTGTGAACAAGTCCAAGGGGGTTTATGCAGGACACGTGAGCCGACCAAGTCCCGGACATTTTAGGGATGGGGTACGAGTCTACCTAGGCATTTAAACCCTTGGTCGCCCACCCTGCGTAATATATAAACAAAAATATCGAATATTAACGTAAGGTCACTGTTTGGAGGGAGAGGAGGTGATTACACAGGTGGGATTTAAAGGAGGAAAAGGAGGCAGCGTGACGAATAGAAAGGGGAAGGGAGTTACAGAGTTTAGGGGCCCGGATCAGAAAGGATCTTTCAAAGGTATGGGTTGTATGTTGCGGAAAGATAAGGTCGATTGAGCGGGTGTTACGACTGTGATGTGCGGAGTTGAATTGGAGGGATTGAGTGATGTAAGGAGGGCGACGATTGTGGATGGACTGGAAAAGAAAGCAACCTAGGAAATACTTTGCACGGATGGAGAGGTAAGGTCAACCCCGACAACCAGGACCCCCGTGAAATGCCGAACACGAATCTTACGCAAAAATTCATAATACGCTTCAATCGCGGTTCCCCCCCGCCTCGGAGAACCACCGTATACCACACTATAATCGAAGAAGGGAAATATAAGGGAAGATACAAGGAGGTTGCGGGTGGAGAAAGGTAAGAGAAGCCAGGACCGACAGTACAGTTGTAAATTTCAAATAAAACGGAAAAAAATTAGTGCCTGGGGTTTGTCTGTTGGTAGTGACTTTCATTTAAAAAAACGCGAACAGCAAATAAAAATGTCTTCTGTGCCTTACAAATCAGGTTGAATAACGTTTGTTATACATTTTTAGGAGTAAGTCGACATAAATTAGGCCTATTATGTACAAAGAGAAACTCTATTTAATCTCTGAAAAATTAATGTAAAACAGAGGTTGAAAAACAATGTTAAACCAAAGAAAAGTGGATTTTATCTAAAAGATGTCCGGGCCAAAAATAGCCCGTTACCAAAATGACAAACGCAATAAGGTTGATTAGGCTTTAAGCCCAGGAAAAGGCTTATTTCCTCCCGTGTGCCGCGGTACGGGAGGAAAATAAAAATAAAATAATTAGGGCCCCTTCGGGCATAAATCAGGGGTGCCGAACTCAGTGCAGTTCGTTGCCAAATTTTACACTGTTCGCGTCCATAGATCACCCGGGCGGCCGCCTGTTTACCCAAGGATAATACCCGTGGGTTCCTCTTCTGGGGAGGGATTTATCTTGATTAGCCAAATACACCTGACTGGGCTCAGGTCTCCAAGAATTTACTTTAACACCGGTTTGATTTGCCGAGGCCCGTACCGATCAATAGTTCATTACAAGTGTGGTTAAACGCGTTTTTTCCATTTAGAAAAATTAATCCAGAGACATTATATCTGAAAAATAACTCGGCGTCATGGCATTTACAGGTATTTCCATGCTGAGTTAATTTATTTGATGGCATGTCCATCCATTTAGCCTTATCACACTGTATCACACTGTTACATTACCCTTGCTCAGGGCTTTTCTAACTTATAACTTTTGATAATATTGATTGGATTCAGGAGTTTACCACGTCTACGATATGTTGTGGGTTCAACATTTAAGTACATTTCTTTGATATCTTTTTCATTTCTTTATACGATAGTATACTAGAAATATACCAGTCAGAAGATTAAGGTTATTTTGATATTGTTTATCGTTGATAAATATTAAGCTGATCTTTTTCAGGCGTTATTGAGGTTTGTCCTCTTTCTAACAAAGCGTGTTACTGACTTCTGAACAAAATCACAAAAGGTTAAAAACACTTAATATTACTGCTGAATACCTACATACCAGTATTGCTATAAGAAACTGAGATGTCACAAGTGATCCCATAGTCCCCAAAGAAAAGGTAGACACTAACTTGATAGGAACAAAAGATAGAATAAACATTAAATTTTTTTGAGAGTTATTTTGCTAAAGAAGTCAGCAAAGCCATCTGTGAATTGAACAGGATGGTTGAATTTAATCAAAACTTCCGAATAAATTTCTGTACCAAAAAAGAATAGGAACGAGAGGGAAACACCTCTTTTAAGAATGGCACTATCCTTTGGTACACAGATGGATCTAGAACACAAGAAGATACAGGGGCAGGAGTATTTGGACCTGGAACCAAATACTCACAACCCATGGGAAAATACACAAGTATCTGCCAAGCTGAGATTCATGCAATAGAAAGGCGTACGCAACTCAACCTAAGTAAAGAGTACAAAAACAAAAATATAGCTATCATGTCAGATAGCCAAGCGGCCATCAAAGCAGTAAGCTCAAGTACCATTAGTTCAAGGATGGTGCTGAACTGCAAAACCAAACTAAAAATATTAGGTACACAGAACAAAGTCAAACTCTGCTGGGTCCCAGGACACACGGGAGTAGAAGGCAATGAGAAAGCGGACACCCTCGCAAGGCAAGGAGCTGCTACACCCCTGACAGCACCTGAACCCTGAAAGAAAATGAGGGAACTATGGAATTCACTCATTGGATACAGACAATCCAAGAATATTCTAACCAATTTTGAAAGAAAAAAAAATTACAGAGTGTGTCAAGGGAAGCAGGAACAAACTGGGAGTCCTAGTAGGATTCCTAAAGGTGGCCATTCACGATCGCTCCTAGCAGTCCAAACGGACCGACGCCGTTCCAAAAACCACGTCAATGGCAAAACTGAACTGGCCTGCCCGGCTGGCCTCCATCGCGCCACTCCAAATATTTACGGCACCACGACGGCATGGCTCATTCGTGAATAGGAAAACCCTCGTTTTTTTTTTGGCGAAATCTTCGTCTTTCTCTCACTGTGCAATCATCTCCGTCGTACATTCTCAAAAAGTCAAAAACGTTTATTCTTTATTGGTAACAACATCCAATCGAGATTTTATTGTTGAGGTGATTGAATTGTATGGAAGTTTACCATGTTTATGAAAGTGGTGGACAATGATTATATTACCACAATAGAAATAAAAGAAATTCGATCCTCAACCAGTTGGTCGACGTTTTCAAAACAAAGGATACAAATGCAATGAGAGATGCGGTATTGATAACCCCTAACAATGATCAGAAATTGTAGTAGAGAACTTTAGTTCTTTGTAGTTCATCCCTGTAGCCAGAAATAGATTAATTCGATAGTTCGATCCACTCGGGGACCAACTCCCCATCTCAACCTACAACCTTTCGAATTTTCTCTCTTTTTGCCATTTTTTGGTGTCGGAGAAGATCGAAGTCACGATAGCTCAAGTGGTAGAGCAGCCGCGAATTGAGCCGAAGGCCATGGATTCAGATCCCGCTCGTGGCACTAGCTTTTCCATTTCAACCAAAGCCTTTCAAAAAAGAATAAATAATTGAAAGAAGTAATTTGGTCAATAGAACCCTAAATATAATGAAAAATAAGACGTTTCATCCATCCTTAAATAGTTCCTCCAATCAGCGGGTTCAAGGGAAAGTTCTTTCATCAAATTGATGTGGGTATTACGGCTTCTGTTCAGGAGCCACTTCTTACACCATTTCCTCTTCGATTTTTTGCTTTTAATATGTAAATAAACAGAAGCGTAACACAAGAGATTGTCATCCATTTTGAGAAGGTTATTCACTGGTTGACGTTCGGAGCGACTGGCTGTGAAGCGGTCGTGAATGCCCCCTCAAATTTCAGGCACTCCAAATGGTGTACGGCTTGGCGCGGTTCCATTTGGAGTGATCGTGAATGGCCACCTTAACAGGACACATCCAATATGGCACATGCTGATTCTGCAAAGAGGCAGAAGAGACACCAACATATCTACAAACAAATTGCGGAATTACGCTAGTCCGGAGGAGTAAATATTTCGGGATGTGTAATGTGACCATCGAAAAACTTCAACCACTGAAACCGGGCTTATTAATCAAGTTTCTTGATGAAATAGGACTCACCGATGTGCATTAGGCAGAGCACGGGGCATACAATAGCTCTTAAATGGCGCAGTAAACTATACTCTGAAATTACATCTACAAGTCACCCGTGGAAAAGGTCTAAAATTGATTGATAAACATATCCATTTTATGAAATGGATTTTTAAAAAAGACAATACAACGTAAAAGTAGTTAGGATGCAGTAAAAGTGGTCTTTATTTCATTATGAAACCAAGAATTAGTAAGAAAATACAATTTTATCATCTTCGGTCGCTTTTTGTTTAGTTTAAATTCCATGATGAACTGACACCTATTATCTAACAAAAAAATATACACAATTATTAGACATGACATATATTATCACTTATTATTGGTGACACTGACTTTTTATCTAAACCTATGTTATCTATGTTTAATTATTTTCATGAAACATTGGAATCAAATTTTAATTTTAACAAAAAATTAAACTTTTTTTGTGAAGTTATTTTATTTTTTATTTTTTCTCTCATTTTTATAAAAAAATTTAATAACGTCACAAATTCTCATCCCGAGAAACCGCAATGTCCAAAGGATGATGGCCGGGGGACCGCGGTAGCCGAGTGATTAGCATGAGAGACTCTCACGCCGCGGTCGTGGGTTCGATTCCCTCCGTCGCCTCTGGCCCTTTTTTCCCGATAACCCCCAATTTGAACACACAAGAATTCGTACTATGGCTAATATGCAAGATGATAAGGCCAAACTAAAAAAAAAAAAAAAAAAAAAAAAAAAAAGTTATTCTCTTATAGAACATGCTTTAATACAAATGTTTCTTGTAGGCTCCTGGCTAAATTGCAAAATTGTGTTATTTTGGGGTTTAACCTATCGTTTTTATAACCAAAAACCTTTGAAAAAAACATGAAGCGAACTGATTGAAATTCAATCTTATTTGATCCGCTTATCCTCGCTGTTCCGGCTTAACGCCGTCTTCAGAGTTTCGATAAAAACAATTCGTTTTGACGTTACGGCCTCAGGTTAATAAGAATTTTTTTAAAGGTGAATAACAGTTGTTTTTTAAGAATCCATTTATGAAAATTGGATACCGAGTGTTTATAAAGATTCCCCGATGATTGGTTCATAAGGAAAAATCAACCCATTCCTTTTCTACTAGTTATCGTTAATCCATTCGAAACAATAGTAATAAAAGGGTTGATTCCATCTGGAACGGAAAATCGTAAGACGTGAAACGTCTCTGTGCCCAACCGTGCACAGTAACTACACCCATTCGTCGAGAAAATGGCAAACGAACCGATACAACTTTTATCCATACGGTCAATCAGAAAGTCAGTTATTATGATTCCGCCGTAATTTGGTAAGGGTGACCCCGTGCCTGGCTAACTACCGCTTATTTTGCTATCTTGGCTTTCCCTTCGGCGGGAATCATTAGGAAAAATGAACCCGCCCGGATAAAGAGCCGTATCGTTTCATTAATTAAAACTGAAATTTCACAAAAGAATCATTAGCGAGAGGAGCAGTAATGAGAGACGTATTTCACACAAATAAACCAAGAATATTTATACAACAATGAAACCTTCACATAATTTTTAAACAATGAATAAGTAGAGTGTCACATGACAAATTCTCTTCATTTAGAAAGCGGAAAATCATATTTTAAAAGCAACGTTTTAAATATTGCACAAAATAGTTTCTGGGAATTATCACCAACACAGCAAAATCAAACGGACCAGAAATGGCAGCAGCAGTACGTCACATAACGTATTAATATATGAAATTATTATTATAGGTAAACTAATTACACCAACATAATCGATCTAATGAATACATTGGATCGAAAATTGCGAGATTCAATTGCACGGAGTACTGAAAATTTGACAGTCCAACCATGCAAAGTCAGAATATTCTCCTGACTGACCTTCTATGAAATTGAAATAACCTAATTACTCTTTTGGTCACTGTAAATTTGACTCATGCGGTCCGCCCGTGCTCGCTATTCAGTGAGTTCTTCGTGCTACGTTTTCCGATAGGCTAACGGATAAACTGACATAGTTGAAAATTCATTACAATCATCAGTAGGGCTGTGAATGTATATAGTTTGAAGTATTTGGAATCAATTTAAGCCATAGTATTTTGCATATTTTTTTTACATATTCGGCATATCAGTATTTGGCATGTCAAATTTTAATGTTTCTGAGCAGGTAAAAAAATTCTCCGAAAAAGTGCTACGGGTTCCCATTCTTCGGTTTGCACAAAATAAACGAGTTTGTGCTTGTCCAGTTGCTGCTCCACTGCTTTCCCCAAACTTTCGGTCGCATTTCCTTCTCTTGGAATAATTGGACAAAGGAATAGTGTTTGTACTACTGTAAATGTTCTCTTGGAATATTTTAATAGAATTCATAGAAATATTACGACCTCAGTTCTATTCTTTTCCTACCATCATACATCTCAGCTTTACCCAGTCTTACATGGATTTCCATCTTGAAACATTATTTGTGTGTTGTGAACTGACTACATTTTTTTTTGCTTTATCAGGGATATTCAGCCAGATTCAAGTAACAGTGACTAACAATCTAAGTAACTGTTTATGTAAAGGAATAACTAGATGAATAAATAAATAGGCGGTCATAAATATAAAAATAATCGGATAAAAAACTTATATACTAATTCCCTAATTTCGTGGTCCGCTTGACCAATTAATATATTACAATTAATTAAGGTTTTTAGTAGAGATAAAAAAGTCAAAGGCACGAGCGGAATTCGAACCCACGATCTTCGGCTAGATACGCCGCTGCTCTATCACTTGAGCTATCGTGACCTCGATCCACTCGGACATTACCTTCCCATCTCAACCCCACCTTTTGAATATTCCCGCCTTTTTGCCATTTTTCAAATGTCGTCTAATCGGATTGGATTCTCGACGACAAATGAAATGGCCACGGAGAGCTTTAGTCAAGTATACTTTATTTTTAATCATTAAATTCACTAATTTCGTGTTCCGCTTGACCAATTAATTACAATTATTTAAGGTTTTTAGTTGACATAAAAAGTCAATGGCACGAGCGGGATTCGAACCCACGATCTTCGGCTAGATACTCCGCTGCTCTACCACTTGAGCTATCGTGACCTCGATCCACTCGGACACCAAGTTCCCATCTCAACCCCACCTTTTGAATATTCTCTCCTTTTTGCCATTTTTCAAATATCTTGTAATCGTATTGGATTCTCGACGACAAATGAAATGGCCACGGAGAGCATTATTGGCGTCTTTAGAGGCTTTTATCTCAAATAAAAACCTTAATTAATTGTAATATATTAATTGGTCAAGTGGACCACGAAATTAGTAAATTTAATGATTTAATATGAAGTATACTTCCCTAAAGTTCTCCGTGGCCATTTCAGTTGTCGTCGAGAATCCAATCCGATTACACGAAATTTGAAAAATGGCAAAAAGGAGGGAAAATTGAGGGGTGGTTGAGATGGGAAGTCAGTGTCCGAGTGGATCGAGGTCACGATAGCTCAAGTGGTAGAGTAGCGGCGTATCATGCCGATGATCGTGGGTTCGAATCCCGCTCGTGCCATTGACTTTTTTATCTCAACTAAAAACCTTAATTAATTGTCTTATATACAATGAAACATTCTATAAAATCAGAGATGTCATCCAAAATAGACCGATCTGGGATGGATAAGACGGGGGATTTTTTAAATTTTACTTTTTTTTTTTAATGCGTTTTTCTTTTATCATATTAGCCATGTGGCAGTCCTCTTGCCACTGTTTCTCTTATCAATACATTTATGTGCTTTAATTTTAGGTCTCCTTATTTTTTCTCATGGTAGTTTTCGCATATTTTCAGTTTTAAATTGCATTTTTTACTAAATATATTTACATATATATGTGCATATTTGACTGTTTTGATTGCATACAAATCACAGCCCCAATCATCAGTATCAATTATAAACCAGGAAGGCTTTAGAGTCGAATTACTATATAAAAATACCGCAGCTTTTATAAGGAATGTTACAGCTTGTTAATCTCTTACAATGTAAGCTGAGAGAGAATTTGCGGTTTTCTCAAAGAGAATAGTTTCTCCTTTAGGCTTTCTTAGTATTTGGCAAGAAACGTTTCAGGCTTTGTTTAGGGTATAGGATTTCTCACCGTAATTATATCCCACGGTTTGTCTTCTTTGACTAAGAACAACGTGTCGTCCGCAATTAATCCGAGGTTTAACCCCCAGAGTTATTTAATAGGCGGCTGTTTTCAGAACGGTTTAAATACAATTTTTGAAATTTTATCATGAATAAAGTTGTTTTTTATTAATAATAAACTGTTTTAATATTTTTCCTGGGTTTTAATCCATCTCCAGGTAATCCCTGTCAGAAAAAATATGGTTTTAGCTGACTCTCAGCGAGAATAAGCAGACCTGAATCGATCACCTCTGTGTTTACGAAACGTAAGCCGAAAGAAACACAGATTAGGCAAATCATACCCTCGAATAAGTCCTTCCAAAACAAGCCGACCAGTTTTTCCCCCCTAGGATATTATTATATACTGTTGCTCAATACAGATTATGTCGAAATTCATTTGTCAACAGAGGGTCAGAACTGTTGTAAACGTTTCAATTAGTCAATAAAAATTTGATAAATACACGGTCCTTTTGATGACTCCAAAACAAACGAAGGAACCGGATCAGGCGTTTTCTGTACAAGTTCAAAACATGAGCAATCAAACTCATTAGGGAAGTACACTTCGGTCTTTCAAGCAGAAATACATGCCATCAATGCTTGTGCCCTGGAAAATCTTAAAAGAGGTTACACTGACAAAACAATCCTCATAAGATCAGATAGCCAAGCAGCCATTAAAGCATTAGCATTGTGGTGACCCAGAGGAACCACCACAGACGGCCCTGTCCAGGGCCTCATCACCACCCATCTCTCGCCTATCCCCCGCAGGACGGTTCTACCATGGAGAGCGTCCACATCCACCGGGAATGTGGGAAAAGGGATATATGCCAAAAAGGAGGAGAGAGGGGGAATTCTGTTCCCTGACCTGAAGGTTGCTGGATGGCGGAAGAAGAAAAGGGCAGATTGAGGAAAAGGAGAGAAAGGTAGAGGAGAGAAAGGAAGAAAGGAGGACGTTTCCCGGACGGGACCAACGCAGGACACCGGACTACCTGAGGAAAAGTAGGCAGTCCTCTTTTTGCTTCGCTCGCCCCCTATCTCTGAAGAAATTCATTTGATATTAATAAACGGGTGTAAAAAAGAAACCTTTTATGTAAATAAAATTCTTGTTTTCTAACTGGAGGAAAATTTTGGGATCCCGAATTCTACCTTGCTCCCCAACTCCTGACAGTAAAAATCACTACAGCATGTAAAAGAATCACATCAAAATTAGTCAGTGAATGCATCCAAAATCTCCAAAATCTGGGGAAACACAACAACATGATGATATCTTTGGTGCCAGAGCACAGGGGAATTTTAGGTAACGAAAAAGCAGACAGACTAGCCAGAGGAGTATCTGCTAGACCATACATAGGCCCGAACCTATTCTTGGGATAGCAAAAACAAATATAGAATCCTCCATCGCAGAATGGATCCAAACAAAACAAAAGGAGAAATGGATAAACTTTAGCGGTGCTAGACATAGAAACTTATGATGAAACAACCTTCACCAAGACTGGCAAAAGCACCGCTGCTATTGAAGAGGGCCAAACTCAGAGGAGTGATCGGACAACTAACCGGTCACTGAAATCTGAGAAAACATCTACACAACATGAGTATATACAATGATGATCCCATTTGCAGATTATGTAATGAGGAGGAGGAAACTGCCACTCATATCATCTTGGAATGCGAAGCAACAGCTCAATGGAGATTTAATCTAGCGTACGGAAAAAACTTAGGGAATCAAATTGCAGCAGCGACAGCCAATGACCTGATATTTCTAAGAAGAAGGATTGAGTCTTTTGCACTGAACTAAGGAACTAGGAAGGTCCTTAAGCCAGAAGGCTGCAGTGTCTGGGGAGTGCAAACCCCGCTTCCTAGTATCCTTTTTCACCATACCAGGGTATTTTTTCAAGATTATATTGTAAAAATAATAGTAATATTATAATAGTAATAGTAATAAAAAATATTAGTAATATAATAAATAGTAGTAAATTCCCTCCTTAGCATCCCAACTCTCATGCTAAATAGCCATCCCATCCCCTTCTGCTCTTCGGTTAAAAAGCTAGGAGTAGTCTTTGACCAAAACCTTTCCTGGCATTCTGACATTTCCGAAATTTCCCGCCATTCCATTGCCTCACTCAACCTGTTTCGTCGGTCCTGGCTTCTCTTACCTTTCTCCACCCGCAACCTCCTTCTTCCCTTATATTTCCCTTCTTCGATTATAGTGTGGTATACGGTGGTCTCTCCGAGGGGGGGGGAAGCGTGATTGAAGCGTATTATGAATTTTTGCGGAAGATTCGTGTTCGGCATTTCACGGGGGTCCTGGTTGTCGGGGTTGACCTTACCTCTCCATCCGTGCAAAGTATTTCCTAGGTTGCTTTCTTTTCCAGTTCATCCACATTCGTCGCCCTCCTTACATCACTCAATCCCTCCAATTCAACTCCTCACATCTCACTTGTAACACCCGCTCATCCCCAATCGACCTTATCCTAACGCAACATACAACCCATACCTTCGACAGATCCTTTCTGACCCGAGCACATAAACTCTGGAACTCCCTTCCCCTTTCTATTCGTCACGCTGCCTCTTTCTCCTCCTTTAAATCTCACCTGAATAGTGACCTCCTCTCCTTCCAAGCAGAGACCTTACGTTAATATTCGATATTTTTGTTTAAATATTACGCAGGGTGGGCGACCAAGCGTTTAAATGCCTAGGTAGACTCGTACCCCATCCCTAAAATGTCCGGGACTTAGTCGGCTCACGTGTCCTGCATAAACCTCTTGGACTTTTTCACAAACCCCAAGATTTTGGACCATTTTAAACTTATTTCGTAATATAATATCTCGGGGAGTGATTTGGTGATGTTCGCTTCTTCAAAGATTTCAAATCTAGAACTAGCATACCTATCACACTCTGCGAGGTTTCTTCTTTTGTTTTGCAAAAATGGCAAAAAGGATCTGGTAGGATACCCATTGCGGAGAGGTGTCTTCTCAGTGGGCGTGGCCCGTCAGGTATCAGCCTCCTAATTCCCTTCCTTGAGAGAGAGAATAACCATTTCGATTCTACTGGTCTGATCACCTTAACAAACTCTTTCGATTGCCTGTGTCCGGGGATAGATTCCACTCCTTAAGGAATAGTTTCATGCTCCAGTTTTTAATACTCTCTTTCGTTGTGCTCAAAGAGTGATGTAATACCGGTTGTGGCCCGACAAGCGGCAGTATTAGAGGCTTCTTTGGCCAGGCTATCCGCCTCTTCATTCCCATGGTGTCCTTTATGTGCTGGTATCCAAATAAGAGTTACCTTGTTCTCAAACCTGGAAGAGATCCTAATTGTTGCGTAATATTTGTGAACGGCACACCCCACGGGGATCCCGGGTGACGGGGTTGTATTTCCAACTTTCCTGGCTAATCCTCTCCTTCCGTGAACAGTATTTCCTAGGTTGCTTTCTTTTCCAGTCCATCTTCTCCTCCTTACATCATCCAATCCGTCCAATTCAACTCCTCACATCTCACGCGTAAGACCCGCTCAATCGACCTTATCCTTCCGCAACATACAACCCATACCTTCGAAAGATCCTTTCTGATCCGAGGCCCTAAACTCTGTAACTCCCTTCCCCTTTCTATTCGTCCCGCTGCCTCCTTTTCCTCCTTTAAATCCCACCTGTATAATCACCTCCTCTCCCTCCAAGCAGAGACCTCACGTTAACATGTGTTATTTTTGTTTAATATTCTCGTAATTTTTTCTTCTTCTTATTGGTATACATTGTGCCAAGATTTCTATCTTTTTTTTTACTTTTAATTTCATAGAAGGAACTTCCTTTATTTATTTCATGTAAATTATTCTTAGGGGACACCAGTCCCAGGATAAAGTTATTTTTCTTCTTTTTCTTCTTAAAAATAATGGCTGCGGAAAAATAGAATGATATCAATGAATAGATTGAAAAGGTTTATTTAACAAAAAAAAAAGAATAATTCGTAATTTTTAGAGACAAAAATTTTACCTTATTTAATAACGAACGGTTCTAAAAAAGGAAATTCATTTATTACGCTAAAACGATGTTTACAAAACACTTTGAAGGTGGGTTTTAATCTAATAAAATAATAACTTGTATTCAGAAGAGATTTTTTACATTTAAATAGAGAAATCAATCTGTACTTCAAAGCTAATGACGATATCAATTAACTTATTAATTAGTGAGTTTTATTAGGTTATTAATTTTAATTGTTTTGTTTCTGAGGAAAGAATTTAATCTGGAATCGAGACCGGGCCGCCGGTAATGTTCTCGTCCCAACTTTCCTCCGAAAACTCCAAAGGATAATTAGTTCCAGAAGAGATGATTCCTCCCGGCACAGCCTTCCAGAATATTTCCAAGCCGAGGATGGAAACTAATTTGCAAATGATCCGTTTAAATAATAAACACGTGAGTGATGCTGAGCACGACGTCGTATATAATTCACGGGTCGGCTTGGGACTAATGACCCGAAGGGACATCTGATACTCGACGGTCTTCGAGTGATGAGCTTTGTAATAATTAAACTACCGTGACACCTAAGCCCCGGTTCGCAGGCCGGGAAGTTATTATTGTCACTACTGAAACTAATTAAAGTTAAAAACGCTTTCTCCGCTTCTCGACGATTTTGTAATTTCACACTGGCTTTAACTTGTCCCTGGGAAATTGCTCCTTTAAGATGATAACTGTAAAAATTACATGAAATACCTTGAATTAAAAATGTTTCTTATAATTGGACTTCATTTACTTTGTACTAAGTGTCTTACAGTGATAAATTAAAAAGAACTGCAAAAATTGATCATTATTTTATATTGACGTAAATATAAGAAATACAGACCTAATTTGTACATATTAATAATAAAACGACCATATAGAAGTGGCCTTTTTCCCTTCAGAATACCAATTCTCTAAGCAATAACTAACATTTTTGAGAAAAAGACGTTTAAAAGTACATTTTATCCGCTAATCTTTAGATTAAAGTTTCTTTCTGCTGCAACATTTAATTTCTTTTCACCCTCATTTTACTCACAACTAATTCCTGCCTTCTCATGTTACGTACAATCTACACAAATCGCCAAGTAGAAAATCTCCTGAACCTGATCTAATTATATAATAGGGCCATACTTAAGAACCTTCCTTACAAGGCAATAATATTATCCGCAATAATGCCATTTCGCAGCCATTTTCTGTCAAAAAGCAAACCCACAACTACCTATGTTCCAACAGTCTCAACAGCTTTCTTCCAGAAATTTTCAATTTCATCGAAAAATTTTTAAATATTAATTCATTTCCGTTTTCGTAGTCAATTGACTAAGTTATTTCTTTCAATCAATTAATTATTCTTTCTAAGGTCTTGGTTGAAATAAAAAGTCAGTGTGGCTAGCGGGATTCGAACCCACGACCTTCGGGTAAATTCGCCGCTGCTCGACCACTTGAGCTATCGTGACTTCGATCCCCTCGGAGACCAACTCTTCATCTCAACCTACAACCTTTCGAATTTTCCCTCTTTTTGCCAATTTCAGATGACGTGCAATCAGGATTCCATTCTCAGGGACTTATGAACGGGCCTCCGGGAGCTGTTTCGTGCAGTGACACTTCTTTTACTTTTTAAATATTAATCCATTTACGTTTTCGTAGTCGATTGGCCAAGTTACTTTTTTCAATAAATTAATTATTCTTTCTAAGGTCTTCGTTGAAATAAAAAGTCAGTGTGACGAGCGGGATTCGAACCCACGACCTTCGGGTAAATTCGCCACTGCTCTACCACTTGAGCTATCGTGACTTCGATCCCCTCGGAGACCAACTCTTCATCTCAACCTACAACCTTTCGAATTTTCCCTCTTTTTGCCATTTTCAGATGACGTGCAATCAGGATTCCATTCCCAGAGACTTATGAAGTGGCCACCGAGAGCTGTTTCGTGGAAAATGGCATAAGGAGGGAAAACTCTTAAGGTGGGGTTGAGAGAGGAAGTTGATGTCCGAGTGGATCGAGGTCACGATAGCTCAAGTGGTAGAGCAGCGGCGTATCTAGCCGAAGATCATGGGTTCGAAACCCGCTCGTGCCATTAGCTTTTTTTCATCTCAACTAAAAACCTTAATTAATTGTAATGATTTAATTGGTCAAGCGGACCACGAAATTAGTGAATTTAAAGAAAAAATGCTTATGGAAATTAATTATCTATTGAATTCCTTCCTAATGCACCCTTTTGATTGTTGGAATCCACCTTCCACCTCACTCCTTCATTCGTTCTGACCGGTTTTCTTCAGAATACCACCACTTCCATAAAATCGGACACATTCATTTATTTTAACTATTCATACATAAGAGAGAAAGAAAAAAAATGGGTGTGAATGTTTTTATTAATCACCAGCTAAAAAGCAATAGGAGTGACCCAGTTCCATTTTTGACTTCCTAGCACTGGAGTACCTTCTTGAGAGAAAACGTTTCTGACAAAATAACACGTAAAATTTTTAAGCCAATAAATAACCACTAAGGAACTACAGAGTTTCTTGAAATTACAGCAAACACAGGGATGCAATTTTTCAATTAAAATCTAAGTGAATGTCATTGAAGTTTCAACAGACTATGAGGAAACGCTCCATGATATTTTTTTAAAAAAAGTAAGGTTACAAGCGTTGAAACATTTTAATCCTTTACACTTGACGTTATTATAATGAGCATTCGCACAATGTGGCTTTTCAAATAGGTGTAAACGTTCTCGGTAAATTGTAATTAGCACCACTATCAACGGCTCCTCTATAGATTTACAACGGATCCGACATAACGTTAACACCATTCAACAAGATCCTGGTAAACCGGCCAAATCCGTGGATGGGTAATATATCTATAGCTCATAACTATGACATGATATTATGTCTTCTAGTTCACAATGACATAACGGTAAATAACCAAACGATCTCAATTGTTCCATTGTTCCATACACAGAGACAAACACAAAGTGTTTCATTTTAGAAACAATTTATAGATTAAATCATTAAATAATTGGACAATTGTCACTGTTTTTTTTTGTTTTTTTTTAAATATAAGCATTATGTGGTTTAAACTTTAATTAAAAATTTACTGTAGAATTCTTGATTTCATTGTAGTGAGTATAATAACTATTTTGAGTCAAGAGCACGACCGGTAGATGGCCCTCGGAGAATCTGAGCAGGAGACGAGGGATCGTCCTCACCCGACTGAGGATTGGCCATACTCAGTTGACACATGGGCACCTGCTTTTGGGCCAAAGCCCGCGCAGGTGCCCCTTATGCAGAGAAAGGTTGCTCGATGTGTCCCACATAATAGAGGCGTGTCATGCCTTGCCTCCATACAGAGAGCGTGTAGGCATGCCGCCGGATTTAAGAAGAGTCCTCGAGCACGGTAGCGAGTTTCAGAGTCCCCTGTTCCGCTTTTTAGGGGAAATTGGTTTTTTTTATTGTATATAGTATGTCTTATGTGTCTATATGTTTTGTCTGTGTGCATGTATTTATTAGCGTGAATGGCGAGGGGTGAGGGTGAATATAACGTCATCATCGCCTCTCGAACGATGAAAGCGGGTGAGTGTGTGTTCGGGGTCGATGGCTGAATATTTATAAAAGTACCCCATCGACCCCAATCTAGTTTAGTTTAAGTGTAGGTCGGTGGAGGAATATCAAGTACTCCGACCAAACGGAATGTGTGAACTGTATGGATGTATTTAAGTGTATGAATGTATTTATTTGTATGAATGTTGCGTTTGAACGGGTATAGAATATAAAATATAGACTTAGTGGGGGGCTGAAATGACCTAGATGTCGGAAGCCCCAGCAAAAAAAAAAAAAAAAAAAAAAAAAAAAAAAAAACTATTTTGATGGTTTGAAAAGAACGATCGTACATTGTTCTGATGATATTTTTTTATTGTTTTAGACAAAACCTACTATGTAATAACTTTGTTTTAATTACAAAATATGAAAAAAAAGGAATTTATTTCGAGTATATTTGTTTCTATAAAAACAACCTTTGTTGATGTATTTATTCTGCCTGGGATATTTATCGTACCATTCTCTCTCGAGGGGGAAATAAAGTTTTCACCCACTGTAAAGCTCAGATTGCTAAAGTTTATGGGCATAAAAATGGGCCGGGGTTCATCCATTGTCAAAAATCCAAGCTTATTACACATTCTGCATTCGGAACAATACGGTATTTGAAGTGGTGATTTTTTTTTTTTTTTTTTTGCTTTGGGTTTTTGTTTTTTCCTGAACCGCCTTTTGGAAAAACTATACAGCCCGTGGTAAATGAAGACCGGGACCGCCTATTATTCGCACGGGGGCGGACAGGACGGACCGTTTTGCCAAATTTACAGGGTGCCGTTAATTTCGAGGGACGGGAGAAAATAACGTTGACATCCTCAATGGCGGTCTTTGAAGTAGCCCGAGGTCCAAAACTAGTAATGATTAAGCCCGACTTTTTAATTGTTTCAGTTCAGCACGTTCAGATTAAATTTAACAGTCAAAGATTTTTAGTTAACACACATTGCGTAAAGGCTGACGTCAATACACCTTTAAATAAAATCAAAATGTTAACATTACACGTCTTCATACATCACCCCGCTAATCTTCCGGCAGAATTTGACATGTGACAATTTGGAAAAGCGATGTGTAATTGGGTCAACGTGATGGCCTCACGGTGACACCTATCACTAAAGAGGTGTCGGATTCAATTCCTGACACACCAAGTTTTTTCGATTCGAGAAGACTTTTAACGCCTGAATCTTAAAATTGTCCTATTTATATAGTATATTATTATACTATATTTAAATTTTCTCCATACCTAATATTGAAGATCTAAGAGATAACACATACCAACAAATTATTGCAATTGATAACAACAACATACTAGACAAATTGCGGTCTAAACAGTACTAAAAACGCCTCAAACTATCAGATTGGAAACTAAATCAACAAACCGGTATTTATATTGTTTTCAAACTTTTTAACATTGGAGTTAAGAAGATAAAGCATTAAAAGTACGAAAAGGCGATATTGTACGATGCCATTAAAAGTTCCAATATCGTATCAACAGGAAAGTCGTTCAAAGAGAAAGGTTGAACAAGTATTAACAAAGTATAAAAACTTGCAATCAAAAACCAACAAAATTCCCAATAAATAATGTTTGCAGATTTGCTGCGATAAAGAAATAAAAAGAACAAAACCTGCAAACAATGGGAACGAAAACTCGCGTAAATAATAATGGGCAGATTTAAGAGATGAGTCAAAGATAAAAATATCTTTCAATTACAACAAAATGCTTTTCGTTATCGTCCGTTAATGAGTGCAAGTAAGAACAAACTTGAAATAATCATCAATTCCTACGCTTTTCTGTAAAACCTACACGACTGATCCGTTATGTGGGATGCCTATCTTACAAAACGCTAAGAATAATTTTTATACTTTGGGTTTGCTTCATTGAAAGAGAGCAAAACTAATCTATGTGGAGTTTCAATCATTATGGAGGTTATTAGACAGGTGAAGAAAGAAGAAGACTAATTGTTGGCTTCACCAAGCTTTCGCCAACTTATCGTGCCATCATCAGATCCTATTTATTATAAATTAAAACAATAAAAATATATAAAAAATAAAATACAATTAACAATTAACGCTGCGAATAGGCCACACTAGACTGACGCATGGCCATCTCTTGGCAAGGAAAAGTCCACGGAGATGCCCATTGTGCGGCGCACCAATAACTGTTAAACATTTACTAACCGAATGCGAATTACTGGCGCCGCATAGAACAAAGTGTGGCCTTTCCTCGAGCTTGAAAGAGGTTTTGCAACACAGCAATGACAACAGCAAGAAAGTAATCAAATATCTGAAGCAAATAAATGCATATTTTCGCCTTTAAGGCTTCTCCACACGTGGTTTCATTTTCCCTTCAAGAAGTGAGTGTATTTATTGGTGAGTGTATGGGTGGGTAGTGGTCGGAATATCGAGTACCCCACAGACCCACCAAACTAGGATACATATCTCTTTGTGTGTTTTTGGTAGAAAGAATGTATTTATTGGCGCGAAAGTGAGTGTGTATGGGTGGGTTGTGCAGGAATATCGAGTACTCCACAGACCCACCGATTTAGGTTAGTATTTGGCTATAATATTTTTTAGAGTGAATGGGCGGAGGCACTGTTGTAATATTAAATGCGCCAGTGGCTCCGCATTTTTTAATTTGTAAATACAGAATGATTGGTTACTGTTTGAGTGAATGTATTTATTAGTGCGATAGTAGTGTATGCATGGGTGGGTCTATGGTGGAATATCAAGTACCCCATAAACCCACCACCTAGGTTAACGTTTTAGATTAATTGTAATTTTAATTGTACATAATGTATGGATGTATTTATTAGCGTGAACGAGGGCGGGTCTTCAGAGGAATATCGAGTACTCTGAAACCCGCCTATAGGCTAGGCTAGGATTGAATGTTAGTGAATGAGATAGTTTCAGAGCCTTTTCACCACGTGTGGGAGGGCTAAAAATGTAGAAATAACGTCCCAGAACACAACCAGAAAGATCGCCAGACTTCCTACAGAAAAGCTAATTTAAAAAAAATAAATTAAATAAATAAATAAAAATAAATAAATTTATAAAACGTGAGGTGGAAGAAATGTGAGGTGCCGGCAATAGCCCAGGCAGCTAGCCGGCCGAAAAAAAACAATTAACAAAATAAAATAATGTACATACTTTCCAAAAGTGCAGAAAGCGATTAACATGGAAAACTATTGTAAAAGCCTTTTGGGTGTAAGGTTATGAAGCACATGGCCAGCATATTACATTTTACATGGGGAAAATAGGCGTCTATATAAAATTGTAAGTAATTATTAATATACAGTATTTATAATTAACAAAAACAATAATTTATAATAAAGTTTACCAATATCTCGCTAATAAACAATCCACATGACTTGTGACAAAAAAATTAGGTTTTTATAATATCATTATTGTAAGAGAGTAAAGTGGGTTTTTTTGCCCCAAAATCAAATTTTTATTTTCTCGCCTCGATCAGCTTCCTTTTCTTGCAAGGAGGTATGTAACCTGGTTATAAGATGGATAAATTTTTATTATTAATTAAAAAACCAGTGTACGTAGGAAATTGGTGAAAATCAACAATGAGTGTTATAATTAAGAGTGTGTAATTAGTGCCGGGGATTAAGCGATAACGCTATTGCTTGAACCGAGCCAGAGATCGCCAAGGAGAACAGTGCGGTAAACACCTTCGACTTGGCAACTGGAGATTCTCCTGAAAACCGCTCGTCCGGATTTTTCTTCGTGGGTATTTCCATTTTTGGAATTTCTACCGGACGCCCTCCTTACCAGACCACGGCGGCGAGCGAGGACTGTCCGTTCGTGGTTTTCTGAAAAGATATAGAGGCGGCCCCGATTCTCCGGAGATTTTCACTTTTTTTTTGGAGCGGATTTCGGCAGGACTGGAACCCAGGAGGACTCGCCGGATGGTTGTGGCTGGATCAACGATTCCCAATTATTATTTATTACCCAAAATTATTTAGGGTCAGAGCAAACTTATCCCGGTAGCTCGTCGGTGGTGAGGGGGTAGACTGGAGAGACAATTTACAAAATTAAAAAAATAAATAAATAAAAGAAATATTAAAGACCAAAGAAATATTGGTGAGTTGGGCGCCACCCAATCTTAATCTTGAATTTATTAATAAGTTTGCGATAATGGATAATGATTTGTTATTAAGATTCTTTTAACTATATTTACATTTTTCTATAAGCCTAGGATCACAAAGGCCTAAAGCACGGTTTATTAAATTATCGGCGCAGTTAACCTTTAGAGAAAATTTTTTAATAAATAGGCCCTGATGATGGCACTGTAAGTTGCCGAAAGCTTGGTGAACCCAACAATTAGTCTTCTTCTTTCTTCACCTGTCTAATGACCTCCAGGAAGATTGAAACTCCACATAGATTACCTGCAGGTCGATCAACAAACATCATTAAAAAACTAATATGTTTTTAATTCGGATTTCGTAATAATTAGGCAAGAATGTCATCGTTTTTCATTATTCCATCAAGCAAATAGTAACTCGTATATCGATAACCAACTTGCTAAAAATTATTTATTTTTTAAATAGCTGTCCTATAGAGAACAACTAGAATAAGTAAACTTGAAAAAATTATCCGACTAATGCAAATAATATTTGAGTAGCTTGTATTTTTTAAGGAATGGTTTCAAGGTTTAAAAAATATGAAATAAGCTTTCAATTAGTAGTAATGTTTATAAAACAAAATATACTATAAATTGTTTCAAGCCGTATTGAATTAAATATAAATGGCTCAATTCACGGCGCTGAAAACTACCATTTTGACGACTGAGCGGTATTGCGGGTTGAGTGGACCTTCAGCGCCGTGATTTCACTCTCGCCAACATCTGTTAATTATTGAATATCTACCAAAAATAACATATAATTTGCTTTGCTAAAACTATTATTTTAAAATTTTAATACTGTTTATTATATTAATGAGAGTCTATTATGCACGCAATACAGTCCGGTCTTCAAAAATGGTTGTTTTCAGTGCCGTGAACAAAACACCCGTTATACTTTTAATTATACTTATTAAAATAAGAAACCTGTTAATTTTGATTTTTGCTATTCAAAATATGCTGTATATAATTTTAATTAAAATATTTTCGTTTTACGAGGAGACCGAAAATCCCGCCGAATGCTCTCGCATATAACTCCCCCTCATGGAATAACATTTCAACACGAATATATTTTTGGAGTGTGGATTCGTGAAATTCACCAACATACCCACATAATGAGAATGTAAACGATTGTTGATTGCGAACGAAAACAACAACACATGTTAGAATTCGGATTACCGTTAACGAGCTTTAATTCGAAAAACCACGTATGTTTTAGGGTTGATACGGGATAAGAAAGGCGTAGACAAAAAAGCGTTAGGAGATGTGCGCGCGGCTGTACACCTCGTAACGTTTTTTTTCGACGCATTTTTTTATCCCGTACCAATCCTAAAACATATGTTGATATACATAAAGCAGCAATAATAAATATAGGAAAAAATAACAGACTGAAATGGAAAATTGGTATAAAGAGAGAAAGAAAGGATTGGGCGGAAATACAAACAGCGAGAAAATGAGATGAGAGAAAGACAAAAATAGAGAAAAAAGGAAAAACAAGTAAAAAACATTGAGCGAAAATATTAATAATCAGACAGACGGATGAAAAGAGTGTACAGAGAGTGCGAAAGGAAAAAATAAAGACAAAAAGTGAACAATAAAAAAAAACTTATAAATAGAAGTATTTACTAAATGAGGGTGATTACATTTTTCCCTCTCGAAAAAATAATTTTTTTAGAGAGAGAGAGAGGGAGGGAGGGAGAGAGAGAGAGAGAATTAAATATCGAGAATGCACAAAGATAAAATCGGAACAAATGTAAAATTATTTTGAAAAAAAAATATATAAAACAACAACATAGTGATAGAGATATTGATACAGTTAGTTGTAATTAATTGAAAGAACAATTGAGAAATTGACAAAAATACAAAAGAATTAAAAAAAAGAAGTAGATCCGTGCATTACAACGAAAAAGTACGTATTTGAAAAGCCACAAAAGGAAAATGAGAAATATGGAAAATCAATGGGTGAAATACAAGAAAGGTGGTAGTAGGTAGAACGAAAAAGCCAGATTATGGTTATATTAATATAAAAAGAAAAATGAGCTACCAACAAACTGTCCGTCACAAAGAGTGAGAGGAAAAGGGAAGAGAGAGAAATTCAGCAAGTGTAAAGAACGATAATGAAAAAAATATACTGTTTGAAACGCAGTGAATAAAGCAGGTTTAATGATCACAAAATACGTATAAAAATAAATGGATTGATAACGAAATGAGAGATAGAAAGCAATAAAGAGTAAGACTAAGTTTGGGTATGAGAGTGTGAGAGAAAATATGTAAAAGAACACAATAAACAATATAAAATGAAATTTTGTTTCAACAAGATCCAAATACTTTGTTATTTTTTAATCATTGGGATTAGATTTTGTAAAAATGAACGTGCCGTTCTTATGGTCAGGAATAAAATATTTTCTCTATACGCTTCGATTTTACCTAATTTCTGATTATGCTTAAATAAAAACCATGGAAAACTCTTTATTTTGTTTGTAATCCGAGAATAAATAGATAGAGATTGCCCCATTTTTTTCACGATATAATGAATAAAAACAAAAAAGGAAAATTTTACTACATTCAAAAATAAAGAAAGAGAAAAGGAAGGGTTAAAAAATTAAAAAATAAAACATGAAAACGTTGTTTAAAATGTTCATTTATAGCATGTTATTTTTTTACATCAAAGGATAACAACTGTCAGACTGTCAAAAGAGTGAATTGTTTTGAAGTTTACGCGCTTAAACAAAAATATTTGTTGTTCAGCATGAATTTTATATGCATATTGCACTGTATATATTGTTTGTAATAAATATGTATTTTTGTATGAAAGTTTATTCGGGCCGAGAGTATAGTACCGGCGCCCATGTGGTATAGCAATAAATTTTGTATAATATTTTCCGCACAAAATTGATCTATAAACTAAATTACCATTAAAATAAAACGGGACAATAAAAATCGTCATGTTTTACCTCCGTTGGGAAATCAAAAAGGGCAGAGAGGGCAAATGAAATGTTTGAGGTGTGACGGTATAATCCCATTTTCCGACGTCCGCCCTTTACAAGCATCCGGGCACATGTCAGAACGGAGAAAATAACGCTTTCGCCATCTGAATGCCTTGGCAAATTCAAATCTTATATTTGCCCCCATCGGATCCGAGGAGGGGTGGGATTTATGTCAGCCCGAGGGAAAAAAGCGTGTTCTTCGAGGGCGGCCAGGTGGCTGAGGTTTATGTGCATTGAGAGGGTGGCACCGGGCTTTAATTCACTGGCTTAACCCTTGCTAAATCTCCGAACCCCATCTGATGTCCAGTCACTCGATTTGCCATCGTTGTACCTTTCTCTGTGAGAGTTTATGTGAGCTTTCACGTGAATGTGCGTCCGGCCATCTGTGCCAGTGTGGCGTTTGTCTGTGCTTGTTTAATTCACCAGGCAGAAGAAATTACCTTAAAAAATAATAGCTTTTCGTTATATATATATATATATATATATATATATATTGTCACCCTCACTTTTTGAGGATGACACTGTTTGTGTAATGGGGCGCATTGGAATGCTGGGTGGGGGATGGTCGAAGGAGGGGAGATGTTGGACTGGAGCTGGAGAAGAGAGGTCAGGTGTGTTCCAGACTCGTCAACGTTTGCTTAAGCGTAAAATACCTTAATTGAGTTACCAAAGGGTGAGTTGGGCGATTACACTGTAACGTGGTTGTAGACTGGAATTAGGGAACGTCTTGGTTTCGTTTGTAGTAACTTTGGTTTATATTGTATATATATATTTATGTCTTGTAAATACATTATGTTTTAGTTGGTTTATTTTAGCGAGTGTGTTTTATTTGTTTCATTTTAATTTCCCAGTACCCATCATTATCCCCGGTTAAGAAGTGTTGGATGTTTGTTTGTCGTGCCGTCGAAGGACCGACGTCACAATATATATATATATATATAGACCACAACCAGTTAAGTCTTGAACACAAATAAATTTCGCATAATTATTTTATAAATTAATTTTTCTTTATATATCAATTTTAGCTTATTGCACTATAATAAATTAAATTTAGTATTTGTTCTGTATTTTTTGTTTTAGTTCTTTTTTCATATCGTAGTTGTTGTTTTTTCCTTTCCCTAAGTCTTGTAGCCCACACTAAAAACCAAACTTTTTACTCTGAAAATATTCAAATATTAAACAAAAAAATTAACATGAAGGAAAGAAAAATACTAAAAAAACGTTATATTTAATAACTAAAAACCTTAATTAATTGTAATATATTAATTAGTCAAGCGTACCACGAAATTAGTGAAATTATATTTAATTGATATTTATCATGAGCATTAGTTAATATACAGAAGAAAAAAACATTTTGAACGTAATTAAGGTTTTTAGTAGAGATAAAAAGTCAGTTGACGAGCGGGATTCGAACCCACGACCTTCGGCTTGATACGCCGCTGCGCTACCACTTGAGCTATCGTGACCTCGGTCCACTCGGACACTAACTTTCCATCTCAACCCCACCTTTTGAATTTTCCCTCCTTTGTGACAAGCGGACCACGAAAACTAATGAATTTAATAAGTTAAAATGAAGTATACTTTCACTAAATCTCTCCGTGGCCATTTCATTTGTCGCCGAGAATCAAATAGATTACATGACATTTGAAAAAGGGCAAAAAGGAGAGAAAATTCAAATGGTGGGGTTGAGATGGGAGGTTGGTGTCCGAGTGGATCGAGGCCACGATAGGTCACGTGGTACAATAGCGGCGTATCTAGCCGAAGGTCGTGGGTTCGAATCCCGCTCGCGACACTGACTTTTTTATCTCAACTAGAAACCTTAATTAATTGAAAGATATTAATTGGTCAAGCGAAGCTCGAAAACTAGTGAATTTTGCACGTAGTTGTCATTAATGGTTTACAATTAATTTTAAAAAAATCATTTTGGAACGAGGCAAAACAATAAAACCGTCACAACTCAAAAAAAAGAAGTTCTCAAATTGATGAAGTGAAATGCAGTCAAACAATTCTTTATTTTATTTAGTGAAAATACCCAAATGAAAAAACTGAAAGAGAAATTGTGTTTCATTTTGTGCGTACCACTGTTTTTTTATTTGCGAATTTAGATTGATTTTTAAGTAAAGCGAAATTCTAATTGATAAATCCAAAGGAAAAGAACCCTCTTTTTTTTCCAAAATTTTGATTGTTGGATTAATTTAAAAATGTTATTTTTTATTGCAAAGCTTTCTCGTTCTTTTAACGGTTTGCAGGGCCCAACGAGTGATCCTCTCTTTCTTTCTAATTCTTAATTCTTTTAATTCTTTTGTCTCATCAGTCCGTTTCAATATATCACAAAGGCTGAAATCTGGTTTTACATTTTCATTCTTTGTTCGGCCGGTGTTTAGAAGAAGTTTCGTCACGTCAAATCTCTTTATTAGGCTTTGTTCTAACTCGCGTTCTTTCTCTCCGCGGCCCATTTTTATTTGCACTCTTCTGTCCCCGGAATACTTTTTACCGCTTTTGTCCCTAGGCAAAAGAGATTTATACTGATTAATAGGAGTTTTACACTTGTTCATCTTAGTGTTCTTTATGTATAATTTGTTTTTGTTTGGTTCCAAAAGAGGAAACATCATTCCGCTCTTGCCTTTAAAAACCGGGAAACTCGATCAAACAATACACCCTGGTTCTCTTTTCGAGATCAAAAAGGGTCGCAAGTGGCTCGTACAGTTTCAAGTGAGCTCGGCGATGTCGATGGCACTTGCTACTTGGAATTGAGCCAAACTCGGAGACAAAACGCCCGAAACGAGCCCCTTGTCACCATACAAAAACCAACGAAAACCCTCAAATTACATTATTCAGAACTTCCCGCGGTTTGGAATAAAGGAAATTGGATACCCGTCATATTTTTTGCCAAATTTATGATGATTGGCTTTCGGAAGGCAAATATTTTAGCATAAACCAAGTCTTGTGAAGAAGTGAAAATACTATTGATGTCGTTCACGGTTCACGGTAGTTCTAGTGGTTTTTTTTGTGTTTTTTTCTTTTACAATAGATACTAGGAACCTTCCCTCTGAGCCCTGCAGCTGTACATGTTATTGTACTATATTCCTGGCACCATTTTTTGAATTGGGCACCCTGTATACCAGTAGCCAGTGTTCTACCACAGAAGAAACTCTTTTCTGAATGGGGTTGGGACCAAATTCGAGGTCGCTGAGATCTGAACTTATAATTGTCGTAAAATTTCAATATCGAACATTAAATATATAGCTTTGTTCAAAGTTTAAAATAATTCTTAGACCGCATTTATCATGATTCCAGAAAGACTGCGCACCATTAAATAGCAACACTAATTATTAGCGCAATAAGATTAAACAGATAATAAATTGATCGGTCACAAAATCTAGGTTTATTCGCTATTTTAGCTGAATTGATCTAAATCCTTTGGTTCCAGCTCCGATGAAACGACACAATTTTTTTTATATCGCTTAAGAATTGTGTTGGCTCTCCTTGTACCACATCTTTAATTTATGTGACGTTTGTGATTTAAGCGCAGTTATTTTTCCGTTTCTACTGGACTACTAGAGCTTGGGGCAAGGCGGAAAAATTTGATCTGTATAACATGTTTTTATATTTGATTGGCAAGTTTGACTCCTAGAAGGACATGAATGTAGAAAAATGGGTTTGACGGTTATGAGTTTGTTCATTATGCACATGGCTGATTCTCTTTAATTCTTTTAAGTTACGGCAACAGGAATATGTGACTGCAAATCATTAAATGTGCTATGAAATAGAGTAATAAAAATAAACCCCATAACTTCTGAACTGCAGTAAAATTAGTGGTATGAAAATAACGAAGGGTAGGGACCACAATTTTATACCCAAATCGGACGAAGTGGTACTCGGTCAACAATCTCGATTTGGGAATAGTATTTTTCAGTAGGAGTATATATAATGGAAAAGTCTTTTAATGAGTGATATGTGTTCAAGGACAAAAATTTCTTTGGCAATTCATGTCGAGAGACGTGGTTGTAGAAGTCCTTCAACCTGATGATGAGCTAAAAGGCTCGAAATCCGGATCGTTGCAAAACAACTTACTGTGAGTAGGAACTATCCTTTTAAAAAGTATTGAACACCAAACTCACTCCATCATTTATCATTTCTAAAAATTTCTTTTTCTTAAAAAAGATTTCCTTTTTTTAATTAAACTGACATGTGCATATTTATTTATTATAAAAAATAAGCGGTATTCTGATAATTTTATCTTGTTCAATAGGATTTTAGAATTCGCTTGAGAAAACAAAAGGAGATCGTTAAAAGTAAAGGACGTGTAAAAGTTGAAAGGGCGAGATCTAACGGAAGGGAAAAGGGACAAAGAGGGTTTGTTTGCGTTTAAAAATTCATGCAGCGAACCCTTTAATATTTCCTTGTCTGTTGACCAATATAAAGTTTGATAAGGGAGACCACGCACGGACCGGTTAGCGAAACTGGTAAAGTTTCGCCCTCGGATGGCCGTTGCGGTGACCGACTACAAATAGGCCACGCGCCCCCGACCGCCGTCGGAGAAACAGGAAAGTGCACGATTCGCATGAGGAGGCCGTCGCCCTTAAAAAGCCCTTTTCCCACTACCAGTATCTCACTCTGTCCAGAATTGAAATTTACGCTTTTTCTCAAAGCCGGTCCCGTATCGATCCGACAGGGGTAAACCAGTCTGACATACAAAGATATAATCGTTCCGGCTTATGTTTTACTCTCTAACAAAGCCAAAAGAGATAAATATATACATTTCGCATAATTAAAAAAATAGCGAATTAAAAAAAAAGAGATCGATGTGAAATCGAGATGCGTCCACAAAATCTCTAAAATGGCTGCAGCAGCATTGATTTTGCAAGAGGCAAGGGATACTCCGAGAAAGCATATGCTGCTGTAGGGGGTGCCTAGTGGGCTGTAGTTACCCTAGAGTGAGAAAGTAGAGAGAGAGAGAGAGAGAGAGAGAGAGAGAGAGAGAGAGAGAGAGAGAGAGACAGACAGACAGGTTGATAGATAGATAGATAGAAAGAGAGAGAGAGACAGAGAGAGAGACAGACAGACAGACAGACAGACAGAGAGACAGAGAGAAAAGGAGAGAGAGAGACAAGTAGAGAGAGGGGGTGGAATAGCGCTTTCTGATCTAAAATGTAATAGAGAAATAAAAAAAGAACAGAGGAATATCTTACAACATATCTAACTAGGAATACACGTACAAAAAATTAAAAGAGAGAAACAGATAGATAAATATATAGATAGATACGTAAATAAGTAAATAGATAGACAGACAGGTAGATATATAGATGGATAGATAAAGAGAGAGAGAGAGAGAGAGAGAGAGAGAGAGAGAGAGTGAGTGAGTGAGTGAGAAAGACGCAAGAGAGAATGAATAAAGGAAAATATAGATACAGGTTGATAGGCATAAAACGAGAATATAAAATGAAATGTGAGGTAAATTACAAATAAATAGTGTTCAATTAAAGTAAAACATAAATAAATAATGTCCGAGCGGATCGAAGACACGAAAGCTCAAGTGGTAGAGCAGCGGCGTATTGAGCCGAAGGTCGTGGGTTCGAATCCTGCTCGTGACACTGACTTTTAATCTTGACCAATACCTTTTATCCATATTAATTAATTGAAAAATGTTAACTGGTTAATCGGACCACGAACTGTAATGGAGTTAATAAATAAATAAACACATACCAAAATGTAGCATTACTGAGGAAGAGTGAGTTAAAAGATGAGAGAAATTATCAGACAGACATATAAAGTGAAGTGATAAAGTTTCACAGTAGAGCAAAACCAGGAAAAAATCATTTAAAAGGAGGGAAGTAACTGATTTAAGTAAGAGAGATTTAAAGAGAAAAACAAAAAGACACAAATATGTCGATTCAAATGTATTCCACACCAAACTATAAGATAACGTAATAACGCAAAAATTGAGCTAAAGAGAGAAAGGGAGAGAGAGAGAGAGAGAGAGAGAGAGAGAGAGAGAGAGAGAGGGAGAGAGAGAGAGTGAGAAGGAGAGAGTTTGTTCGAACTAAATAGACATAAAGAAGGAAGTAGGATATATAAAATTAATTTTTAAAAAACTGAATTCACAGAGAAAAAGTGTGAGAGGATGTGTTAAAACTAGAGAGAGGACAAAATAAGAGAAAGTTAGAAACACAAACATGATATATGTGGTAAATAAAATTTGAGTTTAGAAAATAAATAAAAAAATTAATTAGACCAACACACTCAGAAACTTTTCAATCTATTGAAAAGAAGCAACGGTGTTCTTTGAAATACAACTACAACAAATATAAAGAGAAAAAAGACTGATTATGTCAACAAACTCCACCTAATTAATTCCCCAGCAAACAAACTAGTCAACAAGTATTCTACATCGATATAAATTAATTTTACAAAACAAAACAAATGTAAATTATATTAAAAAAAAACTATAAGATGCTAAAGGCACATAATGATGGAGATATGGGATTTACAGTTGATAGTGGAAATAAGATTATGCTTAAAAAGATATACTTACAAATATAAGGTCAAAATCACGATAATCCGTTTACATGTGCAACAGTCAGCAACCTTAAAATAGTGTTATATTGTACTATACTAATTTACTACTATTTACTGTTCTAATTTTACATGAAATAATGTACGATATTAAATATTTTGAATTATCACAAATAAAATTTGTCAATCTTCAATAATACAAATAAACATTATTGGCCTTTTCCATTGTAAAATGTTTGCTAGGGAAATGAATGTGATAAAATATCGTATGATTTGTATTTTTTTTTTTTTTTACATTAAGTTGACGACACGTGAGATATCGATCTCTGTACCGTGTAGTAAAATTTTCTTATACGTTGCCATCTGGCGTTTTACTTTTTTAAGCATGCTTACGCACGCTCATACATAATTAAATACACTAATGGCCTCGGTATAAGATACTGATGCCCCTGGTCATAAAAAATTATTTTGTTGTTTTATTTCGACATGCAACCTTTTTAGTATATTTACATTATACGTGTTATCACGAATCAGGTGCATTTTAATTACGAAAAAAGCTCTTTAATGTTCGTAATGATTATTTTTCAACGTTTTAATAGTACATCACTGGTTAATAAAATTCTTATTTTTTTCAGTACTCTCTTCTGCAGACTGTAGTCGAAGCGTGCCAGAAGAAAAGGCAGTGCAAGTTTCAGACTTCGACTAAGTCCTTCGGAGGAGACCCGTGCCCAGGTGTACAGAAATACGTCCTCGTCGCGTATAAATGCCGCCCTTGTGAGTATTACATTTATTTCTTATCTTCGACTCATTAACACCGATGAGAAAGTACTGTATAGTTCGTTTTGCCTAATATTTGTGGTAATGGCCGTGAAGGTGCTTAAATTTAAAATCATATTCAAATAAATCCAAAGTGGCGGACCGCGGTAGCCGAGTGGTTAGCGTGAGACACTCTCGGCTCATAGACCCGCGGCCGTGGGTTCGATTCGCACCGTCGCCTCTGGCTATTTTCACGATACCCCCCTGGCTAATATGCATCGATCATAAGGCCATGAAAACAAATTATTTATGTAAATTCAAATCTGCAAGTACATACATTCACACGTACACAGATTTGAAGCTATCACTTCTCTCAGCTTACGGGAAATTCCTGCTTTTGCAATTACACGAGGTTGCCGAGAACTCTTCGTCACAAGACTAGAGGATCTTTAACGTCCGCACCTGGCCTATTCGGCCTTATCGGACGTTTTGATTCTCAATATGACAGCTGATACACCTCCGCATACGACGGATTGGTGTTACCGCCGCAGCATTGGTGTAGAGGCGCCCCAGCCCCTAAGGGCCAAGAAAACCTCGCTCTCCGCTTCTCCTCTCCGAATGGTCGGGTCTGGAATGGTTGTGCACCGGGTCCTATGCCGCTCGCAAAGGGCTGACAAGCCGAAACACATCAGCCTGTTCTCCCGTGCACTCCCTAGAGTGGGGCTTCCCCAGCGCAGAAACTTCCGGGTCCGCCCCGGCCGCGGTTTTGTTTAAAGTCGTTGCGAACCACATCCTAGATGAGCACCGCCTACGGTAAAAATCTCTTATCGAGCTCAGCCTACACGTGCTATGCGCATTCGAGGGACGCCATAGGCTTAGCCTAGGTGGTCCGATCCTTCGCATCCCCAAGGGTACCACGCCGGTCAAACGCACAACAATGCAAAGCATACTCGAGTCAGAGAAACTGATTCACTACCTGAATTTACAACCTACCTATTCAACGCTGTCCTACGCACAACCCATTTCCCCACTTGTTGGAAATTTTCTTCTATCAGGATGCTCCCAAAACCTAAGAAAACAAATCACCTTCCTAGCGCCTACCGACCCATCAGTCTTTTGCCCATTATTGGCAAAATACTAAAAAAACTCCTATTGAACCGCTTGACCAAGGAAATTCTTAACACAATTCCCCATCACCAATTCGGCTTTCGAAGTTGCCACTCAACTGTACAACAAGCACATCGCATAATCGGCGTTATTTCCACATCCCTTGAGCTAAAACAGTATTGCCTGGGTGTGTTCTTGGATATATACCAAGCCTTTGACCGAGTATGGCATTCTGGGCTACTGTGGAAGCTCAAGAACATCCTACCAGCAACCTATTACCTTATCCTAAAATCCTATCTTAACGGTCGTTACTTCCAAGTATCCCACAAAAATCCATTGTCTCCTATCCATCCTATTCTTTCAGGTGTCCCACAAGGCAGCGTGCTCGCTCCATTCCTTTATTCAATTTATACCTCCGTCCTACCTACGCAACCTAAAACTATCACCTTCACCTTTGCCGATGATACCGCAATCCTTTCTCCTGATAAAGATCCTGTCACTGCTTCCTGTAATCCTCGAAATCACCTAAACACCCTAGAATGCTGGCTCCGTCGGTGGAGAATCAAGATCAACGAAACCAAATCAACGAACATAATATTTACTCTAAACAAGAAAACACTCCCACCAGTATACCTCAACAACTTCCCATCCCAATTGCGAACCATGTACGATACCTCGGACTCTACCTGGACAAACGACTGACGTGGAACCCCCATACACGACTTAAGCGCACAGACTGTAATATACGATTTTTCATGCTTAAACGACTGCTCGACAGACGATCAAGACTCTCACTTATAAACAAAAGAAAACTTTACATTGCCCTCCTGGCCCTCATTTGACATACGGACTTGAACTTTACGGTACTGCTAAGCGTTCCAACCTCAATCGAATCCAATCCCTTCAATCTAAAATCCTCAGAACAATAGTACAAGCCCCTTTCTATGTATCCAATCACACCATCCATACCGACCTAAATGTCCCTTTTGTTACGGAGCTAGTCCAATCCCGCTACAAAACGTTCCATTCCAAACTACTCCATCATCCGGACGCTTCCGTCAAAAACCTGTCATCCACCACATTAATCCCAACAGAAGACTGAAGCGTCGGTGGCCACGCGACAACCTTAACAATTGACATCGGTCTCCTACGATGGAGTACATCTCGCTCATCGTATTGATGAACGGCTACCATCACTGGATGTTAATTGTTCAAGGTTTCACGCTACCGTTAATAATTTTATATGTAAATACTATCTGTTTTGCTTGTTGCGTCAAAGAATGCAGTTGTAAAAAACAAATAAAAAGTTTAAAAAAAAACTACCTGTTTCCGTTCGCCTACTCACGCATTCGAGGGACTATTATATTTTGCAATTTCAATAAATTACCGGCAGGTCCCGAGAATCATCCGCCCCGGGTGTTGGCAGTCCGGGGTTAGACCTCGATCATATCAGGTCACGGCCGCTGATGATGGGCTCTTTTCAGGTCATTTCAACCCCTATCGTTTCAAACCCGTTGACACTTCGTCACTCTTAAATACTACAATTAATTAAGGTTTTTAGTTGAGATAAAAAAGTCAATGGCACGAGCGGGATTCGAACCCACGATTCAGACAATTATTAATTATCTCTTTAAGAAATACTAACAAATAATCCCCTTTTTTGATTCGAATATCTCTTTTCCATTTACGTTATTATAGCGAATGATTAATACTAAATAGTTAGAAGGAAATATATCTATATAAATGAGATAGACCCTGTATATGTGAGAAATGGAAGAATGCCTTATGAATAAGTCTAAAGGAAGAGGTTTTAGTTAATTACTAAGAAGAAGAAAACAACCCTTAAAGAGTTTGGATGTTTATAAAAATTAATAACAAATAGACATAAAAAGAAGAATTTATTTTTGACATTTATTTACCTAAAGACATACATTTTAAACTAATGAAATCATAATTACCATCATTAAGTTATTTTTTATTATTTTTATTTTATCTCTTAGGCTTAATAAATTCGTTATTTGTTCGAGGATTATGGTAAAATTAACATTTTTGTACGTGTTTTAAATAAGCAATGTAGTAATATTTTATGTGCTTCTACAGAAAAAATGTATAATTTATTAGACATGTATTGTCTGCTTTGGAGTTTAGTTATAATTAATGTGAAGTAATCCATCAATTCCAACATGGTTGACGTTAAATATATCAAGTATAAAAATTTCTATTGGTTATGTGTACGACAGAGTTTGAACCTGTCAGACAGGACCATCGGTCCCAGGGAATAACGAGGCAAATAGGCAGATAAACCGTGTTTATCCAATTGCAAAACACATCTCAAACACAAATAAATTGTATTGGCACAATCCCATTTGAAATTACACCTTGGATAAAGAAAAACTCAAAACTGGATATGCGACAAATCCACCCATAAAAGGGCAATTTGTTAATTAACCGAAACCTCCAGTAAACAGACTAATTTGGCACGGGCAAAGGCCAGGAATTTTTTTTCACTTTTATTATTATTTGAAACTGTATAAAACACAATTCTGATTTATGGATTTCATAGCGGGCATATGAAAGATGGTCGACCAGACAGCGTCAGTGATGGCATCTACAACACGACAAGCTTTGTTTAAAAGTGCTAATATGGTTTGCTGTTTGACAATAAAAAGCTTCTGGAATGAGTTGGTTTCTTTGTGGTTTGTATATTGGATGATGACTGGAGAAACGCATGTTCTGAAGACTGCATTGTAAAGGGTTGTCAGGAAAACTAAAACTTTGGTTGGAAATTAATGAAGGTTGTTCCTGGTTATGCATATCCAGATCACATTTTTTTGGAGGCTGCGGATTGTTTGTTATTCGTTGTTTGTAGAGTCAGTTTAGAATGCGTGTCTAATAGCGTTTTAATCATTGTCCATCTTTACCCAGTATGACCGTTTTAGTCGAGCGTTTAACCTTTGTTTAATCACAATTAACGTACAAGATTTATCGTGGCTTTTTAATGTTGTTAAGGAAAACTGGTGTAAAGTTTTTTGTTTAGGGTGCAAACAATAGGGCGAGATTTGGTTTTACTATTTGATGCAAAGGAACAGGAATGACAGAATAGTGGTGGAAGTGACTATAGCATTGTCATGACGAATAGAAAGGAATTGTTGGGAAGGTGATCAGTATAGCTTGTATAGTGGTGCCAGCAAACTCCTAGATGAAAACCAGCTTTGCTGGGATAAAAGTGCTTCGCCTAAAAGAATCGATCGGATAAGTAAGATAGGATGAGGTAATATGAAAAAGAAAGCATTCTGTTATGTTTACTCAAAAGGCCCAAATGCTGTCAAATAAGTACAAAATTGAAAGATGTCCTGCAAGACATCTGGACAATGTTGTTCAAGTTTCAGGCGTAGTGTAAGCGGTCGACGGGGCGGCGGCCGAATAATCTCTCGATATTCGCTTGCTTTTCTATAAACGACAAGAGATTAGTCGGCGTAAGCGCGTCGCTACTTATTCTTGTGTAGGGGAAGGTAAGGTTCCAGAATTCAATAAACCAGAGACAGTATTCAGTAACATTTATTGTACACACTTCTCTTAACAGTACCCTAATTGCTAATTAATTAATCTACAAGTCAGCCACAACTCTAAATCTGGGATGAGTCTATCAACAAAGGGACTTACCCCAAACGATGCTCGCCACGATCGGTGTTCACAGTATGTCTTCTCTCGGCCTCTGACTTGGCTCGATTGGTCGCAACGGCTGGTCCTCGCTGGATTTGGTTGGCTGAGTCCTGTTGTTGAATTCCAGACGGAGTGTGGCTGCTTCTCTCCCGGTCGTTGGTCTTGACTGCCTGGGATGAGTCTCTCATGTTGACTGGCTGGGGTGAGTCTCTGATTTCGACTGGCTGGAGGGGCGAGTCTCGGATCTTGACTCACTGGGGTGTCTTGTATCTTGACTGGCTGGGGGGTGAGTCTCGGATCTTGACTGGCTAGGGGGTGAGTCTCGGATCTTGACTCAATGGAGTGAGTCTCGGATCTTGACTCACTGGGGTGAGTCTTGCATCTTGACTGACTTTTGATTTTCCAGTCATCCATTTTATACCGGGTCTCTCCTGGGGTAGGGACGGAAAGGAAACTCAAAAGTCGGGTGGTTCTCACGCCGCGGCTGGGCCGGAAAGACGGCGGTCTAGCACAGGGTTGACGTATTCCCAATTTACGATGTCCCCCCGTTCTTACCTAACTGTCTACCTGGGTAACCATTTGCAAGCTCCATTTGCCAGATGTGTCACGTCGTTCCCGTCTGGGTCTGCCTCACACTTCGACGTTCTTACCTAACTGTCTACCTGGGTAACCATTTCCAAGCTCCATTTGCCAGATGTGTCACGTCGTTCCCGTCTGGGTCTGCCTCACACTTCGACGTTCCTACCTAACTGTCTACCTGGGTAACCATTTGCAAGCTCCAATTGCCAGATGTGTCACATCGTTCCCGTCTGGGCGGTTGCACCTTCAAAGCACAACCCCTGTCCCTTTTCCTCGTTTACCTATTTTGTTCTTATTTTACAATTTAACTTATCGCTAAGAAGGGGGCCGGCTTACATTAGCGATAGCTTTCTCAACTCGATGGGCGCGATGGCAAGTAATGAAGAAGCAGAATTGATGTTAAGAATAAGGTTTAAGTCTGTTCGTATTTGTCGTATGATAAAGGATCAGTTTCACGTTCACTTTTCGAAGGGTGGAACGTAGAAAGTCGGGTAGCAAATTGGTTTCTCTGGTTTGTGAGTCATACGGATGGCAGAGTATTAAGGAAATGCTTTTGCGCGCTACATTGTTAATGTTTCTCATGAAAACTATTACTTTGGTGGGAGGTTATGGATGTTCGTAGTAAAGTCCAGGACATGTTTCTTTGGGACGGTCTTGATTGTTTGTTTGCCGTCGTTTATAAGGGCGAGTGGATAACCATGTTTTCATCGAGTACAAGTCAATTGCGGAAAGTAGTAAGTTAGCCGTGTGTCTTAGCAGTGCCAGTACGACTTGTTGAGGTACACCAGCTTTCATACGACGAAAAGAAGGTGAAAGGGAACTTGTTGGTTAAATAAGATTTGAGGTGGAAGGATGTATCAGAAGTGTAAACCCACTTGAGATGTCCTGGGTGCCACCTAAATGCTTTAAATCACGTGTTAAAAGTTATGGCTATGAAGTCTACAAGACGGTAGGTTAGGAATGTTGGAGTAGTAATGAAAAACAGAACTGCTAGTCAGGAATAAGGTTTAAGGGTGTTATTATTTTGTAGTTCGATCAATTTTCCAATAAGGCTGATCAGTTAATAGTTTCTGTTTTCGGATCAAACAAATGAAAAATAATTCTGCATTGTAAAAGGATATAAAGAATACTACAGCTTTGGTTGGGAGTTAAAGAAGGGTATTCTTGGTTATCAAGTCATATCAATGTTGTGGATTGTTTGACGTCGTTTGGGGGTGAGAAGTTTAGAGAAGTAGTGTGAGAGGAAGAGCGGTATCTAGGTCGCTATTGATTCTTTTGTTGTATGTCTTACACGTACAAGTAAATGAACCAAGAAAAAGTGAGGAGTAAATAATTTTGCAAGGAGAGAAGCAAAAAGGTTTGATTTTAAATATAAAAACGTAAAAATAAACAATGCACGTAATAGTCATTGAAGGTGGAAGTTTCTTAAATCGCCTTGAGGACTCTGAAACCGAAACCGTCTTCGACATAATGGTGTCATGTTTAAATAAAGGCTATTATTTTTAAAAAGGGGTTTTTAAAGGAAAAAAAAGCCTTCCTTTTCCACTTGCTTTTATGTCGGTCAGCAGCGGGCAACCTTTAAAAGCATTTTTCGGCTTCTTTCTTTGCAAAGGACTCGACCTCTGTTACATAATTACACTTTTAAATAATGGTGAGATTGTATAAAAAATGACACTTTCTTCTCTTTGAATTGACATTTAACACGTTTTATGTTTTGTTAATCTATGTTTTTTTACCGCGGAAAAGATCAATAGTTAAGTAATTTCACCGTTATAGGTTAAATAATTTATGGTAATCGTTATTTTGCTCAACAAGACATATATTAAAGATAAGAAGAAAGTTTAATCATTTTTGAACAGGATTTGACGTGGAAATACGATCGATCGTGTACACAAGGGAATTTAACCCTCTCGGAGCCTTTCCTACAAACTAGTCGGATTCTTTGCAGAATTAATTAAGGTTTTTAGTTGAGATAAAAAAGTCAATGGCATGAGCGGGATTCGAACCCACGATATTCGGCTTGATACGCCGCTGCTCTACCACCTGAGCTATGGTGACCTCGATCCACTTGGACACCAACTTCCTATCTCAACCCCACCTTTTGAGTTTTCCCTCCTTTTTGCCATTTTTCAAATGTCGTGTAATCGGATTGGATTCTCGACGACAAATGAAATGGCTACGGAGAGCTTCAGTGAAGTATACTTCATTTTAATTCATTAAATTCACTAATTTCGTGGTCCGCTTGACCAATTAATTTATTCCAATCAATTAAGGTTTTTAGTTGAGATAAAAAAGTCAATGGCACGAGTGGGATTCGAACCCACGATATTCGGCTTGATACGCCACTGCTCTACCACCTGAGCTATCGTGAACTCGATCCACTCGGACACGAACTTCCCATCTCAACCCCATCTTTTGAATTTTCGTTGGGCCGACTCATAAAATTGCTCAACGGACCAGATTGGACGCACTTAGTCAATTATGCAAAAGCGGCCTGGGCTTATCGATGGCGAATAGTAAACGAATTTAACTAAGTAATTTTCTTTTCTTTTTCTCTTTTACGCTCATCTCTTTCCCCCCGCTCTTTCTCTTGATATTTGGTATTTTTGTTTCTCCGGTCTCAGCTCCGGTTCATTGATTTTTACTTCTCAGTTTTGTGTCCTTTTTATTTAGTATTTTGTTATAGATATTACATTTAGCTTACCATTGTATTTATTTAGCTTAATACATTTGTACGTTTATTTTATAGGATTAGTTAATACGTAATCCAAACTCCGACAGACGGTTACCTTGCGGAATTAAGTTTATTTTCTTGTCTGAATTATCTGTAATTTTTATTTTTTCATTTGTGCAATAAACTTATTATTGTTATTATTATTATAATAGCCATGGCATTATGCCAACAGGTCATCATCCCGGAAAAACAATCTTAAATATGTCTTCAGATTGACATGTTTAGGTTTTTACAGGCGATTTCAAATTTACTTGAAGACCGATTCAGTCCCATTGTCAAGGACTGTAACAGATTTCCAACCTTCCAGGACTTGACTGTCAATCTAAAAACGTCTTTAAGATAGTTTTGCTCTGATGATGACCCCAAAATAGGTCGAAAGCTTGGCAGTAAGAACTGAATTTGCGTCTTCATCAAGACCGAACCATGGTTCAGATTTTTTGTGATACCTTGGGTTCCAGGACACAGTGAAATTGTGAATAACGAAAAAGCAGGCTCACTGCCCAAAAGAGGATCTGCAAGACCATACATAGGCCCTATAATTCGGATAGCAAAAACAAATGCAGAATCCTCCATTCAGTAATTGATTCAAAAAAGACGAGAAGAGAAGTGGATGAACCCTAGGAGTGCAAGACACAGTAAACTTATGCTAAAACAATCTTCACCAAGACGGGCAAACTCACCTCTGCAATTGCACCACTCAGAAAAGTGATAGGACTATTAACCGGTCACTGGCATCTGAGAAAACATCTACCCAACATGGACATATATACCGATGATCCCATTTGCAGATTATGAAATGTTGAGGAAAAAAACAGCTAACTATATCACAAAAAATAACATCGAACTAGGAATGTACAAAAGCCAGAAGGCTACTGTGTCTGGGGAGCACGAACTCCGCTTTCTAGTATCCATCATCATCATATACTAACAAACCAAAACGGCAAAGCAAACTTAAAATATGCACTCTTACAAATTTAAAAAAAAATTGCTAAATTTTTTAAATCGTTTGGTTAAAAACTAACACAAAAGATTAACTAGCTATAAGTGCGCAAAATTTCTTAGGTTTACACTCCGCAATTGTGTTTGTTAATAACGAAAACAGTATATTCTTTAAAACGGGCTGTCTTTTATGTAAAACAAACATACAAGACCAGATTGGGTTCGATAAGTTCTCCCATTCAGAAGAAACAAACAGTTCAAAAGGAAACCCGGACAACTTCGACAAGATGCTTCTTTACTGTCTCCCCAGTTAAATAGAAGAAGTACACTTTTCCTAAGTTAATAAAACTTAGTTTTTCTTAATTTGAAAGACAAATGATATGTCAATATAGAAGGCTATCTCTTGTATTAATATTTTATGTTGTTATAATAATTTCACATTTAATTATTACAAACTCAATCTGTGTTATCTTAATTTTTGGCAAACAATTCAAAAATCAATTCCACGAAATTTTCAAATTCGATTGAAAATGGTATTGTAAAACTGTTAACGGACGGTAGACAAATTTGCGATTATAGATCATCCAACGGGGCAAAGCTATAAGTCAGCTGTCACTTCAACGTCTTAAGACTTTGTAACATAAAGATTCTGCAAAGAATCTGACTAGTTTGTAGGAAAGGCTCCGAGGGGGTTAAATTCCCTTGTGTACACGGTCGATCGTATTTCCACGTCAAATCCTGTTCAAAAATGATTTAACTTTCTTCTTATCTTTAATATATGTATTGTTGAGCAAAATATCGATTATCATAAATTATTTAACCTACAATGATGAACATTACTTAAATATTACAATTAATTAAGGTTTTTAGTTGAGATAAAAAAGTCAGTGTCACAAGCGGGATTCGAACCCACGATCTTCGGCTAGATACGCCGCTGCTCTACCACTTGAGCTATCGTGACAGAAAAAGACGAATTGTTTGCTAGTTACCTTCCTGAAATCTTCAAACCAAATTAAAACATCAGTGGCAGCTTAGTTGAAGTAACAACCACTCCACAAGAATATATAAACCTAGTTATACCTAAAGATGTATCACAAGAAATTAAAAATTTATCTGCTAAAAAGACTCCAGGATATGACCTTATCACTGGAGAAATACTAAAAAGACTGAAGTCACGATAGCTCAAGTGGTAGTGCAGCGGCGTATCTAGCCGAAGATCGTGGGTTCGAATCCCGCTTGTGACACTGACTTTTTTATCTCAACTAAAAACCTTACTTAATTGAAATTCTTAACAATATGGCTCAAAAACTTAAATGGAAGCTAAAAAGCTACATGACGACTCAATCAGAAATTATCTAGACAATCTAACACCAGGCGAAGCCACTGCTCGCTGTGGGAGTCCATAAAAAAAATTAAAAGACCAATCGCCTAAACTCCTTCATTAAAAAAAAGAGGATGGTAATGGGCGAGAGACAGCAAAGAAAAAGCCGAATTGTTTGCTAGTAACCTTGCCGAAATCTTGAAACCAAATGAAAACATCAATGGCAGCTTAGTTAAAGTAACAACCACTCCACAAGAAGAAAATATATACCTAGTTATACCTAAAGATGTATCACAAGAAATTAAAAATTTATCTGCTAAAAAGACTCCAGGATATGACCTTATCACAGGAGAAATACTAAAACAATTGCCAAAAAAGGGTGTAGTTAAATTAACATACCTATTTAATACTGCGATCAGACTGAAAAATGTTCCCAGCTTCTGGATATTCGCAAAAGTATTACGATAAAAAACTATTTTTAAAAAAAACAGGAAAACCGGGGAACGAGGTCAAATCATATAGACCAACATCGCTACTACCAACAGTGTCTAAACTCTTCGAAAAGTTATTATTAAAACGAATAAAACACATCGTAGATAAAAAGAAAATCATTCCTGACCACCAATTTGGATTCCGAACAAGACATTCAACAGTAGACCAAATTCACCTAGTAACGGATGTAATAGAAAAATCTCTTGAAGAAAAACAAATTTCTTCTGTTATCTTCTTTGATGTCTCACAAGGTTTTGACAAGGTCTGGCACGAAGGACTCATCAATAAACTAAAACGTATGCTACCAAAGCAGTATACCGATATCATCAGTTCCTACCTAACTGACAGACTGTTTAGAGTCAAACAAGATCAATATTGAAAATTAAAAACAATAAATGCAGAAGTGCCACAAGGTAGCATATTAGGTCCACTGCTTTGCTTGTTATACACCAGTGATTTTCCAAAAATAGATGGAGTAAAAAATGCAACGCTTGCAGATGACACAGCGGTGATATCAGTAGGGCCGACGATCACACATTCAACGAAAATCCTCCAAAATGCTTGTAGTAAGATAAACGAATGGACAAAAAAATGGAAAATCAAGCTAAATCAGCATAAATCAGTTCATCTAATCTTTACAAACAAAAAAGTAGACGTCGCTCACAATCCATGGAACTACTATAACATACAGCGATACAGATAAATATCTGGAATGACGTTAGATGGCAAGCTGAGATGGAAAGAACACGTGAAGAAAAAAGGACAGAAATAGGTTTAAGGTATAGACAATTATACTGGTTGATAGGACGTGGCTCCAACCTTGCTATACAAAATAAAATATTATTATATAAACAAGTCATAAAGCCTATGTGGACACATGGTATTCAACTATGGGGTTGTACCAAACACAGCAATATCAAAATCATACAAACATTCCAAAATAAAATCTTACGTAACATGTCAATTCATATTGGTACGTAAGTAAGAAGGGCTTACAAAGAGATCTTAAGATCCCTGAGGTCACGGCGGAAATACAAAGACTTACTGCCAAATACCAGGCTCGCCTCAGCCTGCACGAGGATGTGGAAGCGACCAAACTCTTAAGGTGGACATTCACGATCACTCCAAATGAAACCGCGCCAAGCCGAACAGCTCCATTTGGAGTGCCTGAAATTTGAGGGGCATTCGCGACCGCTCCACAGCCAGTCGCTCCGAACGTCAACCAGTGGATTACCTTCTCAAAATGGATGACGATCTCTTGTGCTACGCTTCTATTTATTTATATATTGTATTAAAAGCAAAAAATCGAAGAGGAAGTGGTGTAAGAAGTGGCTCCTGAACAGAAGCCGTAATACCCACATCAATTTGTTGAAAGATTTTTCCCTTGCACCCGCTGATTGGAGGAACTATTTAAGGATGGATGAAACGTCTTATTTATTCATTATATTAAGTGTTTTATTGACCAAATTACTTCTTTCAATTAATTTCTTTTTTGTAAGGTTTTGGTTGAAAAGAAAAAGCTAGTGCCACGAGCGGGATCTGAATCCATGGCCTTCGGCTGAATACGCCGCTGCTCTACCACTTGAGCTATCGTGACTTCGATCCTCTCCGACAGCAAAAAATGGCAAAAAGAGAAAAAATTCGAAAGGTTGTAGGTTGAGATGGGGAGTTGGTGTCCGAGTGGATCGAACTATCGAAGTCACGATAGCTGAAATGGTTAGCGCAGCGGCGTATTTAACCAAATGTCGTGGATTCGATCGTGACACTATTTTTTCATTTCAACCAAAACCTTACAAAAAAAAGATTATTGTCTTATTTATATTTACTCCAGCTTGTTACCCCCTTGATTAGAAAACAAAAGACAGTCATGAGAGAAATCGTCACTACATGAAAGGTTGGCAACCACATTACGATTTCTCGCTACAGGGATGAACTAGAAAGAACTTAAGTTCTCTACTTCGATTTCTGATCATTGTTAGGGGTTATCAATACCGCATCTCTCATTGCATTTGTATCCTTTGTTTTGAAATCGTCGACCAACTGGTTGAGGATCGAATTTCTTTTATTTCTATCGTGGTAATCATTGTCCACCACTTTCCATAAACATGGTAAACTTTCATACAATTCAATCACTCAACAATAAAATCTCGATTGGATGTCATTACCAATAAAGAATAAACGTTTTTGACTTTTCGAGAATGTACGACGGAGATGTTTGCACAGTGACAGAAAGACGAAGACTGCGCCAAAAAAACGAGGGTTTTCCTATTCACGACCAGGCCAGCGCGCCAAAATCCCAACCCTCCACGCCAGATTTTCCATTCACGAACGCGCCATGCCGTCGTCGCGCCGTAAATATTTGGAGTGGCGCGATGGAGTTTGGACTGGTCGAATTATCGGCCAGTTCAGTTTTGCCGTGGTTTTTGGAACGGCGTCGCTCCGTTTGGACTGCTTGGAGCGATCGTGAATGGCCACCTTTACATAACCGAAACACGCTTAGAAGATTAAAAAGAACAAAGCCATTTGAACTTGTGTAGTTAAAGATGAATAGTGAAATGTTAATTGCACCAATGGGTTTATAAGAATGTAAACATTAATTTATTCTATAATATTATTGTAAAATTAATGGGTGGTCTAATAAGACCAGTTTTAATAAATAATTAATTCACTATTTTCGTGATCCGCTTGACCAATTAATACATAACTATTAATTAAGGTTTTTAGTTGAGATGAAAAAAGTTTTCATTAATTTGATTAATTTCATTTTTGAATCATTAATTCACTATTGATGTCCGAGTGGATCGAGATCACGATAGCTCAGGTGGTAGAGCAGCGGCGTATCTAGGCGAAGGTCGTGGGTTCGAATCCCTCTCTTGCCATTAACTTTTTTTCATCTCAACTAAAAACGTTAATTAATTGTTATTTAATCAATAAATTTAATTAAAAATTTCTAAAGAAATACAGGCCTCAGATATTGTACTACCTTAGAAAACCGAAAAAATTATACTGGCCTTGCCATACTCAGAGGTTTTCTGTACATTATACAGACTGAATGATTGACTGAAGAACGACACGACATTGTTTTTGTCCTTTATTTATTCAGTCTCCAAAATAATGGTACGACAATACGATAATACAAAACATACTTAGGATATATACAAATAAAAAGAAAAACAAAGAAAATTAATGTAATTTTCAGAAAACGATGCTGTAACCTACAAAGTGATATCCTTTTTTGTTAGTTTCAATGTATCACAATTCATTTCTGTTAACAATGAACCAGAAATTAAAGAAAAAAATCGGAAAAAGGTTCAACGTGATGAATTAGGCGATGAATATGCCGGTCGTTAGTTTCACCATTTTATGCTGAATCGCTCTGCTTTTTTCTCACCTGACCCCGTTCGCTCAGCCTTAATCAAAGTGGAAGAATGTGTCCCGGACGTGAGAACATCTCGCATTTGCCTCCCCCAGTCAAACCTAGTATTTTTTTCTCTTCTTTTCATCCGGCATTTATTCGTATTTATATGTTCCCCGGATTGAATTAATTGTTCCGGGGAAATAATTTGGCACCGGCCCGAACTGTTACAGATGTAAAATGTGGTAGCCATTTGTATAAATTAGCGTTTGTAGAGAGAGGGGATACCGGACTTAACACCATTTTTCTTTATTTCCCAATGCCTACAACCCCCTCGGCCTTTTCTCCCTTCCAGGGGATTAAATTAGCAAGTCCTATATGTCCCGCGTGGGGCACAATTCCCAAACCCAAACCGACGTGTTTCAACCCCCGTTTTACGTTATGAGTTGATCCCATTTCCAAGCATGGTTTCCTTCATACACACCTTCTTCTCCCGTCGAAACGCAAGCTATATTGACGTTAAATTTCAATGAAATGTAAAAAAAAACGCTTTTCATCTTTGACTTTCGTTGCTGTCAATAATTAACAATGTTTTTAGCAGTTTTTCTGTCCATAACAAGTAAACACACAAAAAAACACAAAATTTGTTGCACGTTTAATTTGGATTCTTTAAACTTAAACATATAAAATTTAAATAAATAAACAGTGGCTCATGCATATACATGGATAAAAAATATATATTTTCACGGAATAACACATGTAATTTCTCCCATTCGCATCTCCCTAGGGTTATATGGTGTTCCACCCTGAATGCCATAGTAAGTTTTCAATCCTCATATATATTGCGACCGCCTTAGCCAATAATGTTAACAGGTTACAAAAACAAAGCTTAACCTCATGACTTCAATTTTCTTGATGCACAAGTGCACTCTCAACACGACACGCAAGGATGGCACAATTACACAGAAGACAAACACTTTGAGCCCTGAAGATGATCTCAATAAAAGATCGAAACGTTGGCACGATAAAGAAAATGTTTTTCTGAAACCTACATCACACCCAACCGCATCTCACGATATCTGAATAACTATCGATTAACGGTCACTAATCTCTACACATTTATACTTTACAAAAAAATAGGTTAAGGTTTGAAAAAATTTACAATTTTTGCAAAATTTAAATTCTTATCAAATTATATTGACTTAGTTTTTTTAATCATGTAAGTAGAATTTGAGTTAAATTGATCAAACAGAATTTGAGAAAAGTGTATCAATCTGGAGGAGTTTCTTCCCCATATGTAGAAGAATGATTTTATCTCTCCTTGATTACACCAATCTATTTTTAACTATTCCGAATCATATCACACCATCTCCAACCCTCTTTAGCATTTTGATTTATTGTTAGAATATTTAAGCAAATCAAACTGAAGATGACAAAAAGTTGAAACTCTTCTAAAAGTACGAACAATTTATGTTCGGCAGAACGAGCCAGTAAATAAATAAAGTAAACGTTTTGGTTTAATCCTGTTCAACATTGTCGTGTTTACTTTTGTTGCCTCTGGATAAAACGTCGAAATATTCGGGATCGGCTTTTATTAACATGGCTTTACATGTGTGTGGTATGATTACGCTTTTAATCTCAATTCCTTCTCAAATAATGTTTCAGATTAAATATCCAAAGTCAACAGAAACGGATCGATTCGCAAACATCATGAAAATGACTGCTCTACATGCTGATTTCATATAAAGATTACTATAAGGGAAACAAAATCCGATGTTTTCTTTATTACAAAGAAAAATTGTTTGCATTTACAGATGAAAATTAAACGATGGTTTTTTAAATTTCGCCTGTTCCAAAAATGTATTTTTGATAATGAAGGTCATCAGTAAAAAGATTTTCTCCTTTGCCTTCTCCCCGAAGGGAAGTGCACAGGAATAAGTTAAAACTGAAATAAGACCGAAAAATTATGAATAGCAAATTTCCAAAAATTAATAGCTTCGCTTATAACTATTTTAATTGGATAATATTCCAATTACCGCTACCCTCGCTGGCTGAGACTAGAAATTCTAGTGAATTTCTTGAATGATTAATACGCCAAAATTATAAGACAATGTGTATAAAAATAGCGATATTGGACATGTTAGAAACAGCCAATTTTAATATGTTAAAATCTGGGTTACTAATGTTGCCACTACCGTAACCCCGCAATGCATAATTTTGAAACTTTTCAATTTTAACATTACCGAGAAGATACAATTTTGTAAGCGTTTCTTCTGTTTTGGGCCCAACCCTGAATTCGGAGAACCGAAAACAAGGTCCCAGAGGTTTTCTTACGATCGGACCTGACTACAATAATTTAATTTATTGATCAGGCACCTTTTTTTTAATATTTTCCATTCAAATATTCAATTCAAACCAAAATAAATACGAGACCAAAATATTAATTAAATGTAAATCTTTTATTACAATTTATTTTAAAAAAATTACAATTTCTTTTGTTAATTATTATTTTTAATTTAAAGAATCTTTTATTCTATAATAAAACCTATTTCAGAATCTACAAACATTAATTTTAAAATCGAATTTAATTCTCGTTTTATAAAGAAAAGTAAAATGAAGAAAATTATTATTGCTATTATTATTAATTTTCGACCACCAATTAGAAAATACAATTAATATTTTAACATAACTTTTAAAATCAAATGCTATCTCTTTTAGTTTTCTTTATAAAATATATTTTTTGTGACAACCCTTTTGTAAATTAAAATACAATTATTATTTTTAGTTTTTGACGTCAAAATATAAAATTTACTCACTTGAATTGTGTACACGAAATTTACTTAATTACCAATAGACAGCTCTTAACACATGGAGGACAGAAAGGGAATTGTTTTTTTGATTGAAAAAATAGCCCTTTCCTAGCCCTTACTCCTTTCACTGATGAATGATAGAGTGAGTGCAGAGTTCAATCCTTTTTAAAAAGATAGTTCCTAATCACAGTAAACATTAAATATATAGGGCAAAGCGGAACGAGAGTTACCAAATTTTCGGAATTTAAGGACTATCTAAAAGAAGCAAAACATAATTTAAATTCAAATTTTAATACAACAGTGTTACATAGCTTCAACAAAGAGCCAGAACTAGATTAGTTTGAGAAATTTAAAATTAAAAAATGTAAAATTGAACATGGAGGTAAATCATTAATAATATAATAGATTTTGATCTACCTCCCATTTTAAATGTGTACATAAATAATTTTAAACGTCCAAATAATTAAACCAATATCATCATTACCACCTACGCGGACGACGTAATTTTGTCCTCTAACTTGAATCATACCCAAGCTTCCTCTAATATCCAAGAACACCTTGAGTTCATCGAAGGTTGGTGTAAAAAGTGGAGGAGAAGATTAAATGGAGAAAATAGCATCCAATGTTGTTCACTTTGAAAAAGCAGTCTTGCCCTCCACTATACATCAACAATGAAGAGATACCGACTTCCACTCAAGTCAAATACCTACGACTATACCTTGACAGCAGACTGACGTGGAATCCCCACACAAGAGTTATAAGATACCAACTCAACAGAAGACTTGGACAATTACGCAGACTACTAGGACCAAAATCCCTATACAAGCGGCCACTTTGGACATACGGTGTGGAACTGTGGGGTTCCGCCAAACCATCCAATATCCAGCGTATCCAGTCCTTCCAATCAAAAGTCCTCAGACAAATCGTTAAAGCTCCTTTTTACGTATCTAACCTCATTATCCTCAAAGACCTCAACGTTCCTTTTGTCCTCGAACTGATCCATTCCCGATTTCAAAAATTTCATACCAACCTATCGATCCATCCTAACCCTACCGCGGTAGCCGAGTGGTTAGCATGAGAGACTCTCACGTCGCGGTCGTGGGTTCGATTCCCACCGTCGTCTCTGGCCCTTTTTTCCCGATAACCCCAATTTGAACACACAAGAATTCGTACCATGGCTAATATGCAAGATCATAAGGCCAATAAAAAGAAAAAAATACAATATTAACTAGGATTTTTTTTCAAAAATCTGCTATGCTTAATAACGTGAAACATGTCCTTAGGCAAAGCATAGCTCCTTTCTCCTTTGGTCGACGATATTGGACGTCCAAATCGACCTCTCGTCTTCTTGATATCTTTTCTCTCGACTTGTGTCCATGTCGCCGACTCTTTCGTTCACCTTCCGTCTTCAAATCCATCTCCATTTGAGCGATGTATGTTGGTCTTGATCATCTGTCCAGCAGTTGTTTTTTTTTTAAATTATTTTAATCAGGGGGACCGCGATAGCCGAGTGGTTAGCATGAGAGACTCTCACGCCGCGGTCGTGGGTTCGATTCCCACCGTCGCCTCTGGCCCTTTCTTCCCAATAACCCCCAATTTGGACAACATATATAAGAATTCGTCATGGCTAATATGCAAAGATCATAAGGCAAAAAAAAATATATTTTAATCGTTGGTTACATTCTGCATTTTTGTATAATACGTGCTTTACGTCAGTCGTTTACCTCCGTAAAGTCCTAAATATTGAACTTGGGTCAAGAATGGTGCAACAAGAATTCAAGGTTGTGCAGTTGATTTTAGATATTACCAAGTTGTGACGGAATATTTATCGGAGACAGGATTGCTTTAACATCGACAAAATCAAGGCTGATTGTGTGAGTAGGAGGTGTAAATTGAACAAAGTAGGGAGTAAGGACGCCACCCTAGGCGTCAGCTAAACCAATAGGTTGGATAGGAGGTATTGAAGTTTTCTAGGAAATTTCGACGTGACGATCTAAAAGATACGATCTTAGGTAGCTGGCAAAATGCGCTTGAACTTTGAGAACAGACCCTAGTAAAACCAGGAGAAAAACATATGCATTCAAGAAAATGCCGGAGCATTATTAATTTCGCTCAAGGGAGTTGGGAATGAAGCCTGTAATGTCATTATATTTTATCTAGTTGAGTGGTAAATCCAAAAGCTGAATTTGTAATGAATATTATTTTAATGATGTAATATTATTATATTTACATTGATAGTATTGCTTTGGTCAGGTGGATTTAGTAGTTCCTTCAATATTTTGCCGATAATGGGCGAAAGACTGATGAGGCAGTGCGAACTAAGAAAACTGCTGAAATTTTCATTAACTCATAGAGGCCTACAGTGTCTGACATCAAATAGATCCTCTTTTTTTGTTCAATAGTACTATCTCAGACAGTTTCCAAGCAAGTTAGGTCTTTTCTTTTTTTTAAATTAGAATAAAAAATATTCTTGTCTCAATAGTTTCTGTAATTTTTTGACATCTTGCTGGTTAGACATTCACTTTTGGAAGTTTTCTTACTTTTTAGATTGTATAACTGCTGATATTACAGTTCCAGGGAGCAGTTTTTATCCAATCCTATAAACCATTTACACTGTTACATGCAGACCCTAATATCATCATCACCACGCGGACAATCCTGCAATTTTTTTTCTAAATCGCATCCTATCTAAACACAAGCTACCTCCAACATCCAAGAACACAGCTTGCTGAAGGCTAGTGCAAAACGCGCAGGATAAGACTGAATGAAGAAACATGTACTCAGTGTTCACATTGAAAAAACAGTCTTGCACTGTACATCAACCCCAAAGGAATGCCGACTACATGTCAAATACTTAGCCCTACAGATAAAACACACTGACATGAAAACATGTAGAAGAGGCACAGGAACAGAAAACAAATAAGACGACTTCAAGGGGCGAAATCAGTTTTGTCCGTCAGCACGAAACTATCCTTACAAAAGACTTATTTGGACATATGGAATGGAACTGTGGGGTTCTGTCATCTATCATCCAGCGCATCCATTCCTTTCTGTCAAATTTCCTCAGATCGTCAAAGCTCCATGTCACTAAGTTCGCGTTCCACACGCCCTCAACATCCCGTTTCAATACACTGATACGTTTACGATCCCAAAAGTTTCACGCCAAACACTTTATCGATCCTAACCTTATTGAGCCCTTTCTACAGATTTCCATCCCGAGAACGCGCCAGGTCCACGGTGGTCTCGCGACCTCCTTACTTTAACTTCTTTCACACTAAGTGCCAGGATTGGCTGGTTTCATCTCATGGCATAGGATACATGCAGAGCAACATTGGCAGCAGTTTTGCGCAATATGTACAGGGTACAAATAAGATAATTAAAATAAAAAACAAACAATAATTTAGGCATGGAACAAGAAGTCTAATTTTTTTGTCACGTGTCATTTTTATACAGATATTCATAGAATTTGAAGTAATTCCTTAACTTATTTTTTATTTTGTTAATAGTGTAAAAGCACAACTAGTTTCCGAGTTTTGTTTATCTCACACTGGGATGAAAGAAGTATATAAAACCACCTTGTCAATGAGAACGTCTATATTCTAGTTACTCAAAATCTATGAATACCAAAATCACAACTGTAAATCTTCTTAATGTGTTCATTTTTGGCAAAAACAGGGCTGTTAGGAGGAGGTCGATTATAATGGTTTCCTTACAAATGTGAGCCGCATATTAAAAAAAGTTAATATAAATAAACATTAATTGTTTGTTTAGGGTGAATTATGTGCCGGGAGAAATAAATCTAACCTCTTTGAATAGAATTAAAGTATTTGCCCCTCTTCGGGGGATCATACAATAGGAGTGTCTGAAATATTGGGTTGTTGTCAAGGTTCTAAGGCCTTTTCAAAGATGAGCCCATTAGAAGAAGAATTTATCGCATCTAGACAAATTCAGGATAGTGTATATTTTTTAACATTTATGATCGACGTAGAATATCTTCCAAACAATGATCGATTTATGGTGTTTCTTTAATAGTAAAACTTGTCGTGTATTCACAAATCAGAAAACTGATTTTGCTATTTTTACATTTTTAAATTATTAACGGATTATAGATTTTCGAAAGGAAATCAGAAAACCGCCCGTTGAGGAGGGCGTTTCGTCGGTTTTCAGCCCCTATGATTTACCCTCGGCCGGCTAACACTTAAGTGTTACAACCCTCGAAATGATTTACCCGGTTTGAAACAACCCACCCCCGTATTTACTGTTATTGCTTGCCTCTCTGACATATTGCAAGCCGTGTTGTTTATATCCGTATTTACCGGTCGTTTCTACCATTGTTCCCAAGTTTGTACAAGGGAACATTAATAGTGCTGTCTAAATATCGCATTGTCTTGGGGTTTTTTTTTGGTAATTTATTAAATAAAATTCAAAGAAAACCTGGCCAAATTTGCAATAAAGTTTAATTTTAAATGTTTTTATGTGTGTATTTTGTTGCAGTTATGTTGGCATAATTGATCTTCGCGCTTTCATAACGAGACCTAATGACTGAAAACATAGGAAAATTGTGTTTATCGTTATTTTCTTTTAAGGAGAGGCGTCTAAATTTTTTTGATCAAAACGAACTAGAAAAATATTAGACAAATGTCGAAGAGTAATTTCGAATGGGCCCCAGAATATTAATTTTTTTAGCTTATTTAAATTTTTAAATATTTTTTAGAACTTTTCTGTGTATGTATTTCAAGGTTATTTTATATAGGTCTAATTTGTTTTTTCACGGAGGATAAACAAAAATTATGAGATGCGGTCTGGTGTGACGTAGTTTTAGAAAAACATTTTCTTTATCGTGCCAACGTTTCGATCTTTCAATTAATTAAGGTTTTTAGTTGAGATAAAAAAAGCCAATGGCACGAGCGGGATTCGAACCCACGATCTTCGGTCAGATACGCCGCTGCTCTCCTACTTGAGCTATCGTGAACTTAATTAATTGTAATATATTAATTGGTCAAGAGGACCACGAAATTAGTGAATTTAATGAATTAAAATGAAGTATATTTCACAAAAGCTCTCCGTGGCCATTTCATTTCATTCCGTCGCCGAGAATCCAATCCGACTACACGGCATCTGAAAAATGGCAAAAAGGAGGGAAAATTCAATAGGTGGAGTTGAGATAGGAAGTTAGTGCCCGAGTGGATTGTAGTCACAATAGCTCAAGTGGTAGAGTAGCGGCGTATTTACCCAAAGTTCGTGGGTTCGAATTCCGCTCGTGTCATTGACTGTTTTATCTCAACTAAAATCCTTAATTAATTGTAATATAATAATTGGTCAAGCGGACCACGAAATTAGTGAATTTAAGTTTCGATCTTTGTTTAAATCATCGTCAGGGCTCAAAGTGCGTCTTTTCTGTGTAGATGTGTCACGGATATTATATTCAATACATATTTAATATAATAAACAAAATTAGAATTTTAAAATAATATTTATAACAAAGCAAATTATATGTTATTTTGGTAGATATTCAATAGTTAACACATGTTCACGAGAGTGAAATCACGGCGCTAAAGGTCCACTCTACCCGCAACACAGCTCAGTCGTCAAAATGGTAGTTTTCAGCGCCGTGAATTCAGCCATTTCTATTTAATTCAATACGGCTTGAAATAATTTATATTTTATTTTATCAAAATTGCTATTAATAGAAAGCTTATTTCATATTTTTTAAACGTTGAAACCATTCCTTAAAAAACATCTTACCCAAATATTATTTCATCATTCATAGTTCGCTTATTCTAGTTCAGGGCTCAAAGTGAAATTGCTTAATTGTGCCATTCTTGCGTGTAGGTAGGTAAAACAATTAAAGAAACTAATGTAGCTCTACGCACCTCGAAAGTCCATAAATATAAATTTTGATGGAAAACAAAAAGTAATTAATTTTTGAGTTAGATATATATTTTCCTCTGTTTTCCGATTTATCCACTTAAAAATCTTTAACTCCTCTGGAACATACAAAGTCAACGTTCTGACTTCTTAATAACAGAATTATTCTACTTTCAGGCTATGTAAACAATGTTTAGATTTTTTGTCTGAGAAAAATCGGGATAAAATCAACAAAAATAACCCAAGGTTGTATTTAATAACTTCATTTTTAATTTATATAAGAAGTCAGCGTTTATGCCATTACATGTAGTTTATAACATTGTAAATGATATCAGATTTTTTATGAAATCAGTGGAGTCGTTTTAAATTGTCACCATTTTTGAAAGGCAAAATTTTTCTTTGACTTCCCGAAAAATTTCGTATTCAGGAAGATGCAAAAAACGAATATTTATTTTGTGCGTTTTTAAAGAATACGTTAACCGACTTTACTAAGCGCTTAGAAGCTTTTTTCCTCGGCGTCATGTTCCACTTAAAATTTGATAATTCCTCTCAATTTTATCTCAGTTTAACGATAAAACAACCGTTGAATACCTGGTTAACTTTAATTTTAGACTGTGCCGAGATGCCAACAAGGTTCATATTTTTACGCCATTAAACGTGAGAAAAATAAAGATGAAATAAAAATAAAAAACACAAAGGTTTAATTAATTACCTTCGATACTAATTCATTTACGGAGGCGATGCGTATGCCATTACGTGTAGTTTATAAGCTTCTACACAACTTTAATTGTAGGTATCGGGTTGTCCGGAAAATAATGCAGGATTTTAAGTTTTCATTAAAAAAAATCTATATAAAATATTCTGTTTACGTTTACAGGATTACTCATTTGTATGAATGTNGAGAGTATGGGAAATTATTTTGATTAAAGAACATTGCTTTAAAGTAACTAGTTTCTTTTTTTTTGTTTAATACCAAAATCCTGCATTATTTTCCGGACAACCCAATAGGATCGGTGACATCATTTTAAAATTATCCAATTTTCTGTTTTGTATTTAAACAACCGGAACTACATGGAAGGCAAAATTGTTGAGAACTTTTTCATTGTAGCAAAAAATTGCATTTAGGGGATTTTTGTGAGGGGGAGTAAAAACGAATATCTACTTTGTTTCTATCTAAAAAATGGTATGTTATCCTACTTTGTTAATCCGCTTGATGGTATTTTTTTCCTACGCTGCCCTGTTGTTCTACTTAAAAATTTATAACACCAAAAGAATTTACACAAATTCAACGTTTTGACAAATGTTAGAAAGTTTGTTTGTTTAGTTTTATGTCATATGTTTAGTCAACAACGTTTAGATTTTATGTCTGTAAAAGTGAGAATTATAAGGATGCATTCAATAAAAATTCACTAAAACATAAAATCAAACAATACTTTTTAAAATGTAGTTCCTACTCACAGATAGGATAGATTTGAATTGAAATTATGTTTTGTTTCTTTTAGATGGTCCTTAAAAATACAACAGATTTTGATCTAACTCCCATTTTAAATATGTAAATAATTAAACTACTTAACTAATCCAAATAATTAAACTAATTTTTTTAATTGTTATTATTTTTATAGTAATTTAATAATATTAAGTATTTACTAGTATAATATTTATTTGTGTTATAATTTCCGCGTTTTGCAAGTTCAAATTGAGCGCCTTTAAAAAAATCAGCTGCTAATTGGAACGTCGCGTTGGCGGAGGTATCAGCGGGTTCACTTTGGAAATTCATGTCGAGAGACGTGGTTGTAGAAATCCTTCAACCTGATGATGAGCTAAAAGGCTCGAAATCCGGATCGTTGCAAAACTACTAACTGTGAGTAGGAACTACCTTTTTAAAAAGGATTGAACACCACACTCACTCCATCATTTATCATTTATATAAAGTCAAACATTGCTAACAGAGTCTGGAAAGTAAAAAAATCTAGGTTTTCAACATTGTATAAACATTTACGAAAGGCATTGGTTGAGACAAAAAAGTCAATGCCACGAGCGGGATTCGAACCCACGACATATCTTCACGAAAGCTCTCCATGGCCATTTCATTTGTCGCCGAGAATCAAATAGATTACACGAAAGTTGAAAAATGGCAAAAAGGAGGGAAAATTCAAAAGGTGAGGCTGAGATGGGAAGTTAGTGTCCGAGTGGATCGAGGTCACGATAGCTCAAGTGGTAGAGCAGCGGCGTATTTAGCCGAAGGTCGTGGGTTCGAATCCCGCTCGTGGCATTGACTTTTTTGTCTCAACCAATGGCTTTCGTAAATATTAATTATTTGAAAAAAGTTAATTGGTCAATAGGACCACGAATTCTAATGGATTTTATAAACATTAATCCATTTATGTTTAGTGGTCTAATTGACCAATTACTTATTTCAATTAATTTTTGTATGTAAGGTCTTGGTTGTATAAATTTTACAGACATATCATCTCCAGAAGAGTTATTATTGCTTTGAACATCAGGACACGGGAAAAATCAAAGTAAAAAAATCCCTCCAGCCCAAAATTTCCATTTTTCATTTTCCCTAACATTTCAACATTAGGGGTGTAAATTGGTACTTAAAATTTTTATATTTTAAAATAAGTTTTTGTCTACTTTAATGGAAGCTTCCTTTTTTTTATATAGCATTTTATAAATTTAATCTTACTAAAAATACGATCCTGTAGAACAATTTCTTATTTTTCAAACAAAGAACAAACAACTGATGATTATTTATCTTGCATATAATTGATTTCTTTGACAATAATATAATTGATCATATATAACATAAAATTTCATTATATTTTATTTATCTGATGTAAAAAGCAGTTATAACGTTCAACACATTCACAACAAAGGCAGAAAACATATTTGACAAAACTGCAAATTACATAAAGAATTTTTCTCGATCCCTAGGGTCCATTGAGAAGAAATTTTTGACACTTTTGCAATAATTTACGACAATTATAACAATATTTTATATAAATTAATTTAGAAAATAGACGATGCGATACATGTCTAATAATTTTTGACCTGGTATCGCACAAAAACGGCGATCCCATACCCGCAAAAATTGGTCATGTTTTCTTGCAATTTAATTGGATGAATTTTTTCAATTCAAAAACACTACGTACGTTTCAAATAAGTTTTAAATATTTGCCGACCTAGTATCACCGAAAAACCGTTCAGTAAAATTGGTGATCTCACGTCCTGTCTGGTTATAGATAATACATAATAGTAATAGTATATGGTGTATTTCCTTTAATAATAGTATATTTACATCGTACGTAAATGTATGTATTTTCCAAAATAAATATGATAATTTATCGTCTACATATTAGGGATTAATTTGGATATGCAATGGAGTGTAAATAATGTATTGCAGTTGGAATTTTGGTGTTGTGTGTCGATAATTTTTTTATATCTAATTTCAAAGTATAATCATAATGAATTATTAAGTCAATGAGTCTATGTGTAAAAACCCGAAAAACCAACCCAGGGCTCGCTAATGTATTAGGTTTTTTTTTACAGGGAAAGAGACTCGTTTGCATTTTCACGTATTTTCATGCGAGATTCGAGTCGCGATAAACTTCATAATATCCAAAAATGATGTTCTTGATACTTCGCCATGGCTCAATACTCGCCGAGAGCAAATCCGATGATTGCCACTACAGCAAATATCAAGATTTCCATTGCAAATCCTACGAGTGCAGGTTCTTTTCAACCTGGGCATGATTATATTGAAAATTGATAATTTTTTTCTCGCATTCAAAGAACACAATTTGCGTTGTGTTGCCATTTGAATCAAGGCGGTTGTCATTTTTCAGTCCCGAGATAAAAGTTATTTGATCCATTTAGCGAAGAGCCTTGATGATACTAGCTCTCTACTTGTTTTCGTTGGAGAAAGTTTAGGTTGCCCTAAGTCATTCAGAAAGTTTCGACGCCCACAAAGTCTCAAAACTGCCTCTTCTAGAATGGGGATGAGAGAGTGGGAGAGAGAGAGAAAAAAAAGAATATATTCGTTAAAGAAACTCGTAATAACAAAGCCAGGACCATATTAGAGGAATCCATTTTAACTAGCTTACGGAGCTTTATTAAGTCCCTGCTATTTATCTAGCTTCCTGTTTTTCATGCTGGAATTCGAATCGGGGAAGAGGATCCACCGACCTAGATTTTAGCTTTCTATCGCTTCTCTTATCTTTTCCTGCGACCCGAAAAATGAATTTCTACCGCGAAGCCAGACGCCTCTGATAAAACTTGCGGAAAAGTCCTTGTGAAGGGGCTATCAATGATCTAAATTATGTAGGAGCTTTTGCAAAGCAAGCTGAATACTTCTCATACAAGAACAAATTCAATCTTAGGACACTGCGAAACACACAAAACGAGTATGATTTGATTATTCGCGGGTGTCGCTTAACTTTTAAGTTAGATAAACTGAAACATTTTAGCGAAAACGCTTGGCTTAAAGTACTATTAATTATAAACTCAAAGACCCGAGTTAAACGTCGTTATTTAAAACGAAAGCCCGACGTTATCCCAGTGTTTGTGATAAAACGGAGATTTCCATTTAAATGACGACCCCTTTGTGCAAGGGCAAATCTGTTTTGGCCTTCTCTTTCATCGGATTCTTTTCCCAGGGTATCGATCACGATTGACAAATGTAACCTCCTTCCTAGAACAGTTCCTACGTCGAAACATTTCTCTTCCCGGGAAATTCTTACGAAGGATAATTTTTTTTCCGACACCTCGCTTGGGAGACCGAGCGGAAAAATGAATAACTTGTCGGTTCAAAAAAAGATCAACCCAGTCAGTTTCTTACTAGCAGTGAAATATATTCGATTATATAAATAACCAATTTTCTTCTGAAGATGCAAATTTAAACCAAGTACAATCTGCATTATGTAAAAAAGAAAAGAAAAATGATAAATGAGAATCGACATTAAAAAATGTAATGATTTAACAAAAAAGAAATATCCTTCCAACCGGATAGCACGTGGTAAAAATAAAATTTTCCCAATCCTCCGTTACAAAAATTAAACCCTAAGTACTCAAGATATACTTAAAAAAAGTTATTAGATTTTTTTTTAAACTAGTCGCTATTCACAGAACTGCTCCAAGATTCTTTTCAAAATTTAATAACCCTCTAATTAAATCCCTCTACTTTATTCGCTCAAGAAAGGCCTATTGAAAGAAATTTCTTCACTGAAAATTAAAAAAGAAATAGTGGGAAAATATCATCCATTGTACATTTTAATTTAAACTTAAACTTAACCTACCTTTAAAATCTTATACTTTTGTAATATAACGTTATATTGATATTTAAAAAACTAAAAATAACATTTTAGCACTTATAAAAAAATTAACGCAAATGTAACTGTTGAAAGAAGAAGGTAAGCGATCGCACAATTTTAGGTTCTGTGGAAAAGTGGGGCAAAAATAGATTGCGTCTTAAGGATAAAAAGATAAAGTTTTATCAAAAAACATAGAAGAAAGGCGCTTGAAGGACAGTATATAGGCAAATAAGACAAGATGTGCATATAAATTTGTGTGTAAATACGGATGATTTGGGTTTAATAATTAAAACTCGAGGGGAATTATTAAATCTTAAATACAGGGTGGCTGGTGATAAGTTTCAAAAATTTCAGGATGTGTTTCTACCCACCATATGCAACAAAAACAGCCTATAAACCCCCGCCCCTATAAAATCTCAAAGGAAAAGAATTAATTTCAGGTTTTGTGTGTTTTTTAATTTTTCGACTTAGTTATTCAGAAATCGTGAGATGCGGTCTGGTGTGATGTAGGTTTCAGAAAAACCATTTTCTTTATCGTGCCAACGTTTCGATCATTATTGAGGTCTTCTTCAGGGCCTGGGATTTACAAACATTGTTTAAATTTAACAAATACATGTAGGATGTGGAAAAAAGCAGAAATACTTTGATTGGATATAAAAAATATATATTTTTGCATTGTATAAATTAACTTTTTTAAATTTATACACAAATTTAAACAATGTTTGTAAATCCCAGACGATAAAGAAACGTTGGCACGATAAAGAAAATGTTTTTCTAAAACCTACATCACACCAGAACGCATCTCACGATTTCTGAATAATTATCGACTCACGGTCACTAACCACCAACCATTTTTGACTTAGGACCACTAAATTGCTTATAAACTTCAGAATTACCGACCGTAGAAAAATCTGGTTTGTGCCACATGAAAGAACGTTAAATTTGCCGTAAGGAAACCTGTTTAGATTCCAGAATTGATGAAAAAATTGTGCATGAAAAATTCAGAAAAACAAAAATGTTAAAATGTAGAATTTTTTTAAATGTTGGATTAATAACTACACCTGTCGCTTTGCATATTCCCTCAAAAGTTCTCCATTCATTTAGCTTCCAGCGGTATACCCAACTTAAACAACTTCAGTAAAGCCCAAAAATTTTGCTGAAAAAATTGGTTTCGGTGAAGGGAGGCAGATTCAATTGTTCCAGGAAATTCGTCTGGCTTTTGAGTTTCGAGTCAGTTCTTTAATGTACAATTCAATCAGTTTGCTGTTTTAAGTTAAGTTTTATGTTATTAGCTGACAACTTCCTCAGGTGGTTATTTCAATTATGTCTTCGTTTCTTAATGCACATCATGCTGATATGCATTTCATATACGGTTTCTGCAACGGTAATGCTACTCGTTCCACCAGATCGCACCTTCCAACGACTTCAACGGAGGCTGAGGGAAACTGGTTCATTCACTCGAAAAAAGAGGCAACCAGTGAAACTTTGCATTCTGTCGGCATGATACCGAAACCAGTACACGTGCGTTGTGTATAAACCTTGGTGTTTCACAATGGAGGGATTGGGATATTTCCGTCGGAAAGGATTTGTACCTTTACCATTTTACGAGGGTGATGTTGATGAAGAAAAAATCAACTCACTGCTGGTATTCATTTGGACATGGAGATAATTTACATCTGATAACATAAACTAAAATTCACTAGTTTCGTGGTCCGCTTGACCAATTAATATCTTACAATTAATTAAGGTTTTCAGTTGAGATAACAAAGTTAATGGCACGAGCGGGATTCGAACCCACGATCTTCGGCTTGATACGCCGCTGCTCTACCACTTGCGCTATCGTGACCTCTATCCACTCGGACACTAACTTCCCATCTCAACTCCACCTTTTGAATTTTCCCCCCTTTTTGCCATTTTTCAAATGTCGTGTAATCAATTTGATTCTTGGCGACAAATGAAATGGCCACGGAGAGCTTTAGTGAAGTATACTTAATTTTAAACTTATTAAATTCACTAGCTTCGTGGTCCGCTTGACCAATTAATATCTTACAATTAATTAAGGTTTTCAGTTGAGATAAAAAAGTCAATGGCACGAGCGGGATTCGAACCCACGATCTTCGGCTTGATACGCCGCTGCTCTACCACTTGAGCTATCGTGACCTCGATCCACTCGGACACTAACTTCCCATCTCAACCCCACCTTTTGAATTTTCCCTCCTTTTTGCCATTTTTCAAACCAAAATGATTGAATTTAACAATAAAGAACTGACATGAAAGTCAAGAGCCAGACGGATTTCCTTGAAAAATTGAAAGAGTTCATCGACACCAGTTTTTTTCAACAAAATGCAAAATTTTTGGACCTTCCAGAAGCGCAATCCAAAAAGTTGGTATACCGCTGGAAGCTAATTGAATGGAGAATTTTGAGGAATTTGCAAAGCTACAGGAGTTTGTAGTAATTAGCAGTTACAGATCCAACATTTAAAAAAAAAATTCCAAATTATAACATTTGTATTTTTTCTGAATTTTTCGTGCAGAATTTTTTCATCAATTGGAATGTAAATAGGTTTGCTTACAGAACATTTAACCTTCTTTTAGGTGACACAAATCAGATTTTTCTACGGTCTGTAATTCTGAAGCTTATAAGCAATTTAGTGGACCTAAGTCGAAAAATTAAAAACACCCAAAATCTGAAATTACTTCTTATCTGTTCAGATTTGTACAGGGGATATGGTGAATAGAAAAACCTCCTGAAATTTTCGACACTTATCGCCAGTCCCCCTGTATAAACCTTACATCTCGGGATGAATTTACCTCTACTTATAGGATAGAAAAAAAGTATACCTTCCATTTTTTGGGTCGTTGTCCAATATTAAAGACCATCAGAAAAAACAATTTTACTTCTGAATACCTATCTGATCTAGCCGTAGCTAATCTTTTAAACGGAACCCATGAACTAAATTTAAAAAAAATATGTAGAGAAAGCATCAATTTAAAGCAATTCTTTAGTTAAAAATTTTAATTACTAATCAAGCTATTTATTTTTCTTTTATTTTTTATATTATTTTGTATTTTTAACAGAAAAAGAATTTTGATATTAGTTAAGTTTGTGTTAAAGCTCAATGTTCGGTAATTATAATTACTTTCGTGTTGTATTCAATTTCTTTTCTTTTCTGAAAAGGACGTGAGATTTGACAGACGGTCTCGGCTATTGTTTTTTTTTTATACTCTTTTATTATTACTTTTGTGTTTGTTCATAATATTGTAAATAAAAGTGTCTATCTATCTAAAACAAATGTTTTTCCTTTCTGTTTCAGATGAGTTTAGAAGTAAAATAGCCTGTGAGAACGAAGTCGTCCAGCTGAACTGCAACCCAAACTCGAGAATTGCCGTATATTCGGCAAGTTACGGCCGTACGGAGTACGAAAGCGTCCAATGCCCTCAAACCCAAGGGGTTCCTGAAGAAAGTAAGTAATTTTCTCAAACTAAATCCATTAAAAGTTATGACTCGATTAAAAGCAAAATCAGGCTAAAAGAAAAATTGATTGAAGAAGCCAACTAACTATAATTATGAGTGCTTCTATTATCAAATAAGTTAAAATAATGTAAATAAATACGATTATCCTGAAGAGGAATTAAAATTTGCTATTTTAAAATGGTGGTTCCTTAACTCTTTCTTACGCAACAACGAAAAATAACCAATGGAAGAGAAATTCCATTTTTCTCTCTCGAGTCATTAGTGAGTCTTCCTTGGGGACCGCGGTAGCCGAGTGGTTAAGGCGTTAGACTCTCGGCTGGTAGATCCCGCGGTCGTGGGTTCGATCTCCACCGTCGCCTCTGGACTTTTTTTCTGACGCCTAAGAGGACCGGTGGCCGCAATGGAAAGGAATTGACACGGCACTCAGCAATGGAAGTCGCGGGATAAGATTTCAGTGTGTGAAATAGTCAAAAATCCTTAATTGGTTATGACTAGGGCTGGGCATATTTTTCCTGGTTAACTAAAACATCCAGTTTTAACAAACTATATATATTTTCAAGTATTTGAAATCAATTTAAGCTACATTTATTTTGCATATTTGTGTATATATTGCCATAAATGCATATTTTTGCATAAGTGGGTTGTAATTGCATATTTTTTTACACATTCGGCATATCGGTATTTGGCACGTCAGTTCTTAATGTACTCTTGGAATAGTTTAATTGGATTCATGGAAATATTACGACCTCAGTTCTCCTCTATCCCCGCTTTCTTCATACTTCTCAGCTTTACCCAGTCTTTCTTGAGTTTTCTGTCGTGAAACATTATTTGTGTGTTGTGAACTACTCCTAAAATGCCGAAGTCACCGTAAAGACGTTGAAAAGTATGTGCGAGAGTTTCCAGGGAGACTTTAAAGGGAAATACAGACGTTTTATACTGTGTTTGTTGTAATAAACCTGTATCAACACGTTTTTTGGTAACACAGCACATAAAGACAGCAAATGCAAGGAAAACAAAGGTAGGAAGTCAAATTGTCAATAAACTTTTGCGACACAAGCTGCCACAAGTGCTGGGTCTGGAATGTCAGGTTTCGTGCTTTAGTTAGAGCTGATATACCCTTCCTTAACTAAGCCACCCTGAATTCAAGGTTTTTTTTTAGAAATACACAGGGAAAACCATTCCCCGCAAAAGTACAAGGATATCCCACTTCATCTTATATACGACGAAACACTTCATAAAATCAAAAACTTCATCGAAAATAGACCGATCTGGGTCTTGATGGTTGAGACGACAGATGTTGAAGGCTGATATGTAAACAACGTAATCTTGGGAAAACTCTCCGCAGATTAAACTTCACAACCTTTCGTGCTGAACTGTGAGGTACTTGAAAAATGAATCATGCCACAATTACCAGACATTGTAATGAATGTATGTGTCTTCTTTGGCCGAGTGGGGTTCAACATGAAAATGTTCTTTTGGTAATTTTAGTTAGTGGTAGTTTTCGCATATTTTCAGTTTTAAGTTGCATTTTTATCAAATATATTTACATATTTATGTGCATAATTGTCTATTTTGTTTTATATAAATCGGAGCCCTAGTTATGACTTAGTATGGTGATGTTTTGATATAGAGAGCCGTGATCTGAAATTACTTAAAGTAGATAGAAGTGATGGACTTAAATGAGCGTTAGTTTGGATGGTCAAACCCGTTTAGATATGACTTCAGCACCCGCGGGAGGAAAGCTCTTCCCACCCACACCCTAGAGAGTGCAGTTTGTACACGCGATTTGGCCCGAAATGCTGGGGGTGTCGGGCATGGGGTACGAAACTGTTCTCATATGCACTGACTCCCTCAGCACGGTGAGAGTCCTGAAAGACCTCTAACGGGATCCACTGGTCGGCAAAATCCAATTAAAATATGCGGACATGGTGCGCGCCGGGAAAAGGGTGGTTTTAGCCTGGATTCCAGGACACGTCGGATTGGAGGGGAACGAGAGAGCGGACCTGGCCGCGATAGCGGGTACCCTCGTTCCTCACAGTGATGATGTTGAGACCACCCCGGCCTGACGACGCTAAGGGAATAGTGAAAAATATGATATTAGACAAGTGGAAGCGTCGTTGGGCCGACTCGACTGACGCGCTAGTGTCCGTCAAGCCGACGGTGGAGCCCGAAGGGGATATCTCGAAGGGAAAGCGTTGTCCTGACCCGGCTGCGGGTCGGTCACACATGTGCGACTTATGGGCACTTGTTGGTTGGCGCGAGTCGACCTAGGTGCCCAGCATGCCAAGATGACAGACTAACGGTGTCGCACGTGTTGGAGGGGTATCGCAGCTTGGCCCCGCAAAGGGACCGAAATGGAATACCGCCGGATTATAGGAGAATGCTCCAGCATGGCAGCGAGTTTAAAGAATTTTTTTTTAGGTTTTTAAGAGATATTTGAATAATGGGTTGTATATAGTGGGGTATTTATTTCATAGGTTAAAGTTTAGATTTAGTTTATGTTGGAATAGGACTATGCTGGGCGGCGGTGCAGATATTATTTCAAGGTTCCACCGCTGCTCCGCTAAGCCGGGTCTGGGCGGAATATCGAGTACCCCCGGCCGGGATTCTAGACAGAGGATATGCATGTGTGATTGTGTTTGTATATAGGAGTATGTATGTATATATTGGATGAGTGAGTGTGAGAATAACTAGTTTTAGGGAACGTAAGGGCGTCGACCAAAGAAGTCGATGGCGCCCGACTAGAGCACAACCTCGGAATCGCTCAGGCACCAAGGTGGGTGACTCCCCCTGATCTATCCTAGGAGGTCTCGTAATTTTATTTTCTATTTGTTCTACTTTATTCTTGACCTCTTCTCTCGACGTCAACAAATTTAATCTTTATTTATTGTAATACTTATGTATTTAAGTTCTCAGTAAAACCTCTAACGAAATTTCTCTTTTTTTGCGTGGGATATTGTAAATTGGCGACAATATTGTTTTAAATTGTGGAAACGTTTTGTGGTTTCAAGGCACATTGTCTTTTCGAGATGTTAACGATCTCCAGCTCAGCAGAGTGAATATAGGCCAACATTAGCATTCTAATCTTTCCTGATAATATTAAATACTTGTAATAACAAGGAAACATGGTGATTTGATCTGTAGTGAGGCCGTAATAAGGCAGATAAGTGAAGTGTCGCTCCCACCCCGCCCCCTAATAATCTAACGATCTCTTAATGGAGTTAACAAACTTTACCTATTACATAAACCGTACAATTTCGAGTGTTAGAGCCTTTAAAGTGTAGCTGGTCTAGGTCATTAGGCTTACCGATGGGGTAGCCACACCTCACTTTGCCCACTAATTGAGGAGTGGAGGCCTCGTCCTAAACCGGCACCGCCAATTCTAAACCTATACCTGTAAATTGATACCATAGGAGGTCCCAGGAGGGGGCAGGGTAAATAGCCTTATATCACGCTCAATTAAACAGGCGATTCTCTTCATCAAATAATGTTTACCTAAATACCCTCGGAGGGGCCCCACGTTCTGGCAATTTGTTTAATGGCTAAATCGGCAATTTCTAATGTCCCGAGGTAATTTCCCGTATTAATTCAGAGAGAGGGAGAAAAGTTAATTGGGGAACTTTTCAGCCTTTTAAATATAATCTTCTTATAAAGCGGTCGTATAAATATTCCGAATGGACGGTTTAATATAGCAATGAAACTTTTCAAATTGCCTCTCGTATCTTTCGTTAATTGGTGAATTATTAGTATTAGTGATGGGAGTCAACTTCGTCCACTTGGATTTTCAGGCAAATCATTTGCATTTATGATAGAAAGTGTTATACCTAGCTGACCATTATATAAACTGTCTACTTTTATATTGAAAATTCATTAAACCAATCATATTTCTGATCGTAAAAAAGTAATAAAAAATTATTGATAAAGGATTTATACCAGTAATAAATAAATCTGATTTTTACATACATAATTAATTTTTAAATTGTCCGTCACCGCACACCGGTATTTCATCCCAATGTCTGGATAAGAGAGTAAAGCAACATGTCAAAAACCCAAACAAAACCCAACAACACTGGCTACCCACCATTTTGACACCAACACAATTTCGACTTCAACAATCAAAAAATATTACACACAGAACAAAACAAACATAAACGTAACTTTTTTGAAATGGTTTACATCAACAGAGTTAAGCACAGCATCAATTACTGAACAGAAACATTAAACTACGCTAATATCATTAATCAAATTCAATATCAATAACACACATATATCATCACATCACATATAAAACATTCATCACATTCCACACATCAAACATTTCTACATAGTTTAATTTTTCGACAATTTAGCTTTCCTTTCCCTAATTATCCTTACCTAAATAATCCTGAAAGGATAAACAGGCCGAACCGGTACCAATTTTTTCCCATTCCTCATATACCACCCTTCAAAATCCAACGTATATAAACAAGATAATAATTATTAATAATAAGATAATAATTATATAAATATGATATTATAAATGAACGGAGGGATAGTGGGACAAAAAATAACGACGGCGAAAGAAGACAGGGATCTTTCAATTGCATCATGATGGTATCAGTGCAGGTAAAAATAAACATAAAATAATCATCAATTGCTAGGCTTTTCTATTTTAAACTTACACCACTGATCCGTGTTACGTTAATATTTTAAAACGCCAGCTAAGAATAATTTTTGTACTTTGGGGTTTGTTTCATTGAAGCAGAGCAAAACCAATATGTCATTTATTCTGTTTTCATAATATTTAGGCAAGAATGTTGTCCTTTTTCATTGCAATTGATTACAACAACATACTAGACAAATTGCGGTCTAAACAGTACTAAAACAACCTCAAACTATCAGATTGGAAACTAAATGAACAAACCAGTATTTATATTGTTCCAAACATTTTAACATTAGAGTGAAAAACATAAAGCATTAAAAGTACGAAAATGCGATGTTGTACGATGAAATTAAAAGTTCGAATATAGTATCAACAGGAAAGTCGTTCAAAACAGAAAGGTTGAACAAGTATTAACAACGTGTAAAAATTTTCAACAAAAACCCAACAAAATTCCCAATAAAGAAATGTTTGAAGATGCGCTGCGAGAAAGAAATAAACAAAAGGAACAAAACTAGTTCGCAAATAATGGAAACGAAAATTCGATAGGTAATAATGAGCAGGTTTAAGAGAAAAACATAAAAATGAACGGAGGTATAGTGGGACAGAAAACAACGACGGAGAGGAAGACGGATAGGAATCTTTCAAATACATCAAAATGCTTTTAGTTATCGTCCGTTGTGGTATGAGTGCAGGTAAAAATAAACATCAATTGCTACGCTTTTCTATTTTAAGCTTACATCACTGATCCGTCTTGTGGGATGTTAATCTTTTAAAACGCCAGCTAAGAATAATTTTTGTAATTTGGAATTTGTTTCATTGAAGGAGAGCAAAACCAATACATGTTTTATACTTTTTTCGTAATATTTAGAAAACAAGAAAAACATAAAAACGAACGGAGTTATAGTGGGAAAGAAAACAACGACGGGGAGGAAGACAGTAAAATAATCACTTATTGCTATGCTTTTCTATTTTAAACGTACACCACTGATCCGTCTTATGGGATGTTAATATTTTAAAACGCCAGCTAAGAATAATTTTTGTACTTTGGGATTTGTTTCATTGAAGGAGAGGAAAATCAATATGTCTTTTATTCTGTTTTCGTAATATTTAGGCAAGAATGTCGTCGTTTTTCATTACTCCATAAAACAAATAATAACTCGTATATCGATAACGAGCTTGCTCAAAATTATTTATTTTTCAAATAGCTGTCCTAGAGAAAACAACTAGAATAAGCGAACTATGAATGATGAAATAATATTTGAGTAATATGTTTTTTTAAAGAATGGTTTCAACCTTCAAAAAATATGAAATAAGCTTTCCATTAATAGTAATTTTGATAAAACAAAATAAAATATAAATTATTTCAAACAGTATTGTATTAAATATAAATGGCTGAATTCACGGCGCTGAAAACTACCATTTTGACGAACTGAGCTGTGTTGCGGGTTGAGTGGACCTTTAGCGCCGTGATTTCACTCTCGTCACCATCTATTAACTATTGAATATCTACCAAAAACTACATATAATTTGCTTTGTTATAAATATTATTTTAAACTTGTAATACTGTTTTCTATATTAAATATGTATTGAATATATATACACAGAAAACACGCACTTTGAGCCCTGAAGATGATTTAAACAAAGATCGAAACGTTGGCACAATAGAGAAAATATTTTTCTAAATCTACGTCACACCAGACTGCATCTCACGATCTCTAAATAAAAATCCATACATGTGAAATTCCGGACCAAACCGGAAAATTCACGCCAGCCACTTAATCGGTCGGAAATCTTGAAGGCCAATGAGGTGAACTACCTTGCAATGTAAAACACACGAGGGAATTGTACTAATTGATTGGGTTGGTCTTGTTATGTTTATGACTAAGTTGGAAGTGTATGGTGCTCGAGGCAAAGAACTCATGTGGTTGAGTCATAACTCAAGGGAAGGATTGCTCCGCTTGGTCGGTTCTAATTAAGACGACAATGAGGGAGTGACCCAAGAAAGCAAACTAGTATCCTATCTAAGCCTAGCAGAATGGAATGCTACTTTTTATACAAATTGAATTAATCACAACAAAAGTAAATAAAGGAAGTAAACAGAGCATTTTTTACTGTTTATTTTGACTACGATTTAATGTGATAGTAAATAAATGGATGGGGGCATTAAAATTAGCCATTTGTTTATTATCTATGTTATTTTGACTTAATGTAGGTCTACTCATTACATAACGTACACCGTACATTGATACTGATAAATATGATGAACTGTTATAAAAATACAGTCTAAGAAAAATGCCATTTCAGAAATCTACTGGAAGAAGAGAATATCTTAATCTTGAAATTTTTCAGTCACCATTAAATTACGTTTTTAAATATTAATATTTTGATTAATAGATGTTCGTTGTCTGTGAGAGTTAAATATACGAAATATTAATCAACAATATTATTATGTCTTTCAATTAATTAACTTTTTTATATAGGTTTTGGTTGAACTGAAAAAGCTAGTGATACGAGCAGGATTCGAACCCACGACCTACGGGTAAATACACCGCTGCTCTACCACATGAGCTATCGTGATTTCCATCTACTCGGACACTAATTTCCCATCTCAACCTACAACCTTTCGAATTTTCCCTCCTTTTTGCCATTCGGTGTCAGAGCGGATCGAAGTGACGATAGCTGAAGTGGTGGAGCAGCGGCGTATTTAACCGAAGGTCGTCGGTTCGAATCTCGCTCGTGTACTAGGTTTTTCATTTCAACCAAAACCTTACATCAAAAGATTAATTAATTGAAAGAAGTAATTTGGGAAATAGACCACTAAATATAATGAATATATTTTGATGCATGAATTAAAAGATAAATTTACGTAAATTTACAGTACAGAAACCGCAACTTCAGGCAAAAGAACGTAAACTTAAATAGAAACTTATATTCGGAATAACATACAGAGAAATATCGTTTTTCTAGGAGAAACTTTTTTTATTCGTCCACGGGGGTGAAAGTTCGTGAAAGGTTTCGTAATAGAAAAAAAAATCGCCGCCCTTTTGAAAACTTGCAACGGATTTACTTACTAACCCTGTACGAATGTTTATTCTGCCCACGAGAGCAAAAGTAAAATGGACATAATTAATTCCCCCTTCCGTGTCGGTTATCTATTTCATTAGCCCGGCATTAGACGAAATTAATGTTCCCCTGTTCTTTTTTCCCCCATGTCCGAACAAAGCTGAAACGGGCCCTCATCGGATATATGGTGGCGTCGCTAGTTTTCCCGATTGTATTTCTCCGCGGCTTTGCCCCCGGGATTAAGCTTTAATTGGTTGTCTCCAGCAGGGAGGACTTTTCCGTAAAACAAAAAGACATCCAGGCTGATTGTTCATCCCAACGGGCCAGCTTTTAATCAAAACTTTGCTACTTTTGATCTCCAGTGCATTCCCTGCAGGCTACTTGTGCTAGGAGGCTTTTCCTAAGCAGTTTCTTCCGAATTTGGCATAGAATTAAAACTAATTATTAATTTTTCATTAACAACGAAGTGCACAAAATGATTGAAAAAATCGTTAGATACACTATATTTTTCAGAATAACCTTGTTATATCGTTCCAGACTTTTAAGCAGATTTTGAATTGAGCTTATTTGACAAGATTTTTCTTAATTTATTGGTACTTTCTTTCTGAGAGGAGAGAAAATTGTGCTACTTTCAAATCACTTTTATACTAGTCGGAGTACGAGCCTGCTTCAAATTTGTAAGGCTATTTTGCCTCCTCATATATATATATATATATATATTTTTATATATCATGGAGAAAGAGAGAGAGAGAGAGAGAGAGAGAAACAGAAACAGATAGATAAAAGAGAGAGAAAATGCGAGAGACACAGTCAGACAGTATAATACCAATTGCCCAATTAAAAAGACAAAAATACGTGTTTAATATACTTTCTCACTTAAATTTCTCATTTTGTGACCAATTTAAAATCCGATTCCACGATTGTGTACAGGGCAAAAAAGGTAAACTTAGGATGTGTAGGATTGTATTTGAAATTTTGAAGTTAAACTGTGCCTGAAGAACCTTTTCTAATTAGGTGTTACATAGGGAATGGAGAGAGGGTGAGATAGACTGAGTGGGAGAGAAAGAGTGGGAGAGAGAGAAAGAGAAAGGGATAGTGTGAGAGAGAGAGAGAGAGAGAGAGAGATAGGTGGAGACAGAGGGACAGACAGAAAACGAGAAAAGAGAGATTGAGGGAATAACAAAAAAGACAAAAAAGAGGGAGACGGAGCGAAAGAAAAAAAGTGTAGGCATTTGGATAGATAAGTTGGTAGATAGATAGATAAAGTGATAAAGAGATAGATATACATATAGTTATGTAGGTAAACAGAGAGATGAAAGAAAGAGAGAAATGGTGAGAGAGAGAGAGAGAGCGAGAGGGAGTGAGAGAGAGAGAGAGGGAGTGAGAGAAAGAGAGAGAGAGACAGACAGACAGACACACAGAGAAAAGAGAGATTGAGGGGATAACAAAAAAGAAAAAAAAGAGGGAGCGAAAGAAAAAATGGTAGGAATTTGGATAGATAAGTTGGTAGATAGATAAAGTGATAAAAAGATAGATAAACATATAGTTATGTAGGTAAACAGAGAGATGAGAGAAAGAGAGAAAGGGTGAGAGAGAGAGAGAAAGGGAGAGAGAGAGAGGGAGTGAGAGAGACTGTGTGGGGGCGAAAGAGTGACTGACAGAAAACAAGAAAAGAGAGATAGAAAGAGAAAGAAAAAGAGAGAGGGAGACGGAGAGAAAGAAAAAATGTAGGAGTGGGGATAAATAGTAAATAGGTAGATAGAGTGAGAAAGAGATAGACAAACATATAGTTATGTAAGTAAAGAGAGAGAGATGAGAGAAAGGGTGAGAGAGAGAAAGAGAGAGAGATGAGAGAAAGGGTGAGAGAGAGAAAGAGAGAGAGAGAAAATGAAATAATAAATAAATTGAGAGGGAATGAATGAATATCGTTTTATTTAAACGCTCAAATTTAGGTCGCAAACAACCACTCCTAAAATTCAGAAAATACATATTAATATATAAATAAAAATTATATATTTGGTTTTATTATAGGACATGCGAAATTAAACAATTATTTCTTCCTGATATTTATTACTTAAAAGAAACGATAAAGAGATTTATAATTATATATGTATATATGTACTTAGTCTACAAAAAATGTTCGTCTGATTGCATAGAATTTATCAAGTTTGTTGGATATTAGCAACAATTTTCCAGAGTATTCTGTGACTGACGGTTAACATTATTCATTGGCGGAGAATTGGCACGTCATGCTGCCGCTACAAATTCGTCCGGACTGGGCTGTGTTGTGAACAGTATAAATTTGGGAGTTTATCCGAAGAGTTTTATTTAATTTGCATCGGTTAGAGAAATTTTCCCACATGGCTATTACAATAGCACTTGATTTTAATTAAGCCTTGTTCCAGTCGCAGTGTGGAAAGCTCTAAATCCTGATTCTTTTTTTCTCTTTTTTGCAGTCTTCCAAATAAAATATTTATTATTAAATTATTATTTAAAAAAAACGTTCAAAGTTAAATTATTCTACAATTGAGTCGATATATTTACAGGTTTATAGTCCTCGTTTCTGGCGCCAATCCTTAAATCACATGGCTCAGGTAGATACACATAATTTAAATTTTTAAAAGGGGTGTCCGTGGCCGCAACGGTTTAGGCTTTGAAACGGCGCTCATCACCGTAAGATGAAGGTCCCGGGTTCGAATCCAGCGGCGCCGCATACAAATGTGCTTCTTTTTTTTTAAAAAAACATTGGCACCCCGAGGGTAAATATAACCTCGTAGTTGAAAATACCCTCAAAAAATATTTACCGATTAAAAAGCAACAATTGGTAACCGGGATTTTTAAAAACCATCTCATGATTATATGACCCATCTTCAACTAGTTATATTTAATACTAAGTCATATCTCATCACCTCAAGCTTTTTTTACTTTAAACCATGTCTGTCCATATCAAATTATCACTACCTATCCTAAATCATAACGAACTATCTCCAACTCTCCCAAGTCATCTTAATTAATATCAAACCATATTTAACCATAAAATTAAACCATTAAATCTCTTTTAAGACATATCTAATCACTTAAAGATTTATTTGAAGTTATTTCAAACCAAGTATTACCATCTGAAACCGTCATAACCAAGCATCTCAAACATCACTAATTGTTTCAATTAATGATTCTTACTATGTACCGTCTTGGCTGAGATAAAAAAGTCAGTGTCACGAGCGGGATTCGAACCCACGAACTTCGGCAAAATACGCCGCTACTCTACAACTTGAGCGATCGTGACTTCGATCCTCTCGGACGCGGATAATCCAATCCTGATTACACGACATTTGAAAATGGCAAAAAGAAAGAAAATTCGAACGGTTGTAGGTTGAGATGGGGTGTTGGTGTCGGAGAAGATACAAGTCACGATAGCTCAAGTGGTCGAGTAACGCCATATTTAGCCGAAGGTCGTGGGTTCGAATCCCGCTCGTGACTGTTACGGTTCTTCGCCGGACCGTTGGCAATTCACCCGGTCGCCGGATACCTAGGGCTCAATGGAGATTTTTTTCCCGTGGCCGCTTCGTCTCCAAAAGGGAAATAATCGATCGCTACACTGTTTTTATTTTATTTTCTTCCTTTAGGAAAACAGTGAAACCCTCAGGGTGAAATAACAAGATAACATATAAAATAAAATAAAAAAACAAGAAAGTAAAATATTAATGTCCTCTGTATTATGAATAAGATGTAATAAAACAAGTCTCTTCAGAATTTAAAAAAAAAAAAAAACTACCCAGAAACCAATCTTATAATATAACTTAGAAGTTCGAACCTCGTGTACGTCCTTTTCTCGTCGTTCCAGAGCGGTTCTCCCCTCGCACACTCAAATCCTCCACTCCACGACGATGAGAAAAGTCCCTAAAATAATAAAATAATACACTGTCACGTTCCTTTTTACTTTTTCGCCTCGCTCGTCCACACCGACCAGCTCGAGGCCTCCTTGTTCACTCCTGTCGGGCCCCACTCCTCGCCAGCGTCCCCGCTGAGCCCGGGCTTCCTTCAGCTTCCAAATGTCACCCGCGCGTCTTCGGCCTCTTCCAGACCTCGCTCAATCTTGCCGAGGGCACCCTCGCCTCTGACCGAGTCTGGTCACCCCAGCGCAAAAAAATTTTTTTTCCTCTTATGTTCACTTGTAACATGACACTGACTTTTTTTATCTCAGCCAAGACCTTACATAGAGAGTATAATTAATTGGAAGATGTAACTTGGTCAATTGACCACTAAAACGTAAATGGATCCCTAATTGTATTAAGTCATACCGAACCATATTTAACCACGCCAAATAATGTTCTTTTAAGTAAGATCAAATCACCACAACTTGTCTATTTATAACAACCCATGTCTATCTACGCTAAGTTAGAAAAAAACCATTTCTATCTTAAACCATTTGTAATTTTTTTAAGAGTATCTAGCCTCTAACTGAAGCTCTTGTAAGACATTCGAATCATCTGAAGCTATTTTAAATCATTTCAAAATAAATCTCAAGTTATCTCTATCTATCCTGAGTCATAACCAACAACCTCTAGCTGTATTACGTCAGATCTAATCACCTCAAAATCATCGAAATTGTAACTAATTTAAGCCCATCTGTTTTAAGATATTTCAAATCGTGTATTTTGTTATCAAACCATCACTACTTATCCTAAGTCAAAACTAACCCTTTCTAATTATCCCAATTCATGCTAACTAAATCATATTGAACCATATTTAACCATGTCAGTACAAGCTATTTCAAGACATTCTGTATCAGTGAAAGGTAACGTAATTTCCTCATGTATGATTGGATTACTTTACTTACTTTGCTTTTAACATTATTATCTAACGAAAGAAGCATGAATTGAACGTCTGGATATCAATAGTAAGTTCGTGATCAAGGATGTCATCAAAAACAAAAAGTTTTGTGACTTACGTCAATCTTTCAGTAAGTTATTTGTATCTTCAGTAGTTATAAAAGTGTGATATCCATTGATATCTGAGAATTATTTTTTGACTTATTATTTATTAATTAGTAACGTTGTTATTACTTTTCAATTGATTAAGGTTTTGGTTGAGATAAAAAAGTCAGTGTCACAAGCGGGGTTCGAACCCACGACCTTCGGCTAGATACGCCGCTACTCTACCACATGAGCTATCGTGACTTCGATCCGCTCGGATACTTCACAACCCCACCTTTTGATTTTTCCATCCTTTTTGCCAATTTTCGAAAAGAATTCATTTGGTCAAGCGGACCACGAAACCTAATAAAAAATTGTTATTACTTGTAGAGCCCTGATGAAGACCTCAATAAAGGTTGAAAGCTTGGCACAAATTACAAAATCTACTTGTTTTTGATGACCGAAACCCTGATCTCGAACTTACTATTATAAACTAAGTTATTCATCCATCTCCAGCTAGAATTCATCATATCTAAACATATTAACAATCCTAGCCTTTAGCTATCAAAAACATATCAATCTACATCTACCAAACTCATGCCGTCCTTCATTGTATTAACTAATATCAAACCAAATCAAATCATCTCTACATATTCCAAATCGTATCTAATCTAACAATTTCAAGCAAATTAAAGTAAAATGTAACTATGTCTAACTATCCATAGGTGGCCTTAATTATAACAAAATATTTTTCGTTATACTAAGAAACATCATACCACCTCACAGCATTCTCAGATAAACTAAGACATATCTCACAATCTCTTAATATCCATAGATTTTTTAAATCGTACAAAATGATGTGTAAACATCTATACCTGGACTTGATTAAATTAAACAATATCAAGCTATTATAAGTCATTGGACGCCCTCCTGTACGGCAGAAATTACTTTACTGATTTAAGTTTAATTCTGCCATCTAGAGCTATCTTAAATCAGGTCTAAACCTTTTTAGCTATCCTTATTTAAATCAAACCATCACTAAATCATAAATCAGGATCGGACACAACAAAAACACCAGGTAACTAATTTGCTGAGGTCAATAATAATCTTCGCAATTCAATTATATTAGAAAAATGTTATATATCATGTTCGTTGATGAACCTGCAGATAATCTATGTAGGATTCAAATCTTCGTAGAGGTCATTAGACAGGGGAAAAAGAAGATTAAATGCGGGTTCACCGAGCTTTCGGCACCTTATAGTGCCATCATCAGGGCTTTCGCAAGGATGAAGAAAACGATTAACATGAAAAACTATTTTACAAGGGTTTTGGGTTTAAGGTTATGGAGCACATGGCCAGCATAATACATTTTTGACGGTGAAAACAGACATTTCGTTAAAAATGCATATGACGAAAGGTTCGACTATTTTTTGGTTCTGACTAGCAATTTCTTACAGGTACTTTTGTGATAACAGGAAATATATTTAAAACTAAAATTACACCTTTTTACAAAAAGTATGTACAAAGGATTAAAATTAATGAGAGAAAGAGGAGAGAGAGAGAGAGAGAGAGAGAGAGAGAGAGAGAGAGAGAGAGAGAGCGACGAACCTCGTCGCCTCCGGTTGTACTGCTAAGATTCATAGTTTCACTGTCAACAATGCTGGCCATGTGCTCCATAATCTTTAACCCAAAAAGCCGATATAATAGTTTTCCATGTTAATCCTTCTTCATCCTTGGGAAAGCCCTGATGATGGCACTAAAAGTTGCCGAAAGCTCGGTGAACCACGCATTTAATCTTTTTTTCACCTGTCCAATGACCTCTACGAAGATTGGAACCCTACATAAAATTTGTGGTGTTTAGTGACCGTTAGTTAATGATTATTTGGAGATCGTGAGATGCGGTCTGGTGTGACAGAGGTTTCAGAAAAACATTTTCTTTATCGTGCCAATGTTTCGATCTTTATTAAGATCATCTTCAGGGCTCAAAGTGCGTGTTTTGTGTGTAGATGTGTCACGGATATTATATTCAATACATAATTAATATAATAAACAGTATTAGAAGTTTAAAATAATATTTAGAACAAAGGAAATTATATGTTATTTTTGGTAGATATTCAATAGTTAATAGATGGTGACGAGTCAAATCACGGCGCTAAAGGTCCACTCTACCCGCAACACAGCTCAGTCGTCAAAATGGTAGTTTTCAGCGCCGTGAATTCAGCCATTTATATTTAATTCAATACTGTTTGAAATAATTTATATTTTATTTTGTATTATCAAAATTACTATTAGCTACTACTACTAGCTACTAATGGAAAGCTTATTTCATATTTTTTGAACGTTGAAACCTTTCTTTAAAAAAACATGTTACTCAAATATTATTTCATCATTCAGAGTGCGCCTATTCTAGTTGTTTTCTCTAGGAAAGCTATTTGAAAAATAAATAATTTTGAGCAAGTTCGTTATCGATATACGTTATTATTTGTTGTATGGAATAATGAAAAACGACGGCATTCTTGCCTAAATATTACGAAAAGAGAATAAATGACATATTGATTTTCCTCTCCCTCAATGAAACAAATCCCAAAGTACAAAAATTATTCTTAACTAGCGTTTTAAAAGATTTAAATATAACGGATCAGTGGTGTAAGTTTCAAATAGTAAAGCGTAGCAATTGATGATTATTTTACGTTTATTTTTACCTGCACTCATACCACAACGGACGATAACTAAAAGCATTTTGATGTAATTGAAAGATCCCTGTCTTCCTCTCCGTCGTTGTTTTCTGTCCCACTATACCTCCGTTCATTTTTATGTTTTTCTCTTAAACCTGCTCATTATTACCTACGCGAATTTTCGTTTCCATTATTTGCGAACTGGTTTTGTTCTTTTTGTTTATTTCTTTCTTGCAGCGTATCTACAAACATTTCTTTATTGGGAATTTTGTTGGGTTTTCGTTGAAAATTTTTACACGTTGTTAATACTTGTTCAACCTTTCTGTTTTGAACGACTTTCCTGTTGATACTATATTCGAACTTTTAATTTCATCGTACAACATCGCATTTTCCTACTTTTAATGCTTTATGTTTTTCACTCTAATGTTAAAATATTTGGAACAATATAAATACTGGTTTGTACATTTAGTTCCCAATCTGATAGTTTGAGGTTGTTTTAGTACTGTTTAGACCGCAATTTGTCTAGTATGTTGTAAGTATGTTGTTGTTATCAATTGCAACAACTTGTTCGTATGTTTTATCTCCTAGGTAGATCTTCAATATTACGCATAGAGAAAATTTAAATATTATATATTGTATAATAATATACTGTACTATGTGTGGTGATAAGTGACCGTTAGTCGATGATTATTCGGAGATGCTGAGATGCGGTCTGCTGTGACGTAGGTTTAGAAAAACATATTCTTTATTGTGCCAACGTTTCGATCTTTATTTAAATCATCTTCAAGGCTCGAAGTGCGTGTTTTCTGTTTAGATGTTTCACGGTTGTGTGTCGTGTTGCATGGAATTTTTTTCATTCAGCTTTATTATCCACTATGTTATAAACTTATGGATTTGGGAGATTGAATTATCCGGTTTGCAGGGAGGCATTGAGTTCCACGATGATCATAATTGGTAAGACCATAAGATACCCATCTTATGCAAACGATGTCGTTGAATTTTCCTAGTTTTCGGATAGGTCACTGGTAGCCGGTTTGTGTTCCTAATATACGTCTTCTTTTATAATGCTGAAACACCTGCCAGTAAGGTAGACCAGGATTTGCGGGTCTGATTGTTAGGAAACTTGCCGAGCAATCTTTTTGACTGTCGTGAATCGGTGCTCCTGGTCGCAGAGTGTTGTCCGAACGTCAAGTATTATTTTTCGATCCACAGGTTATAAGAATTAATCATTTTAGTAAGTGTTTTTCAAATAATTTATAAAACGCCGCAATAAAGGAATTTGACTGATCCGAGCCAATACCTAGCTTGACATGGTTTAATGATCTCAGCGATTTCCCATGTTTGTGGCACGTCTTTAAATCGGAAAACGGAACCTATTTAAAAAGCGATCGACATATGAGGCCAGAAACTACCGTGGATTATCCTTTTTGAACTGTATAGGCAAACTGTTCTGTGGACTTCTATTAAACAGATTGGAGTCGTTCGTCGAATCGAATAAAATCCTCAATGAGTGCCAGGCTGGCTTTAGAAATTGATATTCGACGGTCGATTGCATATTTGTTTTGGTTAATATCATCAAAATGCGATTACACAGAAAAGGAAGAAAACTCTACGCGCTTTTTGTTGATTGAAAAGCTGCTTTTGATACGGTAGATAGGGATGCGTTGTTTCTGAAACTGTTTAATATAGGTATATCTTCTCGTTTCATAGCGATCATACGAAACTTGTATTCTGAATCAACGTCGTCAGTGTGGACACCGTTTGAAGAACAGAAGCCTTTAAAGTTGGGAGTGGTGTAAGGCAAGTCTATTAAGCCCTCTCCTATTTGCGTTATTTTTGAACGATTTTGAGGATACATTGGTGACGGGAGTGTCAGTGGGAGGCAAAGACATAAAAGCACTTATGTACGCTGACGACATCGTAATTCTTGCTGACAATCCACGTGGCTTACAAAAGAATATTACCAAACTAGAGGAATACTGTGATACGTGGAATCTTAGGGGAAATCTGGAAAAGTCGAAGATAGTTGTTTTCCGCGGGGGAGGTAGGCTTGGCTCTAAAGAGCGTTGGAAATACAAAGGTACAACTGACTTCTCAACTTTCTTGGAAACCCTACTTCTCGGAGAAATCAAGTTCGGCCAAGTTTGCCCTTAATTCTATTTGGAGAGGAGCAATGATGCAGCCCCAGATCCCGCTAAAGGCTAAGCTGCATATCTTTAACGCGGTCTCACGCTCAATTCTGTGCTATGCTGCACAAGTATGGGGATCAGAGGAATTCGTGGAGGTGGAGAAGGTGCTATGGTTCTTCATAGGAAAACTGTTCAGTCTCCCAAACTACACTCCAGTTGACATACTGCACATTGAAACCGGCCTTCACCCAGTCTTTCTATTCACGTTGACTTTGAATGATCGTTATTTGGTTAAGGTGCTCCGAATGGACCACTTCAGATTCCCCCGTATGGTGGCTGAAGAGATCATCAGGCTGGGGATATCTTGGGCTGCTGACTGGGGTAGACTGGCGGACAGGGTGGGAGTGGGTTTGTCCTTTTCGCAACCCGAGAGTAAGGTTCAACTCCAGTCAATTATTAGTCGACTGAAAGATAGTTTTATAGTGAGCAACATAGAGAGAGTGCAGGCTTCCCGTCGATACCGTATATATAGGATGCTGGATCACGGAGTCAGATGTGCCAGCTTGGTTGGGGACCAAAAGACAAATAAGAAAATTACAGACATACGTTGGATCCTGAAACTGAGGGGAGAATTGCTGAACCTACGACATAAGCCGTATGATCTCCTCACCCAACAGAAGTGTGAGTTATGTAATTACCGGGTGAAGGAAGACATATACCACTTTGTCGCGGAATGCCCCATTCTGTCTCCCTACCGTTTATCTGCGTTCGGCGAAAGAACCGTATCAATGGACAGATGCATCAGATTGCTCAACGGACCAGATTGGACAGACTTGGTGAATTATGCTAAAGCGGCCTGGGCCTTTCGAAGGCTAATAGTAAACGAATTTAATTAGTAATTCTTCTCTCTTCTTCTCTTATACTCCCAATTTCTTTCCCCCCGCTCATTCCCTTGATATTTGGTGTTTCTGTTTCTCCGGTCTCAGCTCCGCTCATTGATTTTTAATTCTCAATTTTGTGTCCTTTTGATTTGTTATTTTGTTATAGATGTTACACTTAGCATAGACTTAGTTTAATGCATTTGAACGTTTATTTTACAGGATTAGTCAATAATTAATCCAAGCCCCGGCAGACGGTTACCTTGCCGTATTAAGTTTATTTTCTTGTTTGAATTATATGTAATTTTTCTTTTTTCTTCTTGTGTGCAATAAACTTATTATTATTATTATTAAATCGGAAAACTGAATCCTCTCCTAATCCGGGCCAGGGTCTAGCAATACAGCTTGAATCCAAAGGGTTTTGGGATTGATTCAATTTTGTATCTTTTCTACCGCTGGTATCTTCCTAGTCAGATTTGACCCGAACCTTATGAATCCGAAAATAGAAAGTTTCACTAGTAAATTGAAACCTGTTTATGAATATACAGAAATTGATCAGGATTGAATTAATTTAATTGTCACCAACAATCCATAATAACTATATTATAACTTGTTGACGAAGTTGATCTATTGTTGATAGTATTCTTGACGAATTGGTCTAATTGACAAGAGAGAACCTCTGTTTATTTTTAAATAAACAGACAGATTAGCTATTTCCCTTTGTCTTCAATTTGTCTCCTTGAGAACTCTTGTTCATTATTGAAGCAACTAATTGAATCACCCGCTCCAAAGACATCACTAGTAGGCTAAATGTGCCTCGGATTAATTTAAAAAATAATTTATTTCTCCCGGAATACAATTTTATAATTTTACTTCATGGGAGAACAAAGCGAGAATTCGAATTGCTCTTAAACCAAGGAAATAAACAATAAAGGGCAAAAAAGAACCATTTAAAGATTAGTATCGTCTACACAAAGTGTTTCTAATTACTCTGGGCCAAGTTTGACTTTGAATTACTAATTGGCGTATAATTAGAACTAGTACTCAAGGACAAAGCATTTTACCTTTAACGTTTTTTTTTAATTTTCACTTTTAGATAATAAACTCCTCTTTCGCAAACAATAAACTAGAAGAAGATTTACAACTTTGAACTGAAAATATTTACTTTTTCTCATTTTGATCGCAGAGTTTAAACAAAAAAGGTTTTATTTGAACAATTCTTGTTATCATAAATGAAAGACGATTATGTTGAACTAGTAAAGTTCTTTCAAACTTGTTTAAAAACAAGCTTCCTGTTAAATGAACTAAATTCTTTGGGTAAGCTCATTCATTGAAATAATATTTACACTTGAAAGGTAAAAATTAAAAACAATATTGACAAATAAAAATGTTCTTTTTATCTCCAACCTCAGAAACTTATCATCTTTAAAACCCCATACCCCATACTGCAAATTAAAAAAATACACGTTCATTATTGCAGGCAACAATACCAGTATGTCTCTATTTATGTGACCAAAATCTATTTATGTGACGATTTTGATTTGTAAAACTATCTAGGTATAAATATGTCAATATAACCTACAAGGAATATAATTGCAGACTGATAAAAACCATGAAATATAATACATATTATACAATATTTTGCTAAACATTAAAATCACTCAATCTCTCTCGCTCTCTCTTTCTTCTTTTTTCTTTCTTCCTTTCTTTCTCCCTTTTCAAAAGATCACAAGATAGAAGAAGAATTCAACTTGGCAACAATTACGCAACAGTTAGTCACTACGACGACTAAAAAAGTAAAATCCAGATCATATTCCAATTATAAAACCAATTGTATGTGAAGTCCTAAGCCAAGTTTATAATTTTTCCTATCAAGTTGAAGTATATTCGGAACATTGTTAAAGGTCGTTTGTTATTCCATTATTGAAAAAAATCCCCACCAAGAGATTGTGCCTTACACAGACAACTTAATATCTCGAATAAATTTTTTTTTATCCATATGATCCGGTTATAGATCAGCACATAGCACGGAAACTGCTTTAATTATGATGTCGAATGAGATAATGGAAAAAGTATTTAAAAGGAAAATGATCATCATGACTTTAGTTAACTTAGTCATGCTTTTAACAATATAAATCAGAAAATCTTAATAGCAATCTCGAAATCATTAAATTCATCTGATAATGTAATTAATCGATTACAATCTATCGTGTAAAATTTATAAAAGTTCAAAAATCAAAATATTTGTATGTAAAATCTGAAACTCGGGTTTGCAAACTTCCTATGCGAGTTGTAAAGCCAAAGCCAAAATTTTAGTAGGTCGTTCTCGTTAAAAGGTGCAGTAACTTTTTCTGGAATACATATACACATAAATGTAAAAATTTCTGATAAAGATATACGGATATTCTATATCTACGATCCGCAAAATCATAAAAGGAATATCTTCCTGGTTAAAGTACAAGTAGGTTACTTAGGGAAGTGAGAATGAAAGATAGAAAAAAAAGTATTGAGTAAGCTTGAAAAAACGAAAGACAGAAAAAGAGAGAGAAAGAAGACAGAGAGAGAGAGAAAGAAAGAAAGACGGCAAATGAAAAAATAAGAAAAAATAAAGTGAGAGGGAGACGGATAGAGAGAGAGAGAGTGAGAGGGCAAATAAGAAAATAAGAAAAAAATTAAGTATGAGAGAGAGTGGGAGAAACGACAAATGAGAAAATAAGAAAAAATAAAGTGAGAGTAAGAAGGAGGGAGAGTGGGGGGGGGCAAATGAGAAAAATAGTAAGTATGAGAGGGAGTGGGAGAGACGGCAAATGAGAAAATAAGAAAAATAGTAAGTATGAGAGGGAGCGGGAGAGACGGCAAATGAGAAAATAAAAAAAAAGTAAGTATGAGAGGGAGCGGGAGAGACGGCAAATGAGAAGAAAAAAAAGTAAGTATGAGAGGGAGTGGGAGAGACGGCAAACGAGAAAATAAAATAAAAAAAAAGTAAGTATGAGAGGGAGCGGGAGAGACGGCAAATGAGAAGAAAAAAAAGTAAGTATGAGAGGGAGTGGGAGAGACGGCAAACGAGAAAATAACAAAAAAATAAAGAAAGAGTGAGAGGGAGACGGTGAGAGAGAGAGAGAGAGAGAGAGAGAGAGAGGGAGAGAGGGAGAGAGAGAGGGAGAGAGAGAGAGAGAGACGGCAAATGAGAAAATAAGAAAAATAAAGAAAGAGTGAGAGGGAGACGGTGAGAGAGAGTGAGGGAGAGGGAGAGGGAGGGAGGGAGAGAAAGAGAGAGAGAGAGAGAGAGAGAGAGAGAGAGAGAGAGAGAGAGAGAGAGAGAGAGAGAGACAGACAGACAGACAGACAGACAGACAGACAGACAGACAGACGGCAAATGGTAAAATAAGAAAAAAATTAAGTGGAAGGGAGAGGGAGCGAGAGAGGGAGAGAGTGGATGATGATGATAATGAACCCTATTCTTATGAGGGTTCGCAACAGCAGAGGTCATAGCAATCGGGGTATATATACTAAAAATGTATTTTATTTATCAATCACGTAACTTTGGTCTCACTGACCACTCTTATATCTAAAGGTGGCTCCAGACGTGCGGGATTCCCCGAATGCCGAGCAAAGATTCGCCGAATACCGACCAGTGTGGACGGGTGATATTTATTTTTCATTAATAAAAAAAATCCTAACGTATAGATTATTAATACGCGTAGAAACGCATCGAAAGTAGGATGGGGCATCAGTACTTTGTAACTGATTTAAAAAACAGAAGGCTTCACTAATGGCATCCTATACAATCTGCATTTAAAAAAATCAAGAAGAGCGTCAAAAGCGGGCAGAAGTCGATGGTTTAGTGATACCATCCACCATCTATTTTTTTTACGGTTTATTTCTTCAATTAGTTTGTAGCCACCTTACAAAACAATAACCGCAGCTTCTGCAATGACAGTTTCGGCGTTGCCCATCACGATTGGTAGTAAGTTGAGGACTCTTCACTGTTTCACTGTCAAGAACTAGGAGGTTATACAAACGCCGCATGTATGATACATAGTCACGCTATTTGGCGAATGCCAAGTCTAGTATCTCCAGACAGGGCAAACAATCGGCGGTGTCGACAGATGGTGGTCACTTCCCAGGTCCCTAAGTAAACCAGGAAGATATTCATTTTATGTTTTTGCAGATAGTCGATATAGAATATCTGTATATTTTTGGAAATTACGTCATCATTGAAAGTGCTGATTAGTCAACAATAAACCACTTTAGATAGTGACCGTTTTGGTCGTTGAGATAAACTTCTGTCAACTTGCTGACAAATAAAATACAAAGGGACGTTATAACAATATTTCATCTTATGTCTACCAGGAACTCGTCAGATCTGATTAAAAAACAATAAAGAATCTCCGAATACATGAAATTCTTGGCACTGGGTTTAGATAATAAATTAGGCCTATGTATGCGGGGCGGGCACCCATAGAATTGATGGTTGGAAGGGCCGATGAAGTGATTCCCAAGGCCTAGTTGAATAATGTATCATCATTTCCAAGTGATATCTTGTTCGAATGATGCGCCCTCTCATCCAACTCCTCCTCATAGATAAACATGTAGCACTGACGGGGTCGAATCTTCATCGAACAAATCCCCGCACAAAACTAACATAAATTTGACACAAATTCATCACAAGCGAACTGACTTTTCTACAGTTCAAATTTATTTTATTGTGCACAGATTTACAGTATAAATTATTGTTTTTCTGCATAAAAGAAATATAGATAGGGTGCAAAGAGATAAATAAATAAATGTATAGAGAGGAGAAGAGGGAAGGAGAGACAGAAAAAGAGAGATAGAATAAGTGAGAGATATTGTTAGAGAAAATAGAAACAGAACATAATAACACAAATTAAATAATTAGGAATGTCTATTGATAAATAATAAAATTAAGATGTACAGTCCAGAGAGAGAGTGAGAGGGGGGGGAGAAAGGGAGTGATTGGGAGAACTTGAAAAATTTGACTGCAATTGAAATAGGAATGTTAACATGTTAACAGCAATATATATATATATATATATATATATATATATATAGAGAGAGAGAGAGAGAGAGAGAACATATGTGGATGTGCGAGAGTGATTGGGTAAACTAGAAAAAGTTAAAATGACTGAAATTGAAAAAGGAACTTTAATAGCGATAATATGTATACACAGATAGAAAGAAAAATACATAAATAAATGAAAATAGAAATAGAGAGGTCAGTAAAAACGCAAAAAGTGAGAAAAATATAGAAAGAGAGAAGAGAGAAGAGAGAGAGAGAGAGAGAGAGAGAGAGAGAGAGACTCATGTAACATGCAAACTATTCAATTAATAAATCTTTATGAAAGGTATTGGTTGAGATAAAAAGTCAGTGACGAGCGGGATTCGAACCCACGACCTTAGGCTAAATACGCCGCTGTTCTACCACTTGAGCTACCGTGACGTCAATCCACTCGGACACTAACTTCCCATCTCAACCCCAACTTTTTTTAATTTTTGCGATTTTTCAACACTGACTTTTTTATCTCAACCAATACCTTACTTAAAGATTAATTAATTGAAAAGAATTTATTTGGTCAATCGGACCACGAAACCTAATCCATTAGATGCAAACTATGTTTTCGTCGTCGTTAGTTAATTTCTTTTGGCAATTGTAACTGCTTCAGCCTTTTCTGAAAATTCTTAAAACTTACAGAGGTAATACATAATTTAACTATTTTTCTTCTATAAATAGGCTTTGGAGGATTACTTAACTTTTCAAATTTAATCAAAATACAGATTCATACTATGGAATCAAAGTACACGACGGGTTCCATAATGAGAAATGTTGTAGTTGCTCTATACGCTTTACGGTTGAGAGATCAGAATGAACTTATGCAGGAAGGAATTTTACAAGTTTAACCCAGTATTGAAAATATCAACATCACTGAAAATACAGAATAAAAATATGAAAAAAGCCCCTGGTTGTGTCGAAGTCACAATAGAAGGGGTTGAAAAGTATTAAACCTCACCTCCTTCATCCAAGGGAATAACAGGATTTTTCCGAGGTTTCCAAGTGTGGGCGGAGGCGTTTGTAAGGAAAGGAGGGCCATTACCTCAGACTGACGGCTGGTTTAATAAAGTGCAAATCAGAACAGTGTTACTACCCATCAAATCCCGTCTTCAGCCGTGTTACCTAAAACGGAAACCGTTCCCGACTTTATTATATTTAGCATATGGTATAATATGAATTTTGCCTTGTACTTCTGTTTCGTTAATGTCAGAAATGTAAATAAAAACGCATATATTATAACAACTGTACAGATGTATCCAGACCTATTGATCCGGTGGTAAAAATTGAAATTCAACCCAACTGTACAGTCTGGAAGATAGATACGGCGGTCGAGTGTGCGGTGGTCGTTGTGGATTTCCTGGTCAACGGTGAGAAGTACAAATTGGCAAATTGGTTCACAAACAGCCGCAGCAATTATAAAAGCAACGGGAAGGCTTTTAGAGTAAAACCCTCAGGCAAAATGCGCAGTTAATCTATAATACAGTTGGCAGTTTTGTATGAACAATGATCGTTTCTAGACGGGGAAAAAGAATATACAAATATATGCACTAAAATAGTTTTAAAATTGTAGCTAAAATAGGTTGTAATATGTATAAACTTGATTTAATTATTCCAAATTAAATACACACAAAGAAAAAAAGTAAAAAAATTCTTTGCTTATACAAATTTTACAGCTTTTGATAAAAANCAGCTTTTGATTTTAAAAATACTACATAAAAATATTTATGTCAACGTTAAAATTGTTACATTGATTTATTTTTTATGTAGTACATTCCAAAAAATTTCTTGCTGTTGGCAGTTTTGTATGAGCAATGATCGTTTCTACACTGGGGAAAAGAATATACAAATATATGTACTAAAATAGTTTTAAAATTGTAGCTAAAATAGGCTGTAATGTGTATAAACTTGATTTAATTATTGCAAATTAAATACGATACAAACAAAGAAAAAAGTTAAAAAATTCTTTACTTATACAAATTTTACATCTTTTGATTTAAAAAAAACTACATACAAATATTTATGTCAAAATTTAAATTTTTACATTGATTTATTTTTTATGTAGTACATTCCAAAAAATTTCTTGCTATTGGCAGTTTTGTATGAACAAACATCGTTTCTAGGCGGGAAAAAGAATAAACAAAAATAAATACTAAAATAGTTTTAAAATTATATCCAAAATAGGTTGTAATGTGTATAAACATGATTTAATTATTGCAAATTAAATACAAACAGAGAAAAAAAATTAAAAAATTCTTTGCTTACATATATACAAATATATGTACTAAAATAGTTTTAAAATTGTTGCTAAAATAGGTTGTAATGTGTATAAACTTGATTTAGTTATTGCAAATTAAATACAAACAAAGAAAAAAAATTAAAAAATTCTTTGCTTATACAAATTTTACGGCTTTTGATTTAAAAAAATACTACATAAAAATATTTATGTCAACGTTTAAATTGTTACATTGATTTATTTTTTATGTAGTACATTCCAAAGAATTTCTTGCTGTTGGCAGTTTTGAATGAACAATGATCGTTTCTAACAGGGGAAAAGAATTAACAAAAATAAATACTAAAATAGTTTTAAAATTATAGCCAAAATAGGTTGTAATGTGTATAAACTTGATTAAATTATTGCAAATTAAATACAAACAAAGAAAAAAGTAAAAAAATTCTTTGCTTATACAAATTTTACAGCTTTTGATTTTAAAAATACTACATAAAAATATTTATGTCAACGTTAAAATTGTTACATTGATTTATTTTTTATGTAGTACATTCCAAAATATTTCTTGCTGTTGGCAGTTTTGTATTAACAATGGTCGTTTCTAGCCGGGGAAAAAGAAAAAAAAACTAAAATAGTTTTAAAATTATAGCCAAAATAGGTTGTAATGTGTATAAACTTGATTTAATTATTGCGAATTAAATACAAACAAAGAAAAAAAGTAAAAAAATTCTTTGCTTATACAAATTTTGCAGCTTTTGATAATTAAAAAAAACTACATAAAAATATTTATGTCAAAATTCAAATTGTTACATTGATTTATTTTTTATGCAGTACATTCCAAAAACTTTCTTGCCGTTGGCAGTTTTGTTTTCTTGCTATATATCGTTTTTCAACTTGTTGAAGATGAGGAAACTCCGTATGTTTAAATTGGAGGTAAAGCGGATTAGAGATTTGTATCCGTGAGACAAAAGGAAGGATTGAAATGCCTCTTCAAAATGGGCAGCGTAGTGCGCCGAGGTGCTCAATAATTTCTCTAAATACCGAAACCGGAATAGCTCTTATGTCGCATATTAATCCGTTGGGGAAGAGGATCCTCCCTCGGATCTTTATTGTTTCAAGGGAAAGCTGGAATCTCTTTATGCAATAAGGTAGGGCGAAGTATCTTACGAAATAATTAACATATTCGGTTAATATTTGCGGCTGAGTCTTACAGTACCTTTATCCTTCTAGAAATGAAGTTTTGTGACGTGATTAACAAACAACCACACACCAAGTTTTGGGCTATATATTTCGTTTTCTGTATGGTCTTTGAAGAATAATCTTTAATTATCTTTTTTTGACGAAATAATATTCGGTTAATCTGGATTATAAAAACTTCGTAAGCTTTTCCAACTTTTTATTTATTTATTTATTTTTTGTGGAATTTTATAATCCAGATCCTAATCTATATCCAACAAAAAGAAAATCAACACATATTCGGTTAATATTTGTGGCTGAGTCTTACAGTACCTTTACCCTTCTAAAAATGACATTTTATGGTAAAATTAACAATAAACCCCTCACCAATTTTTCCACTACATATTTCGTCTTCTTAATGGTCTATGTAAAATAGTCTTAATTATCTTAAACACTCACACACATTTATATATATATATATATATATATATATGTAGTATCTTTCAAAATAATATTCGGTTAATCTAGATTATGAAAACTTCGTTAGCTTTTCCACATTTTTGATTTTTTTTCTTCGAGGGGACGCCGAGTTGATAGGAAGATGTATATATANGTATCTTATATATATATATTACGCAGGGCGGGCGACCAGGACCAGGATTATAAAATTTGGTAAGCTTTTCCAATTTTTTGATTTTTTTTTCTTCGAGGGACGCCGAGTTGATAGGAAGATGTATGTATATATATATATATATATATGTACATGTACATGTGGTATCTTACGAAATAATATTCGGTTTATCTAGATTTTAAAAAAAACTTGGTTAACTTTTCCAACTGTTTAGGTTTTTTTTTTTTTTTGGAAATCTTACGTTTTTATAATCCATATCCAACAAATAGAAAAGCAACACATATTCGGTTAATATTTGTGGCTGAGTCTTTAAGTACCTTTATCTTTCTAAAAATGAAATTTTGTGAAGTAAAATTAACAATAAACCCCACACCAAGCTTAATTAATTATATATATATTTTATATATTGTATATATTCTCACCTTACGACATCTCACAGATACGTAGTCACAATTTGCAAACCTGTTTAGTAACTAAAAACCTCATCTTCACTACTTTGTAAATCCATAGATGTAACTTAACTTTAATAAATACATAAATAATAAAATTACGTTTAGCAGCTACATACATATCAGATGGGCTATGACTAAGATAAAATTAAGGTTTTACCTTGGGAGAGGTTACGCTGAGACTGCCACAACAGATTCATTTCTTTTGTGTTAGCCAACTTTTTTTGTCTCTAAATTCTACCTGATCTATCACATCCCGTTTACGACCGTGTTATGCTCCGCAGACTTAATTTTAACATTCTCAAAGTTATGTTAAAGTTATGATTAGTAATGCTTATACTATGATAATGCTGTTCCAGGCCTCTAATCATCATTACAATCATAACCTAATACGCTCTGAGAAAAATACTGTTTTATTTGACCATACTACACATTGTGTGAATTTATGCACTTTATACATTAAAGTTTTTTTAAATAAATAAAATTGGTGAGATGGAATAATATTTTGTACTTCAAAAATGGGATGGATTGACAAGGCATATCTAGCAATAGAATTGAGGGAAATGGTTAGTTTTATTGGCCATTGGGATCATTTTTACTATAGAACACTTCCATTGTAAAGGAAAGTGATATTTCTTAGGGCAGAATTTCGGAGGTGATAAGGTCGAATCCGAGAGCTTTCATTTGCGGAAGGTTTTCTATGACTGGATTTCTGGAGGATGAAAACTTTTGGTGAAAGGGAAAGAGGTAGTGGTTGGACTAGTTCCTTCTTTATGTTTTTGGCGTGATCATGATCTATTATGTCATGATGAGGGGAAATCCGTCATGATCCCTCATCATTGCGAAGTGGAGGGGATGTATGTAAGAAAGGATGCGTCGGGTTGCTGTCCAAAGTAATCTCGTCGTAAGGTTAGTTGTGTATTGTATGGGATCGTTCAGCTCTTAATTTGGAAAGTACAATTTTTAATATAGTCGTCAGTTTATTAAGAAATTAGCGGTCTGATGGGTACCTAGTGCGTTGCCATTTGCTGGAGCTCAATCGAAGTCATAGGAAAGCCTTCTCTGCAACACATCCTACATGTGTCCAATTGGATTGACGTCTGCAGAAAATGGTGGCAGGGGAAGATGGAAAATTCCCAGGTTTTAAAATTATCGATGAATAACAGTGTCTCTATCTATGACCTTCTTTCTTTAATTGTTAATTATATATTGTATTTTATGACTTTCACAGACAATAGATTTTTATATCGATTTTTTTTGTTTTCTAGTTGCTTTTCACGTTTTGTAGCAGATATTTTCCATGATTTGGTAGTTATCATCGTTCAATTTATTTATTTTCTATTAATCCAGGCGTTTAATACAGGCCGTTTAAAGCGAGATTTCCCTCTTGTTCCCTGATCACAATTTTGCGATAACGACTGTTTCGAAAACACTTAGAAGTGAGCCCGCCCGAGGGTGAAAAAATATGTTATCCTGGTGGCGTTACGTGTCGTAAAAACTGCGCAATGCCTCTCTCCAAGAGAGTAACCGTTAAGTTTAGCATAACACATAATGGGCAATCATTTGTTGTAGCTGTCGTACCGAGATTGCCGAACGGAGAGGAGCAACGTGTAATCGAACAGTGGTTAAATTGAAAAATCGTTTCCACCCCGAAAAAGCAAACTTTCCACCTAGACGAAACTGTTTTTACGCCTGGTAATGTGTAAAGTTCGTTGTAATTAGCAATATTGAATATATTTATTATTTTTAAATATCTAAAGCCTTTAAAACCAGATTAACTATATAGGCCAATTCCAGGAAATGTAGTGGTCTGAAGGAGCGAGGTCAAGACGACAGTTATTAAGAACTGTACTTCATGGTTTCTTAATTTCATGGAGGTACTACTCTTAATTGTAAAATTTGACTAAACGAAATTATCTCTTCCAGTTTTTGTCTGCCAAAGGATAAATCATCTTTTATAGAAGTCGGTCAATTTTAATCACAGTGTTAGAATGAAGGGCCAGGTCAGGAATATAATCATGACAGAACCTGAAATCAACTGTAAACATCAAATCTGATGGTTTTCGGACGTCCTACTTTTACCTTATGAAATTTGACCATTTCTTGAAAGTGGTACTAGACTGAAAGGAGCGAGGGCAGAAGTACCGTTAATTGGTGGTATCGGTACTTTATGGTTATTTAGTTTCTTGGCGGTACTACCCTGTATTGTACGCTTTTGGCTTAATAACGTTATCAATTCCAGTTTTTTGTCAGCCAATAGATACAAAGATAATCTTTTAAGGGAATATATCAATTTTGTACAAGATGTCACTACGAAGAAGCGAGGTGAGGATGATGATCTATGGAGGCTAAACGTTCAGAGTAAGGTTAACGGTCAATTATTAAGCGTTAGTGATAAAAAGATTAAAACCCCTTCGGGGAAAAAGCACTTTCAGACAGTCACCCCTTGTGATTATAATTATAGTCTGGATAATGACAAATCGTAACATAGACTGCTATACAGATTGATCACTTATCAATGGAAGAGGAAGTGGTGCAGGAATGTACATACCAAAATTAGGAATCAGCATCTCCTCCCCTTTTGGCAATAACACCTCCGTTTTTCAGGCGGAAATCTGGGCCATCAATGTGTGTTGTAGAACACTTATGGAATATAAAATTAAGGGAAAAGATATTAAAATCTTTTCTGACAGTCAGGCTAGTCTTAAGGCAATACAAAAAAATGTTCAACCTCACGACTGGTGGAGGAAACTATAGATCTTATCAATAGGATCTCTTTCAGGTTTGAGAGTAAGGTGACCCTTATTTGGATACCAGCACATAAAGGACACCATGGCAATGAAAAGGCGGATGGCCTAGCCAAAGAAGGTTTTAATACTGCGTTTATTGTGGTATTACCTCACTCTATGAGCACAGCGAAAGAGAGTATCAATAACTGGGGCGTGAAACAATTCCTTAGGGAGTGGAATCTATCCCCCGGACACAGGCAATCGAAAGTGTTTGTTAAGGCGATCAAACCAGCAGAATCGAAATGGCTATTCTCTATCTCAAGGAAGGGAATTAGGAGGCTGATAGGTATTCTGGCGGGCCACTGTCCACTGAGAAGACACCTCTTCGTAATGGGTATCCTACCAGATCCCNTCTATCTCTCTCTCTCTCTCTCTCTCTATCTATCTATCTATCTATCTATCTATCTATCTATCTATCTATCTATCTATCTATCTATCTATCTATCTATCTATATCTATCTACCTATCTATCTCTCTCTATCTCTCTCTCTCTCTCTCTGCCTTAAAATTAACTTTCCATCTTCTTTGATAACTATGATCCATCGTTTTGATATCCTGGTGAAACCTTTCACGATGTTCTTCGTACGTTGACTTTCGATCTTCAATGGTAAATTATGTTCCATCATTTAGATGTCGTGATGGAACGTTTCACCACGTTTTTCACTGTGTGCAATCAAGGTTACATTCCTTCTTCTTTGGTATCTTGCTTTATTGTTTTGGCTGTCCTAAAATCACGCTTCATTGGTTATCTCTGCTCCATCGTCTTGATGCCCTGGTGGGACTTTTCAGCATGATAGTCTCTCTCTTTCTCTCTCTCTCTCTCTCTCTCTCTCTCTCTCTCTCTCTCTCTCTCTCTCTCACTCTCTCTGTCTTTGTATTAACTTTCCATCTTTTTTGATGACTATAGCAAAAAAACGGCCTTATACAAACCCAAAGGTAATTTTAGCTATGAATCTTGTGGTAGTAACAGATTAAACATAACTTTCTCATCTAGCTGAGAAATGACACTAACTTTGTTATTTTAAATATGAATCCCATATTTTTATTGCACTATTCGATTCTAGCGCTTATTTTATGCCACTTTTAATAAAAGGAAAATGTTGATAAGATCGACCAATTTGTGAGTTATGCCTAGCGGAAGTAGTGACGTGCGATACCAATCGATATGAGTGCAGTATCGATTATTTTCTTTCAATACCGGGTACTTTTGGTTCGAATATTGTCATTCGATACAAGTACTGTATCGAGTACTTTTTGCAGTATCGGTAAAATACTCAAATAGATTTTTCATCGAGTGTTCAAGTAATATTGAATTGTTATTTACTGTTTGAAACGTACCTTTCATCAAACTGGTAATGGACTAGTTATTGTTAAGAGCGCCAACTAGCGAGTCAATAAAGTTAATCGAGATTTCGACTTGGTGGTTGGTAACTCTGCTGATAATTCTGGTAACTCATAATTCTTCCCCGCGTCGCACCTCGCACTTTCAATTTCAGTAATTTTTTATAATTTTTTTTGTTTCAAGTCCCTAAAATGTATTCGCCTTCCTTCTTCTGCGTAAATTCCTAATCATGTCTCCTCCCAAAAGTAAGACATGAGGTTATTTTACTAAAAAAACTGATTCCTCGGCATCTTGTAAACTGTGCGGGAATACGTCTTATCTTTTCAAACATTTGCAAAACAAACACCCTCGATTGATGATCAGTTTTCTCAAAACTCGATAACGATAAAATTGGAATATCAGTTATTGCGTTGGCAGATTTTCCGCGTTCTTACTTACATACCCACTGCACGAAAACATATTTAAAAATGAAAAAAAAACCTTTTCTTGATTATTTTAACGCATAAGCGTATTTTAACCAAAGTTTAAACGCGTATTTAAACCACCACCGTTAAAAAAAACAACAGTAAGTTGATCATTTATGAATAAATACGAAAAAGTACCCGTATGAGTACTCGTTTGTATCGAATAATTTCTGTCGATACTTGAGCAATATTGATTACTTCTTTCGATACCAGTATTGATTACTGGTATCGAATATTTTCTGGTATCGCAGGTCACTAGACGGAAGACGCGTGACGGGGTATGCTTTTTTTAACAACCTCCCCGTTCATTTCAAAAACGATTATCTTTACCAAAAAAAAAGTCTTGTTAATTAACCCCAAGTTAATTTTGGCTAGGAATTGCCTTGTGTAACAAATTTCATATACCACCACACGATTGCTAGCTAAAATTAACTAGGTGTTCGTATAAGACCATTTTTTGGTAAAGTTAATCGTTTCTGAATTAAATGGGTGGACTATTCAAGTTGATGTACCCTGTATATATTTTCATAATCTAGGTCTTACCCTCTCTCTCTCTCTCTCTCTCTCTCTCTCTCTCACATACTCTATATAACTATCTATCTGTCTATCTATCTATTTATCTAGCTGTCTTACTCCTTCTATCTTGCTATATTTTACCGTTACAAAAGAAAAGAATCATTAAAGATTTATTTTCTTTAAGAGCGTAAAGTTTTATAAAAGCACATAAAATTGTATTTTAATTGAACCAAAGTTTTGTTTTAAAGAGATTTTTAATAATTAGCCCAAAACCCGTCTGATCAACAAGAAGAACAAACGGACCCCGAAGTTGTTGAGGGATGTTCTAAGTGATGACATCTGTTCGACAACTTACCCCAAACCGCGAAATTAGTTACTTGTAGGGCCAAACAAGCCGACAGGGCTTCATTTCCAACAGCGAATCAATTAAATGACAAGAGATAAAACTTCTGAGGCATTTCCTTTTCAATTTATCCAGTATATATCTGATATATTTTTACCTTCACTAATTTTCGTGGTCCGCTTGACCAATTAATATCATTCAATTAATTAAGTTTTTTAGTTGGGATAAGAAAGTCAGTGTCAACGACCTTCGTCTTGATACGCCGCTACTCTACCACTTGAGCTATCGTGACCTCGATCAACTCGGACACTAACTTCCCATCTCAACCCCACCTTTTGAATTTTCCCTCCTTTTTTCCATTTTTCAAATGTCGTGTAATCTATTTGGTTCTTGCGACAATGAGATGGCTACGAAGAGCTTTAATGAAGTATACTTCATTTTAACTCATTAAATTCACTAATTTTCGTGGTCCGCTTGACCAATTAATATCATTCATTTAATTAAGGTTTTTATATTTCTACTTTTTTATTTTTCTAAAATGCTTATTCTTATGGAAAGGGTAGCGCAAGAGACACGTGCTATTTATTTCACATGTACGTTTCAAGCTGTTTTCGTTTTTTCTGCCCATCTTCAGGAAAACGTTTACAAGAAGTCATTTAGTTGGGGAATTGATGTCAACTAATTTTCTCTAAAATTCCTGAGTACCAGAAAATATCAAAAATTTGAACCACTTCTAGAAATGTACAAAGCAGTATAGTTTAGAGGATAAAATGATATCAACAACTGATTAAAGTTTTTAGATGAGATAAAAACGTCAGTGTCACGAGCGAGATTCGAACCCACGACCTTCGGCTAGATACGCCGCTACCCTACCACTTGGGCGATCGCGACTTCGATCCACTCGGGCACTAACTTCCCATCTCAACCCCACCTTTTGAATTTTCCCTCTTTTTTCCATTTTTCAAATGTCGTGTAATCTATTTGGTTCTTGCGACAAATGAGATGGTTACGAAGAGCTTTAGTGATGATACACTTCATTTTAACTTATTAAATTTACTAGTTACGTGGTCCGCTTGACCAATTAATATCATTTAATTAATTAAGGTTTTTATATTTTTACCTTTTCATTTTTCTAAAATGCTTATTCTTATGGCAAGGGTAGCGCAAGAGACACGTGCTATTTAATTACGTACGTTTCAAGCTGTTTTCGTTTTTTCTGCCCATCTTCAGGAAAACGTTTACAAGAAGTCATTTAGTTTATCTGAAGATGGGAAACAAAAAGAAAAAACAGCCCGAAACGTAGATGTGAATAAAAATCACATGTCTCTTGGACTAACCCTGCCTAAAAAATAACCTTTTTAGAAAAATTAAAAAAAACGTTAAAATATGTAAAAATAATCTATAGATGTGGAATCCTACAAAAAAATTTATAAATTTGATTGAACAAGAGTTTGTGTAGGTCGAATAAAAATAAACAATATTGCTACTCAAGGACACTTTTTTTAGTTGAATCGAGTTATTTGAGAGCTTCAATTAAACCCTTTTAAAAGGTTTTATAAATAGGTTCAATGCAAAGCATTCAGCTTTATTGATTCTGATTATCTGTGCCTACTTTATTTCTATACTCGTATTAGCAGTAGTATTACAAAGATCAACCAAGCGTTATTTTACGACTCGTGGTCACTCGGTTTATAACCGAATACCTAGCACTGGATGTTTTTTTTCGCCTGCAGAAACTCTATTAAACCGGGAAATTGTGGGGAATGAGGTCGGAATTAATCTCGAACTCCCTGAGGTCGCGGGCCTCACCTCCGGTTGCCAGTTACAAATCGCCTCTGGTAAATATTTAGTGGGCTACCTGGGGACGTTCTCAATTAGATCGGCACAGTCACGTTGTTTTTTCTCCTTTTTTCTTTCTATAGCAATGAATCTCATCCTGGTAATTTCACTCTTCTTCAAGCAGCAATGGAAATCATTTAAAAGTAGTTGATTTATCTCACAATTTTACCATATGGTCCAATTGGTAGCTTCAACTAAGATAAATTTAATGATAATAACATTTGACACAGAGATGACAAAGGTCCATATGTTCTGGTACCCATGAAACATAGATGTCATTTTCTTCCACCATAAAAAAGCCAAGAGTATTACTGATTTTCTAGATATGACTCATGCTTTAAAAAGGTTTTGATACTAAAGAACTATAAAGTCACATCATTTCTTTCCCCTCAGATCACAAAAAATACGGTTCTGATTTCCTATATTATATTCAGATTTTCAGGTTTCGATAGGTTCTGATATCCAAAATGCGAACATGTTGATTCATTTCTTACTTAATAGAGCTCAAAGAGCACAATCCCGGTATGGCTTAAAGTTTAGAATGAAAAGATCATTGCTTTGGTCCTTTTCTAAATTTGGGCCATGCTTTCAATAGGTTTTAGTATCCAAGAATTCTAGAGACAGGTTGTTTACATCATTTCGTCCACCAGATTACCCAAAAAGATAGTTATTGTGCTTTCTTATAAGTGGCTCACATTTATGACAAGTTCCAGAACCCAGCTTTCCCCATGGAACTCAAAGAACTGCACTTTCCTAGTTTTGGCCCAGGTTTTCGATAGTTTCTGCTACCAGTAATCAAAGAAACTGTTGTTGATATTAGTTTTTGTTTATAAACACAAATAGTACTTTTTGTATGCTCTCCTAGATTTTGGTCCAGGCTTTTGAGAGGGTCTGGTGCTTGGGGCTCTTAGACATAAATTACTCACAGCATTTGTTCGCCCATAGACATAATAGAGTCAATGCTTTGTTCCTTTGAGCCGTGCTTTCGATAGGTTATGGTACACAATAATTATCGATAAGACAGTTTTTGACACAATTTTATCCTCCAACAAAAAATACCGCTTTGTACATTTCTAGAAGTGGTTCAAATTTTTGTTCTGGTACACAAGAAATCTTGAAAAGGTTTTTGATTTCTTTCTAAATTCACTAGTTTCGTGGTCCGCTTGACCAATTAATATCTTTCAATTAATTAAGGTATTGAGATAAAAAACGTCAGGGTCACGAGCGGGATTCGAACCCACGACCTTCGGCTAGATACGCCGCTGCTCTACCATTTGAGCTATCGTGACTTCGATCCACTCGGACACCAACTTCCCATCTCAACGCCACCATTTGAATTTTCCCTCCTTTTCGGCATTTTTATATCAACTAAAAACATTAATTATTTGAAAGTCAAGCGGACCACGAAACTAGTGAATTTAATAAGTCAAAATGAAGTGTATCATCACTAAAGCTCTCCGTAGCCATCTCATTTGTCTGTGGAGAAAGAAATGATGTGACTTTATAGTTCTTTAGTATCAAAACCTTTCGAAAACATGAGTCATATCTAGAAAATCAGTAATGCTCTTGGGTTTTTTATGGTGGAAGAAAATGACATCTATGTTTCATGAGTACCAGAACATATGGACCTTTGTCATCTTTGTGTCAAATGTTATTATGATTAAATTTATCTTAGTTGAAGCTACCAAATTGACCATATGGTAAAATTGTGAGATAAATCAACTACTTTTAAATGATTTCCATTGCTTTCCCCCTTTCCATTGTACCCAAGAGTATTACTGATTTTCTAGATATGACTCATGCTTTCGAAAGGTTTATTGTTATTAAAAGGTATTGTTTATTCTTATTCGACCCACACCAAACTCTTGTTCAATCAAATTTACAAATTTTTTTGTAGGATTCCACGTCTATAGATTATTTTTATATATTTTAACGTTTTTTTATTTTCCTAAAAAGGTTATTTTTTAGGCATGGATAGTCCAAGAGACATGTGATTTTTATTCAGGTTATTTTATTCACATCTACGTTTCAGGCTGGTTTTTTTTCCCCTTCGTCAGAGAAACTAAATGAATTCTTGTAAATGTTTTCCTGAACATTGGCAGAAAAAACGAAAACAGCTTGAAACGTACGTAATTAAATAGCACGTGTCTCTTGCGCTACCCTTGCCGTAAGAATAAGCATTTTAGAAAAATAAAAAGGTAAAAATATAAAAACCTTAATTAATTGAATGATATTAATTGGTCAAGCGGACCCCGAAACTAGTGAATTTAATAAGTTAAAATGAAGTGTATCATCACTAAAGCTCTCCGTTACCATTTCATTTGTCGCCGAGAATCAAATAGATTACACGACATTTGAAAAATGGAAAAAAAGAGGGAAAATTCAAAAGGTGGGGTTGAGATGGGAAGTTAGTGTCCGAGTGGATCGAAGTCGCGATCGCCCAAGTGGTAGGGTAGCGACGTATCTAGCCGAAGGTCGTGGGTTCGAATCTCGCTCGTGACACTGACTTTTTTATCTCATCTAAAAACTTTAATTAGTTGTTGATATCATTTTATCCTCTAAACTATACTGCTTTGTACATTTCTAGAAGAGGTTCAAATTTTTGATATTTTCTGGTACTCAGGAATTTTAGAGAAAATGAGAATGATTTGTGATTTACCACGGCAGCAAGTATCTGGGACCCCTGTTACGATTGTTTGAAGAAATTGTGTCCGTAGTGTTGAAAGTGAATGTATGTATTAGCGCGAATGTGTTATGTGAGAGGGTTGATCGCGATATATTGAGTAACACAAAGGTGCTCAATTGCATTAATTATATAATAGGTGTATAGGATGATAAAGGAATATAAATTATTCCATCATATCAACTGAGTGAATGGTACGTAAATAGGAAAGAAGTATTTAAGAGTGAGTGATAGTGCAAATGGGTTGTTTGGATTTATCAGCTGATTGCGTTGCTTGCTGAAATGACCTAGCTGTTATAACCACAATAACCGGAGTTTGTGATTTTCAAGGCCTGTCATTAATTTATTGTAAATTACAAAAGCTGGAATCCTGTTCAGCTCTGTACACATTTGAATATGGGTACGTGCATGTGCCAAATTGATAGTATATAAATCAGTTATCAGTAACAATCATAAAATATAATTTTTGTGGGATTTTAATAATTTTATATATGAGTTCCGTCTATCCTTGTTCCTTGATGTCCTTCTTGCTGAATCAACTGTTTTTATGATATAACCTGTTTAAAATTAGTTACGTCATTGATTTTTTAATATTTATTCAGATATCGTGAGATGCGGTCTGGTGTGATGTAGGTTTCAGAAAAACATTTTCTTTATCGTGCCAACGTTTCGATCTTTATTGAGATCATTTAAGGGCCTGGGATTTACAAACATTGTTTACATTTGTAAAACCTACCTCACATCAGACCGCATCTCATGATATCTGAATAATTATCGATTAACGGTCGCTAATCTCTACACACTTTTTTAATATCTTTTATATATAAGTGATCCATGAAAACAAAGCAAAACTCGTAAGCCAGCAAACTGGTTTGTGCTAATGATGCATTTTAAAACTGTCTTCTATTACATTTCTCTCTCAAGAGAAAGCCATGAGAGTGAATAGAAGGATGGGGAAGATTAATGAAATGTTCCCCCGGATTAATGAAATTTCAGCCCCCGAAAATAAACCAATTTCCGACTCCATCAACTTCTCCTTGTGCTCGAGACATTACGCCATAATTGTCGCGCTAAATTCTACCATATCCTCTCCTGTTACATGAATATTACAATGATTGGATATGATAATATCTAACCCATCGGGGTACAGGATTATCACTCTATTGAGCGTCTGAAAGGAATAAAAATGAAGCCGCGACAAACTTCCGTTTTCGGAGGTAAAAGTACTTTTCTGGACCCTTGTAAATGTCGTAAGTAAATCTAACAAACTTTCCGGGTCAGGGAAAAGTTACCTTACCACTCGGAAGAAGAGGGTTACAAATTAGATGCCCTCTTCCGGTTGCATTTTAGGAATAAACCGTACATCAATTCGCTTCGCTGATTTTTTACTAGTCAAACCAAGATTACTCGTATAACAATGATCATCTTTCAAAACTGGTTCCACCATACAAAAAGGGAAATATATTACAATGTAAAGGTAACAAAAAGGAATCGAAAGGATGGTGATTGGCTAACGCAATATGGAAACGCAGCGAACGTGGTGAATAAGAAACCGATTTTCTCACAGAGCTGGCTCCAATCTTACTAAACTTTGCCCAACATGCCAGAACCTCCGTAACAAAATATATACAAAAGTTTATCGCATAAATATTTGTGAGGTTGTTTGTACAAATGCATTCAGTCAAAACCAAATGACGTTTAACTATTAGTATTGTAAAAATGCCGTTTAATTGATGATTATGATGATTGCACTTCCGAGATTTGGCCCAAGGTTTTGATAGATTCTACTTCCCAGGAAACCTTTAGGTCCTAACCTATAGGAGATTGTCAACATCGTTTCTTTTTCCATAGAACACACGGATTTGGTGCTTTCCTAGATTATCCGAGCTTTTCACGATAACTGGGTCCCAGGAAACTGAAGGTCTTTTTGTTGACATACTTTTTTCCTTCTTATAATCCAAAAGAGTCATTCTTTCGTAATTTACTAAATTAGTGCCAAGCTTTTGATAAGATCTGGGTCCACAGAATTTTAGAGACAGTTCGTTCCTATGAATCACAGAAAGTGTCTTCTTTGTGTTGAGTTCTTAGTGATATTCTCGATTTGGTGCTCTTTTAATCTATCCCTAACCACAAGTTAATCTCAGATTTTTTGAATTGAACCAACTTCATTTCTTGTTTGTATTTTAGCTAATTTACATGATTTTAAAAACATACCATAAAAATTGGTTACAAAGTACACATGAGAATTTCTATTTCTTGAGCTAATTAATGGAACTTTTAGTGTTTAGTTGGTAGATATTTATTGATCTGTAATATTTTAGCTTTTAGACAATTTATTTTTAATCAATTTAATTTTGTATACACTGCAAGAAAATCAAGTTGAGGATACATTTGAGCGTTTTTGTGATAATCTGCACTATTTTACCAAATGCAGACATGACATACATGTTCTTAATTATTCGTGTATTTTACGTATACAAAGCACTGTAGTAAAGCAATCAAACCTCGCACTAAAAAAATCTAACGTTTCTGTAGATAGATAGATAGACATACTTTATTTACAAAATGAAAAAATTTAGAGTTAAAAATAAAAAAAAAACAGTATTATTATGGCATGGTATTAAAACCGTCAGCCAGAGTTCGGAGTGCATTACTATTCCTAGAATATGCATAATTAAATTCACTAATTTCGTGGTCCGCTTGACCAATTAATATATTACAATTAATTAAGGTTTTTAGTTGAGATAAAAAAGTCAATGGCACGAGCGGNAAAAAGGAAACAAAATAAGACGAACAGAATATTAATTCCCTACATTCCAATGTATTCATATCTGTAAAACCAGGCTTTCCGAGCAAAATCAACAAGACTCCGGCAATCCGAGCCGTTCAGAAGGGGTATGAGCTCTTCCCTCGTCAGAAAACCCTTACCCACATACAGATACCTCAATTCGTTTAGGACCGAGCATCTAGCGAGAAAATGAAATGCATCATCACGATCACCTGAGTTGCATAGAGAGCACACTGCAGTGGCAGAAGGTCAACCCAAGGTCTGAAATTCAGGAAAAACAACACCCCTCGAATTTTAAACCACCAGCGGAAAAAAGAGAACGGAGCATCATTTGCTGGAGCAGAAAAAACATTGCAAGGAGTTAGGGAATGATTCAACTCTTTGTAGAGTTGGAATTTATTTGAATCCACGGCACGAGAAATATAACTCTCCCGAACATGAGCCCCCATAATATGAAGAAGTTAAATTCACTAATTTCGTGTTCCGCTTGACCAATTAATATTTCTCAATTAATTAAGGTTTTTAGTTGAGATAAAAAAGTCAATGGCACGAGCGGGATTCGAACCTACGATCTTCGGCTTGATAAGCCGCTGCTCTCCCACTTGAGCTATCGTGACCTCGATTCCACTCGGCCTTCCCATCTCAACCTTTTGAGTTTTCCCTCCTTTTTGCCATTTTTCAAGTTGCTGTCCGAGTGGATCGAGGTCACGATAGCTGAAGTGGTCGAGCAGCGACGATTCAAGCCGAAGATGGGTTCGAATCCCGCTCGTGCCATTGACTTTTTTATTTCAACTAAAAACCTTAATTAATTGTGAAATATGAAGAAGATTGGAAAACATTTCAGACCACGCTGCAGAATTATCCAAATAGAACCGAGCCACATTATACCTCTCCGAAATAGAATTCTAGGATTTGAACCAGGATATGTTACCCTTAATAACTTCAAGCGATGAAATTTTTGCCAGGCGAGAATCAGGAGCTTGAAGCGATTTCAAAATAAACTTAAAATGTATCCTTAAAGAATAAACAAACAACAGTTCTATGCCAGTCTCAATATACAACATATAATTAGGAGTTGATGATGGCAGGGCAAACAACTTACGAACAAAAAAACGGTGAACTTTTTCTATCTCTTCATATTCGCGATAGCCCCAAACTTGACCTGCATAACAAAGAATTGCTCGACAAACGGCTGTGAAAATTTGATATTTTCTTTTTATTTAACGTTTCTGTATTACATACACATTAAAAATAAATGTAGCAAATACCAAGACTATCCTTTTTTGCGAAACATAAACCATTTCTCAATAAACAGGCGATTGTAGGAGATACTAGCATATCTTAGGCCACTAAAGTAAAGTACCTTGGTGTTCTGCTAGATAGCAAACTTGATATTAAAGCGCACGTTAACAAACTGATAAGTAAAGGTAAACTAGCAATCAAAACTCACTTTCGCCTTTTCACTAGGGAATCAAAGTTCAAGCAATCAAAACCAATGCTCCCCTACGCATGCCCATCGTGGAATCCCACTTGCACAACAAACTTTAAAAAGCTACAGCGTATTCAAAATAAATCTGTAAGGCTTGCTAACTCGTGTACGCTACATAAAACTTTCTGACCTCCGTGTACTGGAATTCCATGGCTCAAAAAAGTAATACGGCGAGGGACTCTTAAATTTTTTGCCAAAGTGTCAATAAACCCTAAAACCATATGTACAGCAGTACAGGAATAAATTGAAATCACAGAAAGGTAAAACAAAAACATCAACATTTTTCACAACCCCCTCATTCGCTATAAACAATCAAATGAGCATAAATCCTACCATAAATTGATGTATATATTTATTTTGTGCAAGAAATAAATACACTGTCAGGCAAAAAATTCCACCCACTTGTAAGATAACTTGATTTGTATTTATTTGTATTATTAATCAAATTTTCACGGTTTTGAACGTTTAATAATTGAGTCTTTTTTCTAAAAAACAAAATAAAAATGCTAAGGAAAATGAAAAATACAAATAAATTTAAAAATAGATGTACAGATAAAATTTGTTTTAATTTTGTTTTAGATTTTTAATTAACACTTCAATTTCAAGTATTTCCTCCTCTTGTCTTAATTACATCTTGAAGACGCCTCGGCATACTTTCTACCAGTCTGGAAATGTCTCGTTGCTGGAGGTTAGATCATTCTTCGCAAAGAGTCCTTTCGTAGAGTGTATCAGGAATTGATGGACGTGCTTTTATTCGTCTTTTGAGGTTATCCCATAAATGTTCGCCGTGGTTCAAGTCTGGAAAATGGATGGCCAGGCTAAGACCCTGATGTTATGCTGTTGAAGGTACATTTGTACTATAGTGGACGGGCATTATCCTGCATTAGAACAGGATTGTTCCTGTTTTCATCGAGCATAGGCAACGCAAGATTTTCAAAATTTCAACAACATAGCGAGTGGCTGTCAAAGACCCATCAGTAACAACAGCCAACTCTTTCGGACTCTCCATTGAAATTCCCGCCCACACCATCAGTAAACTACCTTGAAAGGTTTGGCTCTGGGAAAAATTTCAAGCTTCGTACCTTTCGTTTCGCCTTCTAGATACGCTTTCACGCCCGTGTGGAGATTGTACGGCAAATTTAAACTTATCTGTACAAAGTATAGCAGACCAATTGTCCAAAGATCAATGGCTGTGTTCTCGAGCAAATGGGGGCCGTGTAACTCTGAGGTCTGGTTCTTTTACGGGGCGAAAAGCCATCTGTCCATACTGATTTAATCTTCGGGCGGTGCGTTCAGAAATTTGGAGACCTCAAACTTCCTAGAGCTGTTGAACAACAGTAAAGTGCCGGTTTCGCAAAATTCTCAAAGTCAAAAAACGGTCGTCCTGTGGTTCTGTTACCCTAGGGCGTCTAGAACCGTGCCTTCTATGGTAAGACCCAGTTTCTCGAAAACTTCTAACGGCGTCTCGCAGTGTTTCGTAGGTAAATCCGATGGCAATAGCCGCAAACATGATGTCCATCATCAATAAGTGCCACACCTCGCGCAAGTTTAAGTTTAAAAATTGAAATTAAGAAAACAAAGATGAATACTAAACAGTTTATTGCTTCAGGTTAAAACTGAGGCTGAATAAATATTTTAAATTCCGTAAAAAGTAAACATTCAAAAATCCTTTATCCTCGTTTTGGATAAAGGATGAAATGTGTGGTGATTAGTGACCGTTAGTTTATGATTATTCGGAAATCGTGAAATGCGGTCTGGTGTGACGTAGGTTTCAGAAAAACGTTTTCTTTATGGTGCCAACGTTTCGATCTTTATTGAGATCATCTTCAGGGCTCAAAGTGTTCGTTTTCTGCCTGATTGTGCCATTCATGCGTGTCGTGTTGAGAGTGCTCTGGGCACCGCATCTCACGATTTCCGAATAATCATAGACTAACGGTCACTAATCACCACAAAATTCTACACGAGAACATGGAATTCTATGAACAAATTTCAACGACACATGGACACGAAGCAAAAAGTATTCTGAAGGACATCGCCAACAATGAGAAGAAACTCGCATAGGCTATCAATCAGAGAAACTTTTTGTTGAAATGCAGACAACACAAGGTATTTCATACTCACATCGAAAACAATTTTAACTTCACAAATGCGACACTAACAAAACCCAACACTAGAATTAACGACATACATAAAGCCTCAATACATTTCAAAAGAAACATTTTAAACATAGAAATCACCACGAGCATCAAAAACATTAAGACATTAACACAAAACTTACACCAACATAATACCTACAGATATTTTAAATTTTACAAACATCAAAAAGATGCATATTATTCCCACTTTGACCAAATAAAAAACAAACACCCAAAAAAATTGAACAACTTAATCAACAAACACCTGTTAACATAAACAAATGGTTTCTAAACCTAACAAAAACTAACATTCCTCCGAAGGGGCACTCTTAACACGATACGCAAGCATGGCACAATTACGCAGAAAACAAACCCTTTGAGCCCTGAAGATGATCTCAATAATGATCGAAACGTTGGCACGATAAAGAAAACGTTTTTCGGAAACCTACGTCACACCAGACCGCATCTTACGATTTCCGATTAATCATAAAGGATTAAAGTATTTACCTCTAATTGATATTCCAAAGTTAAAATTTAGCATAAACATATATATAATGGTAAAAACAAAGATACAAATTAAAGACGGAATAAATAAAAATAAAAATAATAAAACAATCAATTGGGCTGTCAGTGCAGTTACACATAGTCAATAATAAAGATATTTATTTATTTAATGTATAATACATTATATTAAGAATTAATTTGCACGAAAACTTTTCTCACAAACTATAAATGTTGTGATAAATCGGAAAACTTAATATATGTAAAATTAAACCTTTATATGAACCGCTTGCTTGAGTAAGTCATAGGGCACTTCCATTTTACCCTCGAAAACATTATATGACAAGCCATTAAATAAAGGCCGCAAAAGCGGCATGCACAATCAATAAGGCAGAGAGTTCCGACGATTGAGGAGGCAGAAGAGCAGGACCGCGGCAAGCCTAAAGCCGGGAACACACTTACCCGATGCTACGCCATGCGACGCTACCCGATGCTACCCGACGCCTTGCCACGTTTTGGTGGGGTGTGCACATCTATCCGACGCAAGCACACGTCGCGTACAGTCCACAGCGTTTATCACAATAATCACTATCACAATCGCAACGCATCTTTTGTTCTTAATGCACTATTTTGAGCAAAACCTTGTAATAAATTGTTAGTTAAATTTTATGAGCACAACCATCTAATAAATTATTTGTTAAACTTAATTGTTTTAAATAAAGTTACTCCTAACCATCATAATTAAACAATTTGTATAAAAACTTATGAATTTTTGATCTCGTTTAATTTAGTTTACATTAAAATAACATGTAATTAATCTAACGACAAAATTACATGTACTTAGTTTGAAATAAACTACAAAAAATATGAGTGTCCTGTTCTTATGCTACCCGACATTACAAAATGGTGTAATTTTACGAGAAAAACTATGAAATAAATTGTTAATTAAATTTTATGAGCAAAACCGTGTAATATATTGTTCCAATTTTAGTATAAGTACCGCCGAAGCGAGTACAATAAATTGTTAATTAAATTCATTATATCAAAAAATCGTATTCCGGTGTTTCGATAAATTTTCCGCCTAACTATCATAATTAAATAATTTGTATAAAAACGCATGAATTTTTGATCTCGTTTAATTTGTGTTATATTAAAATAAGAATGTTGTAATTAATATAACGACAAAATTACATATACATGCTTTGAAATAAACTACAGAAAAAGAGGAGAGTCCTGTTCTGACACTACTCGACGAAAATGGTGTAATTTTATGAGCAAAACTATGAAATAAATTGTTAGTTAAATTTATTCTATCAATAAACGGTATTGCAGTGTTTTAATAAATTTTCTTCCTAACCATGATAATTAAATTATTTTTATAAAAACTCATGAATTTTTGATCATGTTTAATTTGTGCTATATTATAATAAGAATGTTGTAATTAATATAACGACAAAATTACATACACATACTTTGAAATAAACTACAAAAAATATGAGTGTCCCGTTCTGACACTACTCGACGAAAATGGTGTAATTTTATGAGCAAAACGGTGAAATAAATTGTTGGTTAAATTCATTCAATCAATAAATGGTATTCCGGTGTTTTGATTAATTTTCTACCAAACCATTAAAATTAATTTTTAATTATAGTTAATTTGGTTTATATTAAAATAAGTATGTTGTAATTAATATAACGACAATAATACATGTAGTTTGAATAAAAATATGAGGGGTCCGGTTCTTTTGTCTTCGACTGTACTCGATGCGACCCGACGAAAATCTGGACAGTGGGGATCGCAGAGCGTAGAGTAGGTTAGCGTGGCATAGCATCGGGTAGATGTGCACGGGGGTAATGCAACCTTATGGAAAATCGGGTAAATGTGTTTCTGGCTTAACGCGGAGCCACGCTGGATTGCAAGTTACAAAAGAAAAGAAAGTTTTAAAAAAGTGTGTGACGAGCTCAAAGACTAAAAAAAACTGCTTGTGTAGAATTCTTGTCGGGTGGGGCTCAATTCAACAAGGTTCGTTACGTTATACTTTACATATTGTCTAGTGAAAAGGATATCGAAAAATAATTTTATACTTAATTGTTGAAAGCACTTTTCAATCATAAGAAAATATTCGCTTTTTCCTAAATACTTTGTAACCATTTATAAGATTTATGTTATTAATATAACCTTTTATTTTTAACGGTTAATGACTTATTTTTTTATTTATTTTTTATAACTATATTAATCCCCAACATCATAAATTTACGCTCCCACAATAGTTAGTATGCATATCAATAAATCTATTTACCTCAATGTAATTAATCCGTGTGTTGTACGAACACTCCTCAAAGTATAATAGATTTAACTTTCAACGGTCAACTTTACTCTTTTCATCTGGGCAGAATTTTTGTACAAAAACAGCAAATCGTAGTTCCATTAGTAAGTTTAATACAAATTCAGCCATCTGAACGAAGAATTTTGTTTTCTTAATAACTAAAATCCTGGGAACACAATACAGTTTTAGTAAAATTGATGCATGGCGTTTATAACAGTTGAAATAAAAACTTTCCCTTCGGTAAGTACTAAGTTTTAATAATAATAAACACCAAGTTTCCCAACATAGTTGCCTATGCAGAACAAATCCCTCGCCTCTTGTACAAGAGGATTAATGGCTTTCGGTTTACCAAGAAATCCCTCTCTACCGCCTGGTCTGTGTGCACAGAAGCACCCTAACGAACAGACTTATCAGCTATGACAAAAAAAAAAAACTTAAAATAATTATTAAAATGAATTACACTTAACGAAAAAGCATTTTTCATCCAATAAATCTTACTATTTTACTTATCTTTGGCATTAACAAAAATCAAGCTTAAAAATACGAACAAATCGGGGAAAATAGTAAACGAAAAGCTTTAAATAGTGAATTGAACATACGAAGTTTTTTGGTTTTTTTTTAATAAACATCATTGATAACACACATGTAATTTCTGGCAAAGCTAAAATCTTGATTGTCTGATTGACGATGGAGGTTGAAAAAATCGCGTAAGTTTGACCGTTAAAACTTAGCGGATTTATTTTACTTTACTAATTTATTATTTATTATACTTTTTCGATTTAACACGATTAATTAAGACTATGTACGTCAAGTGGGAAAAGTTTTACCATTTTAAAATGGCAAACCCCGCCCGGTATTGGCTTCGTTCCCAATTAAGACGATCGGCCCGGCGATTAATTAGAAAGACGGGGCCATACTTAAAACGAAATCTGGAAAATAATCGCCTGCATTTTTTTTTTTCAAAACCGAGTTTAAGATTTATGCACTCGGATTAAACGACATTTAAGAACTTGTTGTGAAAACGCTCTGAATAAAACGTAAGTCGGAGTAAAAAGTTGAAAAAAAGCCTTTCAAACAAACCATTGAGTGTTAGAAAACTCATTAAACGAAATGATGATAAATTGAGCCATAAATTTATTTCCGCCTATAAATCTGTTTATGAAAATTGTACTTATGACTTTTAAACAAAAATAACAATGACTTTTTACTTTCTTAAGCATAAATGTTTTCATTATAGCTTTATTCTTGCTGTAATAAAATATTTAAATGATACATAAATTTAACCTTCTATCCATTTTTTTAATGAATGAATTAGTAGGAGTGCCATTCCTAGGAAGTTGATGTCCGAGTGGATCGAGGTCACGATAGCTCAAGTGGTAGAGCAGCGGCGTATCTACCCGAAGATCGTGGGTTCGAATCCCGCTCGTGCCATTAACTTTTTTTCATCTCAACTAAAAACCTTAATTAATAGTAATGTATTAATTGGTCAAGCGGATCACGAAATTAGTGAATTTAATTCTATAGTTTGTTGACATCATTTCGTTTCTATGTAACAGTGAGCGCACTACTTTCTTTGTGTCATTCTCGATCTGGCTTCGATCAAAAATGTACGGTTAAGGCATTCTACCTGAGAACTCTCTGAAATGGACGTTCACACATAAAATGTGCTTTGGTCCTTTCCTAAATTTAGGAATGATTATGATAGGTTCTGCTACCAAAAAAATCCTAGAGATAGTTTTTTGACATAATATTGTTTGGTCCATTCCAAACTTTGAATCATGATTATGATATGTTCTTCTATCAAAAAATTCTAGAAATAGTTTGTTGACATAATTTCGTTTCTATGGAACATCGAGAGTACTACGTTCTTTGTACCATTATCGATTTTCCTTTGATTGAAAACGTTCATTCTAACGTATTCTACTTGAGAACTCTCTCGTGTGGACGATTTCGTATAAAAAGTGATTTGGTTCTTTCCTAGATTTGAACCAGGATTATGAAGGTTCTCGTACAAAAACATACTAGATATAGTTTGTTGACATCATTTCGTTTCTATGTAAAAGAGAGTGTACTACTGTTTTTGCGCCATTCTTGATTTGCCTTCGATCTATTATGTACGTTTTTATGTTTCCTATTGAGAATGCTCTCATGTGGACGTTTTCAGATAAAAAGTGATTTGTTTCTTTCCTAGATTTGAACCAGGATTATGAAGGTTCTCCTACAGAATCATACTAGAGATAGTTTGTTGACATCATTTCGTTGCTGTGTAACAGAGAGTGTACTACTGTTTTTGTTCCCTTCTTGATTTGCCTTCGATCGAATATGTACGTTTTTATGTTTCCTACTTGAGAACTCTCTCATGTGGACGTTTTCAGATAAAAAGTGCTTTGGTCCTTTCCTAGATTTGAAGCAGGCTTACGAAAGTTCTCCTACAAAAACATACTAGAGATAGTTTGTTGACATCATTTCTATATAACAGAGAGAGTAATACTTTCTTTATGCTTTTCTTGATTTGACATCGTTCAAAATGATTTGAGGTATTCTACTTAAGAACTGTTTGATGTGGACGGACGCTAATAAAAAATCATTCTGTGCCTTTATCACCTTGTTAGGTGAAGTCAAAAGGTGTAGCTTTTTTCTCATGAATTTACACGGCCGAATAATGGCCGTTCCGAGCCATAAGGCAAAGGCCGAGGGGTGCTTCCGGGTGGTGGAAGAAAAAACATTTGACAAATACCCTTGTAATCGGACGTATATCATTGGTGACGGCCGCGGTTTTGCCCTGACTCTAATGAACCCGGGAGATCTGAAGAAGTTGGCGGCCGGAGGAGTGGGAACCGGCAAAACATTCATCCCGACCGTGGATAATTATTCCACTAGGCGGCCATAATTCCATAAATTATTTTCAGAGCGTCGTTGATTTGTAGATTTACAGATTTTGCTGTATTACATTAAACTATAATCACGGCGTGTAATTTGACTCTAAGAAAATTTGATTAACGCGTTTCAAAATTTAAATTAAGGACGATAAAACGGAGTGAATAGTTAAATATTCAACAACCAAATTATCAAAATTAATTTCTGTATTAACAAATCCCCAAGTAGAAAGACATTATCACCTCTACTATAGTTGGAAACTCCCTCAAAATGCAATAGCTTTTTGTACACACCACTCACTTTCATCAATCACTGTCATTCTTAAGCCAAAATAAGCCTCTTTACCACATATCCTTCTTCGTGTGATGTCTAACAAACTCGGAATACCATTTTTAAACAATTAATACCGATCCTGGATTCACATCATTTTCTCCTCCTTTTGTACGGTTTTTATTACCTTGTTAAACTGACTGCAGGTTCAGAATGAGGTGCAACAAAGAATAATTACATATTTGAATAAAACAGCAGGGGCTGGGACCCTTGGTCCCATTATTTATACCATGCTGACTCACTTCTACAGCCCAATAACATTCATGATAATGCAGCTTTTGTGCTTACTTGCTCAGAATTTATTCAAGGCACCTCGTACACTAAAGATATGTTTTGGTTATCAAAAATTAGCGTACAAAAAGGAGTACAAAACTGAACTAGGTAATATGCATTCAGTGTACATTTTCATTTAAAAAACAGAACGGAACTCTACTACATTCCACCAACAAAGAGATCGACATCAACTCAACTTACTTAGAACTATATCAAGATTCAATATCAAGCACATCCAAATCTTCCTACCAAATGTCCTTTGACATCTCTCTATCCACAATGCCTGAAATTTTTGTCGTGACTAGAAACTTGAACCAAATATTCATCCTAAACGTAGTTCTAAGGCCTCTCGGAAATAACCCAATAAAAGAAAAAACCCATAAACAACGGTGGTCCCGAACCCTTGTCCCTTTAAAAAGTGACCTTTACTACAGCCCACCAACAATGAGATCAACATCAACTCAACTTACTTAGAACTCTATCAAGATTGCATACTGAGGTGAAATCTCCCATCAAGGCAACTTGCATCTCAGCCTAAAAGGTCTACAGTGCTATTCTCTGAGCCCTCTATTGTAGGAGACTGCTTGCTGTTTTATCTCACCTTAGCATAAATATATTCCTGAATAGACACTTCCCAAAAGCGACTATTTGTTCCGGGGTTTCCTTTCTCATTTTGAAAAAATCGATTGAATGTTACTTCTGAATGTATTCATAAATGCCATCTAAGGTGATGCGTGTCCAGTCTGGCTACTTAGCAAAATCGGATATTTCTTTCTGTCGCTCTACCGTACTTCTTCGGTGGATTGGTTTTGCATATGGTTCCTCTATGGTCTTTATCACGGGTTTCATCTTAGTTTCATGAACTATTCATTTTTGGACATTAAGGAAGGTGTCAGGGCCATCATCAAATCATGAAGACAGACAAGCCGGCCTCCCACAACGGAGAATCTTGGTCCCATGCTACCTGACCACTATAAAAAAAACGTTCACTATAGACTAACAAAAACATGATAACATCGACTTAAATAAGATACCAGACTATACTACAGCAGGCTGAAGTGGAATTCCCAAAAAAACTTAAGTATCTGGAAACTACCAACTTTCAGGAAAATTTACTATGGCAGTAAAAAATGGCGTGGTGTTTTGCCTAGGCACATCCAAATCATTCCATCAAATGGCCTTTGACCTGTCTATATGCCGAATGCCTGAACTTTTTGTCGTGACTAGAAACTTGAACCAAATAGTCATCCTAAACATAGTTCTAAAGCTTCTCGGAAATAACCCAATATAAGAAAAAAACCCATAACAGTGGTCCCGAATCCTTGCTGATTATCCTTATAAAAAGTGACAGCGATGCCGGTTTCTAGGTTCAGTCTATGATCACCCATATCCTTGATAATGTCTATGTTGACTGGATTGACTTCCTTTCAATGACCGTGACGTCGAACCTAAACTTAGATATTCCGCCAAATCACCCCATTTCCAACGCATTTAAGCCGTCCAATCACAAGAAAAAATATCAAAGCTCCTTGCCACGTCAGTAACTTCAGGGCCAAAACCAAAACTAAAATTCTTAAGGCCTCGCCACAAACAAACATCAAGACAAACATCAAGACATCCACTCTATTGACCCTTCATATAGAATGACCGGGCTTGCTTGTTTCTCACTGTCCTCCGAGTAAAGGCTATAGCCGGTAACATATTTACCCGATGCTACGCCATGCGACGCTACCCGACGCCTTCCCACGTTTTGTTGGGGTGTGCACATCTATCCGACGTCAAGCGCACGCCACGTACAGTCCACAGCGTGTGTCACAAATCAGTATCACAATCGCAACGCATCTTTTGTTCTTAAAGCATTATTTTTAGCAAAATCATGAAATAAATTGTTAACCAAATTTTATGAGCACAACCATGTAATAAATTGTTAGTTAAATAAATTGTTTTAAATAAATTAAGGATTTTAGATGAGATAAAAAAGTCAGTGTCACGTGCGGGATTCGAACCCACTACCTTCAGCTAGATACGCCGCTGCTCTACCACTTGATCCACTCGGACACTACTTCCTATCAACCTCACCTTTTGAATTTTCCCTCCTATTTTAGTGTCCGAGTCGTGGGTTCGAATCCCGCTCGTGTCACTGACTTTTTTATCTTAACTAAAATCCTTAATTAATTGAAAGATATTAATTGGTCAAGCGGACCACGAAAATTAGTGAATTTAATAAGTTAATATGAAGTATATCTTCTCTAAAGCTCTCCGTGGCCATTTCATTTGTCGCCGAGAATCAAATAGATTACACGACATTTGAAAAATGGCAAAAAGGAGGGAAAATTCAAAAGGTGGCGTTGAGATGGGAAGTTGGGCTCGAGTGGATCGAAGTCACAATAGCTCAAGTGGTCGAGTAGCGGCGTATCTAGCCGAAGATCGTGGGTTCGAATCCCGCTCATGACACTGACTTTTTTATCTCATCTGAAAACCTTAAATAATTGAAAGATATTAATACGAAAATTAGTGATTTTAAATGAAGTCATTCCGGTGTTTTGATAAATTTTCTGCCTAACTATCATAATTAAATAATTTGTATAAAAACTCACGAATTTTTGATCTCGTTTAATTTGTGTTATATTAAAATAAGAATGTTGTAATTAATATAACGACAAAATTACATACACATACTTTGAAATAAACTACAAAAAATATGAGTGTCCCGTTCTGACACTACTCGACGAAAATGGTGTAATTTTATGAGCAAAACCATGAAATAAATTGTTGGTTAAATTCATTCTATCAACAAATGGTATTCCCGTGTTTTGATCAATTTTCTTCCTAACCATAATAATTAAATAATTTGTATAAAAACTTATGAATTTTTGATGTCGGTTACTTTGGTTTATATTAAAATAAGTATGTTGTAATTAATATCGACAATAATACATGTAGTTTGAATAAAAATACGAGTGTCCGGTTATTTTGTCTTCGACTGTACTCGATGCAACCCGACGAAAATCTGGGCAGTGGGGAGCAGAGCGTAGAGTAGGTTAGCGTGGCATACCATCGGGCAGATGTGCACGGGGCTAACGCAAACTTATGAATTTGGATTTGTGTCGGGTAGCATCGGGTAGCGTCGCATGGCGTAGCATCGGGTGTGTTCCCGGCTTATGCCGCTTTAGATCTAGCTTCGGTCTATCAGCACTACCAGCTTTGATAGAGTTTCCACAGTCATTAAATCCCATATAATATCCAGCGGGTCCAACCCTTCCAAAGAAACGTCGTATAAATAGTCAAAATAATGATCCCGTTTGAGCTTTCTAAAACTTTAATTCAACCACTATTGAACCTTGATGCCTGTAAATAGGAGGTTTTAAACCAAGTGAACTAGCAATACGTAAACTAAAAGACTGCAAATTTATAGTGTTTTGTTTATAATTTAAACATGTTTCCAAAGAAAATCCATTTTTGTTTAAATTAACGAGCACAGTGTTCTTTTCATTATTTTAAAGAAAGAAAGACAACATTGTTGTGTAAAAAGAAAAACTCTTTTCCCCGATTCATATTTTTTGATTGGCAATATATTTCCAGAAGGCAAAGGAAGGTTTTCATCTGGATATTACTTCCTTCTGCGCCTTTCGGAACGGCAATAAACAAAAAAATACCCATACGAATTTTCCTTTCCTTTTCCTCCCTTTAATTCGACTCGTTTAAGTTTAAGACGACCCGTCCCGGCACTTATCGACAACATAATAGCTATACAACAGCCAGAATCATAAACAATCAACCCAATTAGCAGCCCTGAGAGGACCTTTACCAAAGCTTGTGAATTGTAATACACCCTCGTCTCTATAAATAGTCTCCTGTTTCAGTTATTTTAACAAGTTACAAGTTAATTTTACGGATATTAAACATCAATATTAACTAACAAGGCGTCCAAGAAAACAAAAACATTAAATGTTCCGGACTATAAATTACCGAATGATAAATATGTTTTCAAAGTAGCAAGAAAAGGGGTTTTGTTTTGTAAATCGCCCACTTTCAAAGTTTATCCAAAACGATCACAACCGGTTAAAACTTTTAACACTGTTTGCACTCTTTTGTCTCAATGGGAAAATGGAACCCCCTGGATATACAAATAAATCTAGAACACAATGGCCTGTGAAGGAACCCGTTACTCTTCCGGACATTTACCTTGTAGAACAGAGCACATTGAATCCCTGTCAATCTATAAAGAAAATCAATAACAGATAAACCGCGCAGGTGTCCATTATGCAGAGAAAGATTGCTCGATGTGTCCCACATACTGGAAACATGTAATGCCTTGGCTCCCGACAGGGAGCGTGTAGGCATGCCATCCAATCTGAACATGGTACTCCAGAACTGCAGCCGGTTTTTGGGTCCCCTATTCCGCTTTTTAGGGGAAATTGCGGTTTTTTATTTTATATAATATGTCTATATGTGTGTCTATATGTTTTGTCTGAGTGAATGTACTTATTAGCGTGAATGGCGAGGGGTGAGGGTGAAATATAACGTCATCATCGCCCCTCGAATTGAGAGCGTATGAGTATGTGTTCGGGGTCGATGGTGGAATATTTATAAAAGTACTCCATCGACCCCAATCTAGATTTTCTAGAAAAGTAAAAAAAAAAAAACAGATAAATTTGATTACTTATTAGAGTCAACAACTTTTAATCCACTGTACAATTTAATAACTTATGTCCATTTCATAATTTTTATCGTCTTTCTTTGTTTCAGCATGCCTCGTCAGTTATGCTACGGAAACAGTGATGCAAATCTGTCATGGAAAGAGGAGGTGCACTTTGTCGGCGGATGCGGCCACATTCGGCAGCCCGTGCCGGAAGGACTCGAGGATGTATTTAAAAGTGGTCTACACCTGCGGTAAGTTTTCAAAACCAAGGAGAAACCGTAGGGAGAAATTTTAACCTTGTAAAAAAAAGGGGACGGCCTGAGTTAGTGGCCTGTTTAGGGCAGACGAAGTTTATGTTGATACAATCTAACCGTTCTCCCCTTCTTTTCTCTATTCTTTATGTAATCTTCCTATTTCGGAGGTACTGCCGTTTACTTTCTCACAAAAAGCAAAACGAATAATAAACCCTACGGTTTTGTTCCCGGAATTGCACTGACCAAGCGGTTTATTCTATTGGGATCAGGATGAAAATTTACAGCCGTGCTATATCCATTTTTCAGCCTGGAAATTGTTAGCACTTTTAAAAAACGTTCCTTGACCTGGAAATAACACGCGACCCAATTTTGTCTAACTTTTTAATTGTGCACTTTTTTGGTGTTTAAAATCAAAGAAATCGTTTTAACGATCTGTCACGATTAAAATTAAATTAAAACTGGGCGTGAATTAATTAGATGCGAAAAGACATCAAAGACATCAAATCCCTTGTCCTCCAATATTACCAGTATTATTTAAGCTGTAACTTTGCTTCCAAACCTTATTTACTGAATTTTTTTTATCCTAGTACTGTCCTGGGTAAAATAAACTGTATTTCAATTTATAATTATTTTGCTGAATTCTTCACTTTGAAAAAGGCAAGATGATAGACTTTTCAACATAAAAACAGCCCAGTTTAACCACTTTTATTTGCGTTTCAACCTTTCAATGAAATAATACATGATAGTAAACTTCAGATTATCCCTGATGGATCAAACAAGAAGATAATAACAATAATATGCACAGGGTGTTCGGCTACTCGTGTTATAAACATTGCCCATAGATTCTACATTCAAAATAGAACCAAAAAGTCCTAATGAACTACGGTACGAATCACAACAGTTTCGGAGTAATTCCACTTTTTCTGCTTTTTTATGATTTCACTACTTTGTTTCAAATAAACAATGATAACTCCAAAATTAAAAGGTTTTAGACAAATGCGTTGATACCATCGAAAACTACGATAAATTTCCAATAAGAGGTGATCAGTACTAAACTTGTAAACCTTCGTGAAATAAGCGTTTAAGTAGCAAGAACTTTGAAAAAAATGTTGTTTTTTTTTAAAGTTGAATAACGTACTATGATGATTCTAAACTACTATTTTCAAACCTTGAGACTAGCAAATTTCAGAAAAAGTACTCCATTTTATCTCCGTTTTAGTGGTACAATTACTTTCTTAAGTACTTTGTACAAAGATGAAGAAATTGATGAAGGAAAAGAAAAAACCGTGGTTGGAGGATTGGTAAGGTAGAAATAATATATAATATATTCACTAATTTCGTGGTCCGCTTGACCAATTAATACATTACAATTAATTAAGGTTTTTAGTTGAGATGAAAAAAAGCTAATGGCACGAGCGGGATTCGAACCCACGATCTTCGGCTAGATACGCCGCTCCTCTACCACTTGAGCTATCGTGACCTCGATCCACTCGGACATCAACTTCCTATCTCAACCCACCTTATGAGTTTTCCCTCCTTTTTGCCATTTTTCATAATATATAATAATATAATAATATGGTTCTGTAGCGGTTACACTCCAGTAAGTTGCTTTGTAAGCCAGGCGTACTTCATGCTTGGCGTGTTGTTCCGCTAGGTTTTAAAGAGAGTTAAGAATCCGTTTTTGGATGTATCCTTTTTTTTCTGACAAGGTGCTAGGCCTTTGGCGTCTAGAATGAATTGGCTCCTATTTTGATCAGCATATATTGCCACCATGTCCAAAAACTGACTGGAGTAGTTTTTCCTTAGACGTGGATGCAAAAACAATCCTTAATGTTCTTCTAAAAACGGAAGAACAATTAGATAACGCAGCAGAGGTGTTCACCTCAATCATTCAGGCTTCAGCATGGTGAATACTAGACAGCCTCTCCATAAAATAATTGGCTTCAACTTCCCCAAGGAAATTAAAGAACTAATAAACCAGAAAAGAAAGGCTAGGAGAAGATGGCAACAATCAAGAGACCCTGCAGACAAAAATATTCTTAACAATATGTCTCAAAAACTTAAACGAAAGAAAAAAAAAACTACATGACGACTCAATCAGAAACTATCTAGATCTAACACCAGGAGAAGCCACTGACTACTCGCTGTGGAAGGCCATAAAAAAATTAAAAGACCAATCGCCCAAATTCCTCTATTAAAAAAGAGGATGGCACTTGGGCGAGAGATAGCAGAGAAAAAGCCGAATTGTTTGCTAGTTGCCTTGCTGAAATCTTCAAACAAAATGAAATCATCAATGGCAGCTTTTTTGAAATAACAACCACGCCACAAGAAGAAAATATAAAGCTAATTTCACCTAAAGAAGTAGCAAAAGAAATTAAAAATTTACCCGCTAAAAAGACTCCAGGATATGACCTTATCACTGGAGAAATACTAAAACAATTGCCAAAAAAGTTAAATTAACATATCCATTTAATGCTGCAATCAGACTGAAATATGTTCCCAGCTTCTGGATATTCGCAAAAGTCATTACGATAAAAAAAAAAACAGGAACGAGATCAAATCATATAGACCAATATCGCTACTACCAACAGTGTCTAAACTCTTCGAAAAGTTATTATTAAAACGAATAAAACACATCGTAGATAAAAAGAAAATCATTTCTGACCACCAATTTGGATTCCGAACAAGACATTCAACAATAGACCAAATTCACCGAGTAACGGATGTAATAGAAAAATCTCTTGAAGAAAAACAAATTTTTTCTGCTATCTTCCTTCATGTCTCACAAGCTTTTGACAAGGTCTGGAACGAAGGACTCATTAGTAAACTAAAAGGTATGCTACCAAAGCAGTATGTCGATATCTTCAGTTCCTACCTAACTGACAGACTGTTTAGAGTGAAACAAGAAGATCAATATTCAAAATTAAAAGCAATAAATGCAGGAGTGCCACAAGGAGCATATTAGGTCCACTGCTTTACTTGTTATACACCAGTGATTTTCCGAAAATAGATGGAGTAAAAATTGCAACGTTTGCATATGACACAGCGGTGTTGTCACCATTCAACCAAAATCCTCCAAAATGCATGTAATAAGATAAACGAATGGACAAAAAAAATGGAAAATCAAGCTAAATCAGCATAAATCAGTTCATCTAACCTTTACAAACAAAAAAAGTAGATGTCGCTCACAATCGATGGAACTACTATACCATACAGTAATACAGCTAAATATCTGGGAATGACCTTAGATGCCAAGCTGAGATGGAAAGAACACGTGAAGAAAAAAAGGACAGAAATAGGTTTAAGGTATAGACAACTATACTGGTTGATAGGACGTGGCTCCAATCTTGCTATACAAAATAAAATATTATTATATAAACAAGTCATAAAGCCTATGTGGACATATGGTATTCAACTATGGGGTTGTACCAAACACAGCAATATCAAAATCATACAAACACTCCAAAATAAAATCTTACGTAACATGGTCAATGCACCTTGGTACATAATGAATAAGGACTTACATAGGGATCTTAAGATCCCTGAAGTCTCGGCGGAAATACGAAGATTTGCCGCCAAACACCAGGCTCGCCTCAGCCAGCACGAAAATGTGGAAGCGACCAAACTCTTACATAACCGAACCATGGTCAGAAGATTAAAAAGAACAAATCCATATGAACTTGTGTAGTTAAAAATTAATAGCGAATAGTGAAATGTAAATCTTATTGTACCAGTGGGTTTATAAGAATGTAAATATTTATTTATTCTATAATATTATTGTGAAATTACTGGTTGGTCTAGTAAGACCAGTTTTAATAAATAAATTTAATTAATAAAAAAAAAAATTAAAAAAACCATGTCCAAATGTTCAGGTACCTACGCCAGGGACATTGGAGTCACTGATTTCTTCCGTGGATTTCATAAAATTTTGCCTTTACCTCCCTTGAGGCTAAAGATCTTAGTTGCCGCCTGACTGTGCTTATATCCGATGTTGGCCTTCAGAAGCATTTCTTTCGCCCACTCCCTTTCTGGTAAAAACGTTTCTATAAAAAACGCCTATATTCCTAATTGACCTCATTTTAAATCAATTTCGTTTCTTGTAAGTAAACATGTTTTTCGCAAATCGCTGATAACTAGCCACAAGTAAATATTTTTTAAGAGTAGTATGATCCTTTAATTTTATAAATCACCCACCAAGTTAAAGGTTGTTAATCACAACGTCCATCGACTTGCCAGCGGCTTCTCCTTAGAGTATGATCTTGCTTGTAGTTTTTCCTTCCATAGTTGCAGGAATCTACACCTACATAAAACCTCACAGAAACATATAACGTGTTCTGCTGTTTTCTTCTTCCTGGCAGTATCTGCAATGTCCCTTCTGTCAGTACAATCCGGTCCATATGCCTTCTTAGGCCGGAGCGCCTTGTCAGGAGTCTAACCAGGTCCTGTTGCGGTTACACTCCAGTAATTGCTTTTTAAGTCCGGCGTACCTCATACTTGGGGTGTTGTTCCACCAGGTTTTAAGGAGAAATAAGAATCCGTTTTTGGATGTATCCTTTTTACTGACAAGGTGCAAGGCCACAATAAGTTTCGGCGCCCAAAGAGCCCATATTGGCTCCTATTTTGGCCAGCATTTATTGTCACCATGTCACGAATGCCCAGGTACCTATGCCAGGGTCATTGGTGTCACTGATTTCTGCCATGGATGTCATACAATTTTGCCTTTACCACACATGAGGCTAAAGATCTTAATTGCCGCCTGACTGTGCTTATATCCGATGTTGGCCTTCAGAAGCATTTCCTTCGCCCACTCCCTTTCTGGTAAAAACGTTTCTACAAAAAAACGCCTATATTCCTAATTGACCTCATTTTAAATGAATTTCGTTTCTTGTAAGTAAACATGTTTTTCGCAAATCGCTGATAACTGGCCACAAGTAAATATTTTTTAAGAGTAGTGTATAAAAAATTAAAAGTATAATAAATTCTAACTACTAAAATAATCTTAAAATACTAACAGTAGCCAAAGCTAACAAAAGTTTATATTTACATTAATCCATACATTTTTATTGGTCATAATTTACCCTGTATTAATTATTTCAATTAATTATTCTTTTTATCAAATGTTTTGATTGATGTGGGAATGTAACAAGCGGGATTCGAACCCCACGAACTTCGGCTACATACGCCGCTGCTCTAACCGCTTGAGCTATCTTGACAAGGTCACTAGCCTGACCATTCACAACGACCTCAATATCCCTTCGGTCAAAGAACTGATCATGCATCCAAAGGTCTCCATTAAAGTTTAATTGCCTAAGTCCTATCTAAACTTACCTATCTCCAGAATGGCCACGTAGTCTTGTACTATAATGTCCTCGAATAATCTAAGTGTCATCCAAGTACAGTGCTGGCCATTGTGTCACTAGTGCCAGGAAGAAAAAAAAATAACGTCCTTAATAAATAGAACGTAACGATGAACTAGATTATCGACCTGCTGGAAACATGAAGTCTTTTCAGAGGATCTTCGGAAGAGGTCAAACAGAGAAAACTTCCTTACGGTTTTCGCCGAGCTTTCGACAGTTTTATACTGTCATCTTCAGGGCCTGTTTTATTATCATATAAACAAACAATTAAAACATGAAAAAACGATAATTACACCGATAATTGAATATCTTACTTTAAACCTTAATAGGGAATTAAACAACATGGTGTTTTGGGCGCCGAAGTACATTATGTTTTTTGGGGTTCAGCATCTAAACATTAATTTAAATTGAATACATTAAAAATTGAAAATTATAGCTAAAATTACAGTAAAAAATAAAAATTAAAAACGTGGTCGAGAAAGGTTACCTCATATAAGTCTAAAAAACCAGTAAAATCCTCCTTTCTTTGTTTTTCAGGTACATGTGATCACAGTGCGTTTCTTAAATATATATACACATATACAATTAACTTATTTTAAAATTTAAACAACAATACAGTAGGATCACAGATCAAATCAATAAAAACCAATAAAAACAAACCCTCTACGACGAGCGGAAACAAAGGCTACGGGATACACTAGTTTTTTTCTCTCCTAGTTAACAAAATCCGCCACTCCGGCAATGTTCTCCTTTCCCTCCTTTGCTTAGAAATCCTGTATTCATTTAGGAGGCCTGCAAAGACCGAAATGGATCCCAACCTATCAGTTTGTAGATTACAAGTATTTGGGGTGACACTATATACTTTCTCGGTCAATAATCTCCTTTCCAAGTTCGACTCCCCGGACAAAATTTTCGGGGAGTCGAACTTGAAAAAGTGATTATTGTTTAACGCATGGGTAGCAAGTCCCGATATCTTTTTTTTATTGTCGCAATCCAACCTGTGTTGGTTCAACCGTGCAGACAATTTTTGCTTTGTTTGACCTACATAGTTGACATTGCATTCACCACACGACACCTGATAGACCACATTGCAAAGTGATCCGATTGGTTCTTTTGTTTTTAGATTTGCATGTAATATATTTAGGTTGTTCTTATATTTATAAGAAATACATACATCCCCAACTTTATGCTTGAAGAGTCTTTTTAATTTTTGAGACACTTCAGGTATATATGTGATAGACTTGAAAAAAGTAGGTTTTGCCACCCCGTTATTTACCACTTCGATTTGTTGTACAATCGCATTTTGGTTTGGAAAATCATTTTCAACATTTATAGAGTTATTTGTCATTTCGACATTAAATTGACAATGTCTAAATTCAGTAATTAGTTTATTACTATGGCAGTACTTAAAAATGCCACCGGGTAATGGTTATTTTTAAGTAAATTGAAAATTAGTTCTACATTCTCTTCCAAAAATTTTCAGTTACTTAGACCCAACACCCTACTGATTAGGTTCTTGGCACAATTTATCTTTAGTGAAAAAGAATGCGCCAAGATGAAGTCAAAATCTTTTCTATCTTAAGAATAGAACGTGCTTCTTTACCGTCCCTGGAAGTTTGGAACATTTTACAAAAAAATTAAATATTATTAAATCCTTTTTGAACTGAATTAAGTTTTGATTATCGCCTATCGTTTGATTCAAAAGACCTCTTTATAATACAAAAGAAACCTTTTGCCCTATTTTGTCGCAATATAAAAACCAAGCACGGTAATAATTTCCGTTGGTAAACAAGAAAAGCGTTAAATTATACCACTTTCCTTCTTCTTTGCCCAGGCCGTGTGGGGGATTTCTTTTGAATGATAGCCGAGGAATTTTAAGGGCCAAGGGTTTTTTTTTATACAGCGTGAAACGAATATAGCACACAGAGGTAAACCCTTTGAAAATCACGCTTTACAACAACTGCTCGGATAAAATTTATGTCAAGCATTAAACAAAGTTTTGGTCGAGATAAAAAGCTAGCGTTACCAGAGGGATTCGAACCCACGAGTGGTTAAAGAAGCGGCGTATTGAGCAGAAGGTCGTGGGTACGAATCCCGTGCGTGATTCTAGCTTTTTCATCTCGACCAAGGCCTTACATAAAAAGTATAATTAAAATAATTAATACAGTCATTTATGACTACTTAATAATTAATGTTAAATTAAGTGCATAACAATCAAGTAAATTTTCAATAATTTCCAAGGTGGGGTTGAGATGGGAAGTTGGGCCCGAGTGAACGAGGTCGGGATAGCTCAAGTGGTAGAGTAGCGGCGTATCAAGCCGAAGATAGTAGGTTCGAATCCCGCTCGTGCCATTGACTTTTTTATCTCAACTAAATACTTTAATCAATTGAAAGTTATTAAATGGTCAATCGGACCACGAAAACTAGTGAATTTATTAAGTTGAAATGAAGTATACTTCACTAAAGCTCTCCGTGGCCATTTCATTTGTCGCCGAGAATCAAATAGATTACACGACATTTAAAAGATGGCAAGAAGGAGGGAAATTCAAAAGGTGGGGTTGAGATGAGAAGTTAGTGCCCGAGTGGATCGAAGTCACAATAGCTCAAGTGGTAGAGCAGCGACGAATCAAGCCGAAGATCGTGGGTTCGAATCCCGCTCGTGCCATTGACTTTTTTATCTCAACTAAAAAGCTTAATTAATTGAAAGATATTAATTGGTCAAGTGGAGCACAAAAACTAGTGAATATAATAAATTTTCAATATTCAAAATATTTTCGGGACTTATTGAACAAAATAATCTAATAATTCACTAATTTCGTGGTCCGCTTGACCAACTAATATATTACAATTAATTAAGGTTTTTAGTTGAGATAAAAAAGTCAACGGCACGAGCGGGATTCGAACCCGCGATCTTCGGCTTGATACGCCGCTGCTCTACCTCTTGAGTTATCGGGACCTCGATCCACTGAAAGATGGCAAAAAAGGGGGAAATTTCAAAGGGTGGGTTGCGATGGAATGTTGGTGTCCGAGTGGATTAAAATTAGTGGATAAAAAATTAATTAATCGGTCAAGCGGACCACGAAATTAGTGAATTTAATGATTTAAAATGAAGTATACTTCACTAAAGCTTTCTGTGGCCATTTCATTTGTTGTCGAGAATCCAATCCGATTACACGACATTTGAAAAATGGCAAAAAGGAGGGAAAATTCAAAAGATGCGGTTGAGATGGGAAGTTGATGTCCGATAGCTCAAGTGGTAGAGCCGCGGCTTATCAAGCCGAAGATCGTAGGTTCGAATCCCGCTCGTGCCATTGACTTTTTTATCTCAACTAAAAACCTTAATTAATTGTCATCTAACCTTCTTTGTAATGAAAAAATGAATAACATAAATATTCTGAAAGAAAACATTTTAAATTCCATTGTTGTGTATTACAGCATGATAAAAATTTATTATTCCAATTATTCACCAAGCAAAGAATGCTAATTAAAAAATAGCTAAATCAGTTTCTAAATTAACGAATCAATTGATGATGAGAGGTTTTAAACATAAAATGCCAATATAACAATAGGGAAATATATGGACAAAGTTGCCCAGGCTTAAATTCAAAAATTTGCCTTTCTTACAAAAAATGCATACGAAATTTCATTATGCAATATTTCTTGAAGTTTAAACTGTTTAATAAATACACATTTTTGGTCACTTATTCGCAACAAATGCAAGTAAGAGTAAGGAACGTCCTCAAGATTAGAACAAAAATCCTTAATTCGTTTCATTTCTTCAAAACCCACCCACCGACCTGACTTGTATCGGGTTTTGTCTGTTCAGACCTCTTCGACCTGCGCGTGCTAATCTAATCCCGGCCCAATTAGCAAAGTTAATTGTACCGTTGGGTCCCCCTCGGGCCACTTAGTTGTCCGTAGCTGAAGTTTGCTTCACTGCCGCCCACGATCACCTTGGGAAATCTATCCTCAGTCCAGGTGAGACCCGTTGAATTCGAAGTCAATTAGTTGCCAGGTGACAATCAAAAATAGGAAACGTCTGGGTGTTTTTCTTCACTGAGCTCTAACGAACTTGACAACTGGCAACAACAAAAAATAAATAAATAAAATACAATAAAAGTTTGCGCTTTTTACTAATTTACTAGAAGCAGTTTGAACATAAATTTAATAATAAATAGTAAGAATTTATGAAAATTGTGGGAAGAGTTAATTTACTTTGGATTTTGTGATGGGCATGATTCCTTTTGGTCGAGGTTCCTTATAAAAAAAAAATGGTTCAAAAAGTTATAAATGTATATACGTATAACAGAATCTCCTTAAGTTTTTCTTGTCCAAATGAATCAATTTGTTTTCCCTTTTGTATAAAGATAAGAGTCTAAAAGAAGGTTTGAAGCTTTGTTGAGTACCACCGTAATATATAAATAACTGGCATACGAAGTATTTGTACAGCTATGTACTCAAGATAAAATAATATTCTGAAGGGGCGAGGTAAAGATTAACAAGTCTTCAATAAATTAGACTCTTCCTACTGAAAGCATCTCGATTGTGATAGGTAACTTCCTTAAGGCTAAATATATCCCAAAATATTATGAGTCACGTCCATAAGATAGAACATACTAAATTAATCGAATGTATTCGACCATACAGTTAGAATTTTTTCGTTTCCTAAACGGATTTGTAATCCATAACATATTCACGCTAATTGGTTTACAAAACTTTTAAACAAAAATTGTTAATTTCGATTAACTGTGAGGAATAATTACAATTAATTAAGGTTTTTAGTTGAGATAAAAAAGTCAATTGCACGAGCGGGATTCGAACCCACGATCTTCGGCTAAGTACGCCGCTGCTCTACCACTTGAGCTATCATGACCTCGATCCACTCGGACACCAACTTCCCATCTCAACCGCACCTTTTTGAATTTTCCCTCCTTTTTGCCATTTTTCAAATGTCGTGTAATCGAATTGGATTCTCGGCGACAAATGAAATGGCCACGGAGAGCTTTATTGAAGTATACTTCATTTTTAATCATTAGATTCACTAATTTCGTGGTCCGCTTGACCAATTAATATATTACAATTAATTAAGGTTTTTAGTTGAGATAAAAAAGTTAATGGCACGAGCGGGATTCGAACCCACGATCTTCGGCT